>NC_132807.1:24578308-25178308 GCF_048594095.1 Paramormyrops kingsleyae | reverse complement strand
GGCAGCTCTGTGGGTTGGGACTCAGAAGGTTGCTGGTTCAAATCCCTGGGTTGGCAGAGTGATCCCACTATTGGGCCCTTAACCCCGATTGCTCCAGGGACTCCTGTCCTCTATGCCAGTTTCATTAGGTGGCCTCCTGGGATGCTTTTCAAGCTGTTCTGAAGGAGACCACTTTTCCTTCACTCTCTGGTCAAACTCATCCAAAACCATCTCTACTGCGATTAGGTCAGGTGACCAGGTCATGTGACTATCACTCTCTTCTGTAGGTAGCATGGCGAGTCCAAACTTTTGACAGGTACTGTAGGTATCACTGGACTGACCATGCTTTTACTGGATAGTAAACAGGTAGGTATTATTTGTGGGAATGTTATTACTGTTCATTAATATGATCGTGGGGCCAATTATCATGGAGCCAATTAAATCAGTGCAGCTATTGAGATTTGGCTAGTGAGCTGGTACGTTGTCTTAGGGATGGTGAAAAGGTTGCTAATGTAACCACACTTAAAGTGAAAAAGAAATTTCCATGAGTGGCATATGCTGTACGATAAAGAAACTTATACACCCTTACATCACCCACCTACTCAACCCGTTATTAAAAAAGGGAAAATACCAACTGGCAAATACCAAAGCATAGCAGCACAACCCTTTGACCCAAAGGTTTTAATCACCGTGCCACCCACTGTCCACCTGCGGTCCTTCTCCTTTGTGACAGTGAATCTGAGTTAACTGTTCATTTATAGCCAGATTCTGCCACAGGGAGCGTGACTATTGAAATCAAATGCATAACGCCGTAGCAACCGTCTCTGTCAGTCCAACCGCCTCCCACATCTCTTATTTCCCCTAGTTTATCCTCCTTCATCTTTACAACATCAACCTTCCTCTCTCTCGCTTGCTCTCTGTCTTTGTATCTTTACTTTCCACCCTTCCCTCCCCCACCTACTGAAAGAAAGGATTTATGTCTGTGTTAGCGAGCAATCTTTTTTTTATAGCCAAGGGAGATATCACTTAGAGGACAGTGTGGTGACTCTCTGTGTGTATGCTTATGTTTGTGTATTTAAGCAGTTATGAGCTCCCTAAAGTCAAAAAAAGGTTTCGTTGTACATATACAATTATAATAAAGATGTTGTTCCATATACAGCTGCTCCTTCTCACAGATGCAGTTCCATAACCCATTTCACTTGTGTAAATAACCTTAAAACACTCCAAAAAATGTTTCAAACCCTGTTTGATTCAAGAAAACTACCTCATGCACTATGTGTTCAGCCAATTTGAGTCAAGTACCATACTCAGAATTCCCTGTTGCAAAACATCTAAAAGCATCTTCAGGACACATTTTACCCATTTAATAGCCCAAAACACCATTCTGAGTCTATCGGGCCCAAAACACCCACCTCACAGCACTTTCTACAGAATCCATTTGAACCATGAAGCCAGCAAACGCTCTCTGCCTATGTGGTCTACACAAAACAACACTGTCATTGTAATAGTGACTGACAGAAGTACAGTAGCTCCATTTTGCTCCCAAGCCGAGTCCATGGAATAAGGGTTAGCTGCTACTTGCTGTAATTGCATATTTTTCACAACTTGAGGCCAATGCCTGGGTGAGGACTGGATCAGGTTCAAAGCACAGGCACAAAACCGGACGACGAAACCCCAGATGGCCTGCAAGCACCCAGAACGACAAAGCCACTGCCTCACTTAAGTGTGCTTTGTTTTCACGGCCGACTTCTCTGACTTTCAATAGCCATCGATCAAGGGTGTTACCGTGGAGATTCTGCTCCTCTTTTCGTGACGTTGCCCAGGCCTGGTGCCCTGCAGCTCACAGCAAAGTCAAACACTCTTTATCTTGGAGCAGAGGCTGGCTCCCTTTCACAGGATCCGTAACTCTGTCTGTCAAATCTGAAACAACTGACCATTATGGTGACTTTTATTTAGCTGAGTAATGCAATAACATAAATAACAATTGTGAAAAAACTATTAAATCCCTGGCGCATTCTCCTGCAGTTTTTTTTATCCTCCCTACCCTACCCTAAAAGGTCGTTGCTCTCTTCTTCTGCTTCTTCTCTATTTGGTCTTCTCTGGAATCATAAAATACATCTTTATGTCAAGCTACAAATTGCTAGTGAGACCATCAGTGACCATCAGCCTATTTTTTTTCACTGGACACTTGAGAGAAGCACTCAGTAGTAACTCAAACAGCTCCATGATCACAGTGCCGATGTGGGCCGTCGATGCACCTGCTGTAACTCGCCAGTATCTACACTAATCCTTCTGTTGTACCGCTCATATATAGAGGCCTATCTTTCCGTTTGATGATTTCATCCTTTAAATTCTCAATGTGATCACATCAATCTCGACAGTGCTGCCGCCTGTCAGTGTTTCGGTGCTCAGCCTTTTGCAGGCCCTGCACTGAAACAAGCTGGTAAGCCGGAATCCTGCCTGCAGCATCTGCTTCCCTGTGGCACAGACCCACACAGCTTCCATCACGCATCCCTCCTGCCCTAGTTGCGGAATTTCGATGTCCCTGTTTCCCTTCTAAAATCGCTCCAGTTACATCCTGTGAAACGTAAATCCTGCTCGCGCAGAGCTCAACCCGAGCAAAGGTAACGCGGCGGCCATTGCTAACGTGCGCCAACGTCGACCGGTTTGAGACACACGGGCGCTCGGGAGTGAAAATAACTACAATGAGATCATGATCAGATGGGACGTGGCGCGGGAGATCGACGTAACGATACATGTAAGCGTCGCTGTATTAAAAAACGTAATTGAAAGCTGAAACACGGACTTCAGTGCCTCGGACCCCTCATCTGCGATAGCTAAGCTACTCGACTGCTGTTTTGTGACCTAGTTTCATTGCCAATAAAGACGACTTCTGAAGGGAGAACTTCAATACGGCACCCCCGCAGGGCCTGCTGTGTGTAAATGCCAAGTCCGTTCTAACGAGATTAATAACGGAAAGACGGTAATTGAGTGCATTATTGGGCGTTTCAAGCCACTAAGCATCTACCTACAGCTCTGGTGGGCACATTAGCTAGCAGCAGTGCTCTTTGTGCGCTTCTGGCGTCTGTTCCGGCCACATGTGTGCCTCTGCTGGGAATTCTGTTTCGGTTTTGTGTGAAGGGAAGCGATAAATGTGAAAATATTTGGGTTAGCATATTCAGCTCATGGCTGGCAGGACAGTAGATAAATTGTTTAATAAACATGGGACCCACACAGTCATCATATAACCATTATCCTCTGGAGTTAATACAGTTAAATATATACATTATTATATTATAATATGTAGATATTTAATGGGTTCACAATATAAACATTCATACAAAATTATTTGGTTAAATAGGACTAAACTCAAATTTCACTACTATTACCCTTTAAAAGACTAAAACTTTCGTCAAGCTTACATCTGTCTCACCATCCAGGCGGTATGGAGGTTAGATGATAATAACAGTATAAAAATGGCCCTAAAATTTGGTAAATCTACCCTCAGGTGACAAACACATACATTCCACTTCAGCTGAACTAACTTAAGTAATAATTAAGTAATAATTTTCTGTTAATTTGTCAGTCCCGCTCAACATTTTACAGGAATTTTAGCCATTTCCCATCACAATATCTCAATGAGGTTCTGGTCTGGACTTGGCCATTCCAAAAGCTTCATTCTTGTCCTTTCAAAACATTCAGTTGCCGATTTGCTGGTGATTCTAGCTAAACATTAGCTGTCGAGCAGATGACCTCAGATTCACCTCTGAAATACTATTTTCCGATTTATTAGTACCGGTACTTTATGAGTATTTTCTTTCACTCTACAGCTTTCACAGACAGGAGAGTAGTGAAAAGCAAAATCACTCTTTTTTTGGACATAGTTCATTTGATTCAGTTCACCTAAGATTCGTTCTGATTCGTTCACCGACTCGTTCAGTGGCACTTCCTGTTTGAATAAAACAGATCTCAAACAATTGTGTTCCAATATGTCAAATTGCCTATTATTTAGACTAAATAGTGCTAAAGAGTAAACTAAAAACCACTAATAAGTCACGTGAGAAAAATAACATTTCTCATTCAACTATAGTCTAAGTTTCTCAACATTGTACCTTAACAGCTCATGTTTGTTAACAGGGTTTGCTAACTCACCTGGCATGACACCCACGCTTTCAGACTCAAGCAAGAAATCATATGGTAAATCTACATTATTCCATTATAAACCTAAAATTAGCTACATCAAATGCATTGGGGTAGTTTGCAAACCCTACAGACTATTTACAAGGCAATAAAACTGTTATTACTGTTATGTGAATGTGTGCATGGGAAGCCAAATTGTCTTTTTTTAGTATAAAGCTTACTTGTCATAACTTAATTCGGTAACGCTTTACAGTAAGTGCACCTTTATAATGCATTCATAATGCATTCATTGAACATTCATAACCAGCATGCAAGTATACCGTAACATCCTAACATCCCTTAACAGCTTTAATATACTTTGATAACAAACATTACATGATTATATAATTATAATGTTTGTTATTATTATATAATGTTTCTTATTCATGTATATTACAGCTGTTAAGGGATGTTAGGATGTTAAGGTATACATACATGATGTTTATGAATATTTTATGAATACATTATGAAGGTGCACTGAACGTTTTATGAATGCAATATAAAAGCATCATGAAGGTGCAGTTAATGTAAAGCGTTACTCTTAATTCTTACTAGTAAAAAGAACATTCTTACTAGTAGAAATGCAATTTTTCAAGAATATGAAGTCAAGCTATCTACAGTGCAATTCTTACTAGTATTATATTTTTACTAGTAAGAATTCACGTTAAACAGCTGTGTAATTCAGTTTTTACTAGTCATATATTCCCATTAACACCCGTTGTATTTTTGCCCCTCATAGCCTAAATTCAATTTTCACTAGTAAAAAGTCATATTGTACGCCTCTATAATTCAATTCTTACTAATAAGAACTCCTATTGTAGATATCTGTTAATACATTTTAACTAGTAAGAATTCCAGGCTCACATAATCCATAATTGAGTTTTTCTAGTAAGAATTTAATTGCAGACCTCTAAAATAACATTGCAGATATCTGAAATTACACATATCTAAAATGTAATTGTAGAGATCTGTAATTATATATTTACTAGTAAAAACTCAGTTTATTTTTTAGAAATTAATAAAGCAAATAATTTTAAGTTCTGTGTTGTCACCTATTTATCCATTCATTTTCCTGTTGTTTTAGTTTTTTGCTGTGGTATTGTTTCAGTATCAGTATTGAAATATTTTAGGCAAGTATCATGATTTTGGTATTGTGACAACACTAATTTATGGTCAGCTCAATGACTATAAGGTGTCATGGTCTTTTGGCTGAAAATCCAGTCCACTCCATTACCTTTCCACTACTGTGCTATATGACAATTACCATGTTGGTGGTGATATTCTACTTGGGATTCCACCAAACACTGTGTTTTATGTGCATTACGAAGTATCTCCACTTTTGTATTGTCCATCTGAAGGACATCGCCTCAGAAATCTTTGCAAACCTAAGCGTAATGGGCTTTTTACCTTGGTACCATTCCCGCTTGTCTGTTTCTGATTATAGAGTCATGAAATGTGACATTTATCATGTTAACTGAAGCATGTAGATCCATTGATTTAGTTCATGTATTCTTTTCAATTTCTCAAAGCATTTTATGGCCTGACCTTGAGGTGAATTATCTGGGACACGCACTCCTGGAAGGACTGGTTGACTGTGTTGAATGTTCTCCATTTATAAATAATCCTTCTCGCTGTAGAGTTTTGGGTTTAAAATTGTTTACGCGTGGCCTTATACCCCTTTCCGAATTCATGAGCTTCAGTGATCGCTGGTCTGAGGTTATTGCTGATGTCTTTCTTCCTTGGCATGGTGTTGAGATAAACCCTGAATGGCCACCAAAATGCCAAACATACTGCTTTCATAGCGGCGACCACAGTTGCTGTTGACCAGCTTCTCAAGCGCATTTTATTGGCAGTGCATGGCTGTTATTATCTGTTTAATTCCTATGGAAGCAGTAATCATTTATGGGTAGAATCTTCTGGGTGGGGTCTTGAATATTTAAGGACATCACCTTTGAACTGGAAGGCAGAGATGGACAGGGTTGTCCTGGTTTAATGTATATCCCTAGGAATAACTTATATTTGTAAAGATTTTTTCCCTAACACTTGAAATATTCTTGGGCCCTTTTCCCACTGTGTGATGGGGATGAACAAATACAGTGCCACTGCAGTGAAGCCTTATTGCAGTTTTGCTATCCAGTTTGTTTATTTTTTGTTTATACAAAAAGGCAAAGCTAAGTGTGCCCACATGGCGGGGAGTACTTAGCTCTTTTCCCACATGACTTCTGCATGCTGGTGTCCTTTTTGCTGAATAAATAATGACACAGTGAAATCCGCTATGTGTTGTCCGTCATCTGAGGCTAGATTTGAGTAATTTAAAAAACTGGTTAGGTCCAGACGATGCTTTTTTATGTTATGTAGAACCACAGAATTGAAAAAGGGTGAACTCCCTTCTCCCTATCACTGGAAATAATGTCTTATTGACCACAGTTTGCTGCAATAACCTCAGGTTATTAATTTGAGACTAGAGGTATAAATTAATTTTTTTACTTATTGTTAGAACAGCCCCAGTGAAAGGCCAAATTGAATATTTACAAGCAAATTATTCCACAGCCTGATATTCTATCTGCATAGTTTAGACATGTTTTGTATCCAACAGAGCTTTGCACCACTGATGAATTGGCCATTGGATAGACTGTGTCTGATGGGTCTGGGTCTGGTCCATTATGAGATTCAGGGATCTTCCATGCAGACTTGGCTGCCATCAAAGCCGCCAACACACTTGATGGCTTTTGGCTTAGCCTCTCGTCAGCTACATCCTTCTGCCCCCCCCCCCCCCACACCCCAACAGCCCAAACCTGCCAAAGTGAAAAATAAATTATTTGTCCCTATCTGCAGTTTTCTGTGGTGTAACTGCTACTAGGATGAGATTTACTGCATGTATACACAATTCAGTCTCTCTGCCTCTCTGCTCTAAGGGACAGATTATCGAAACAGAGGTAAAAAATATCCTTGCAAATAGACACTGGGGTACAGATGGGATTTTTAGAGAGCAAATAGACACCAACATTGTCAGAAGCACGTGAAGAGTCATTAACATCCGGCAGTACAGGTAGCAGGTAAAGCAGACAAGCGGAGATGTTAACATCCGAAACGGCAAGCAACATGCAGTCGGTGAGACAGGCACGCCTGCTGTTCACACAGCTACATAGATAATATCAGTGACAGATCCTGTCTGAAGCATGAAGAAACATTTAACAACAGGATGCAGCAAAATCAGCATGCAGCAAAGGACACGCGCCTGCACAGGAACCGCACGTTAATAGAGGAGTACACCTTTAATACGGTGGAACGCTTTGCCTGTGTAATTCGATTTTGAGCACATTACCTTAATAATATTATGTTAATGCTGATGCATATTGTTGTGTTTTTTTCTTTTCTGGAGGGGGGGAAGAGGGAGGAGCACCCGCAGTGAAATTAATACCCAGATAGTCTCACTTTTTACCATTTCCCTAACACATAAACCTACAGTCTCAATATCCCGCAAAGCAATGAATAATGGATGAATTTTGGGACTCCAGGATGCCGTCGACTAGTGAAGCTCTTCTCCTGCGCTCTGCAGCTTATATCATGCCATGAGTTATATCACCTGCCAGCTGTGACTGGCAGCAACAGGAAATAACTACAGTAGTGAACCTGCCAGTCTCAATCCAGCACAAGTTAAACACCACGGAGCCCCGAGTGCAGAATAAATAATCACAAATTCAGTTAAGCTAAGAGGTCAGAGATTATCCTGAGATGCAGGAGCCTGAGCTGGGTTAAAGTGGCAGGCTGCACACCCACAAATGTAATGTTACAGTTAAAACAGATTATTAATTACTCATGGTTTTTGACAACTGTACACAGGCATTAACCATCTCTACCATCAAAAATAAATTTGGGCAAGGGGTAGTAGTTAACACTTTAAAAAGGTTAAAGAGAGTGAAGTAAGCTTATATTCATGCTGCAATATGGTTTCTAGCTTATGCTTAACCTACGGAGAAATCAGATTTCAACCGAGAAAATCTAGCTGAGGGGGTCATTTCCATCACGACCAGACACACAGAACCAGACGGTTCTCTGGCAGCCTCCAGTCCTGCTTTGAGCCCCGTCACATTTCATATGCCACCAGTTTCAAATGAACAAGTAATGTCTGGCTCTAGATTCCCGGCGTGTGGGAATCAGGAAGTTGGACTCTTCTGTCGTCAGCGAGTTCCGATCCATTCCAGTGCACTCAGCATACAGTCTGTCACAGTCTCTCATGCATATCGTCAAGTTCGGGAAGCAGCAGAGATCCACACATACATACAAACATACTGGAAACTCATACAAACACACACATACTTATATATATCCACACCTACACAGACACACACACTCAAACTCATCCTCAGAGTCGGACCCAGGTGTGCCCATTCATCTGTGACCTGACATTTTTGTGTAGTGACCCATGTGCACACACACACACACACACACACACACACATTCCTGATTAGCCATCATGTGGGTGCTGAAGAAGGTGAGGAGCATTAAGGTGGCCAGGGTGGGGAGGGCAGAAGACCCTGGGTGGTCTGAGCGATGAGGAAGGCTGGTACTCACCCAGAAGAGCAGGTTGAACAAGACCATGCCATAGCGCAGGGCCCTCAGACAGCCCTCCGCCATCCTGCAGCGACGGAGCTCTAGAAGGAAAATGAATGACAAGTCCAGGTAAAACACCACATACTTCTTGCCCTTGGTGGAGCCGTAGCCGCTTTTGGCTGCCTGGGGCCCCGGGGTCGTACGGAGCCCGAAGCAGAAGGGCCGGCTGCTGTACTCGTATTCGCTGCCATAGCGGTGGAAGCCTGAGTTTGGGGGGGAGGAGCCAGGCTTGCTGTCCAGGGATGGGCTGCGGCGGTAGGGGGACTCGTCAGTGCTGGAGCGCCGCATCGGGTCGGGCAGGTCAGGGGGCCAAAGCGTCCCTACTCTAGGTGAGTTCCTCTGGGAACCTCTGACCCAACAAGGCCAGGGGCACCGGGCCTCGCTCCCTCTAGCAGAGCCCAGCCCTGGTCCCCAACGGCGCACCTTCAGCCAAAGGCTAACTGGGGTCCAACCGCTAAGTGACAGACACCCCAGCTACTTCAGATCATTTTCGGCGTGTCACGCAACCCTATGCCAGTCCGGGCCCCCGGAACACAACTGCTGATCGCCACTGTGCCAGTCGAACCAAGAGTCAGAGGATTCTTACAAACTACTTGATCCGTCTCACCAACAGCAACACTGGTTTCAAACAAATCCCTGGATTAGTTTAACATTATTTGCCAGATTCTTCAGCCTTCAACCTCATGCCATCCCAGTCTGGATAATTTGACTTCCTTGTACTTCCTCCCTGTCACGCCAACAGGAGGACCTCCACATTTCGACAACTATCAATCCCCGCGGGTCTCCACCAGTGCTGGCCAACGGACTTCGCGCCTTCCTCAGATCTTCCCTCAGAGACGGCTGCGGGAGGGAGCCAGACCCTGCCCACCTCCTCGCTCACACTGTCCTCACTCCGGCAGCAGTTGGCACTGCCTCCCTTCAGAGGCTCCACACCCCTCCGGGGACACAAAGTTTGTCCAGGGGCGGCAGAATCAGTGAGCTTCAGAGAGGCAAGGGATGAGAAGAGAGGAAGGGAAGGTTAATCAAGCAAAAATGGAAATGAAGACGCTGGAAACATAAAGGCAGAGGCGTGTGCATCCTGCAGCTGCTCACCGAGATCTTCCACCTCCTCTAAACCTGTTTGTTTCTCAGCTGTCTTTCTCTCTCTCTCTCCCTCTCTCTTTCTCTCCTTCTCTCTGTCCCCTTGCTAGCTCCTGCCTCCACTTTTCCTGTAGCTCAGTCCTACAATCTCCCACCCCCCCCCCCTCCTTAATGCAGGTACGGTCCGATCCAGTCCCGCCGGTGAGCCTGCTGGGGACAGATGCCCTCTTCCTCGTCCTCCTCCTCCTTACGGTCCACACGCAGGTGTGGACAGGCTTCTGGGCAGGGTCATGGCCACAGATAATGAGTTGGCTATGTAGTCAGCTTCCTCAGAGGAGAGAAAAGACTGCAGTGTTGGAGTAGACCTATCTGAATGCCTGGAGCTCCCCCTCCCTGCTGTCTCACACACACGCTCACTCAAATGTATGCACACGCGCGCACACACACACGCACACACTCAGAAGTCCCCCTCCCCTCATCTCACATGATAACTATTCCCAATCCTAATGGGGCGGGGGATAGGGCTACTCATTGAATGGGTAGCCACACCCCCTGTGCTGATGAACCAATGCTATCTAATCTCCTACCCGTATTTCTCCCTCCCCCTGTCTCCCTCACTCCCCCCAGTGCACACAATGAAACCAGGGCTTTAGTTAACACCAGTGCAGCATGCCTCTCTCTCCCTCTTTCTATCTCTCCCTCTCTCCCTCTCCCTCTCTCTCATTCTACATTCTGAGGAGCACAGAGACATGTTCCCACATCCGATCCTCTCTCCAGTCTCTAGCCACTTTTCCCGCAAACCCACTCCTCCCCCCCCCCACACTGCAGGCTGGACCTACCCCACGGGGGTTTAGACCCCCACATACAGGAGGCACGTTCATATGACACACACACACACACACATGCGCACGCGCGCGCAAATTGCACAGACACGCGCTTCTCACATGCCGTGTCGAGGTGCACGGCTGTTGCCTGCACGCACATTAGTGCGCAAATGCATGCACAAATTCTTTCACCAATGCATGCACAAATCCCACTGTAGAGGCAATGATCATAATTAAATGTGCAAACGTACTCAGTTTTAGAAGATCTCTCAAGGGCAAAGTCTTGAATATGGACAGCAGGGACTTGTGTGTAACAATACAGTTGGAGTACCATGTGTTCCAGGGGATTTCGGGGCTGATTTGGTCGCTACCAATACAGAAACCAAACCTACGCCATTGAGATCCCCACAAAATAGCTGTGCAAACAGTACCCATGTGCCCGTGAGCTGCGTGAATCCAGCACACGGTTAGAGGTCAGAGCGAATCGAAGGTTATAGCCAAATCATTTCTGTGGAGCTGCGCTAGTGCACTACCTTAATCACAAACCTAAATATGTTTCATAAGCCTTTCGTTAAAACAGTTTTCAGAAGTCATGCAGAAGCGACGGCGTCCCAGCAGCCACATGACCGGGACGCGTCACGGCGCCAGTCACCTCTGCCGAGCCGCCTTTGCTGTCAGGCTGATGAGAGAGTCGCCGTGGCTGCTTGCAGATCGACGCGTGGCTCATCCTGCTTGTTTCTGCGTGCTCACTGCACTCCCGACTCAGGACATCTGGCTGCATCCTCCATCACTGCTGTACTGCAGCTTTAAACCTCTATATATGGGCCAATTATCACACCTCCAGCACAACAGAGCTAAACTTCTCAGCAGCTTTTGTCTACTTCAGGGTTAAATGCTGTTACATAGTTTTTTTGGAACCGGCAGTAATATGTGGCACTACTGCCCTTGTGCGAGCATCATATCTCCTTTTTAATTAAGGCATTTGTGTAACTGCACAAATGCACACTGTTGTTTCTGTGGTTGGTTGGACACAGATTCTTCATACAGGTATTTAGTTTCTTGGATTCAACCATCCGTCCGTCTGTTTTCCGTGCCGGAATGATCCCGGAGCTGATCTCATGAAGCACGAGGCGGGAAACACCCTGGATGGGATGCCAGTACATCGCGGGACTCACACTCATCTGCATTCGCCCACTATGGGCAATTTAGAGGCACCAGTTCGGGTTAACTGTATGTGTTTGGGATTGGGGAGGATATCGAGTGAAGGTGCAGTGCAAAGGTTCCACACATAGACCTGAGGGCAAGAATCAAAGCCCTGAACGCTGGATGTATGAGGCCACTGTGCTAAACACTGTGTCATCACACCTTCATATCTGCTCTGTTATTTATATAACTTTATCACAGTGACACCTATACAGACCTGTCGTTCTTGATGGCCACAAGATTGCTATCTACTGTTAGCTAAAAGATGAGTCTCCCACACACACTATGGGGTTGCCCTGGGTCCTCTTGGATTGTCCAACCGTTCTGCCCGTTTTTTTTTCTTTTCTTTAAATCTCAGCATTAAAATGCCTTGGAACTTGGATTTTCTTTCCCCAGCTTTAGAACAGAATAGTAATTCTTCATTAATCCTCGTGGGGACATTCTCTTTTCACTTCACCCCATCTCACTCTCCATAAGACACATATGCAGGAGAAAGCAAGCTTGGGGTCACATTCACAGTCACAGTCACAGTCAGCCACCTTGCGGTGCCCAGGAAGCTGGGAGGGAGCGAGAACCTGGACTATCTGGAGGTCCCTGAGGACCAGGTCAGGAAATACTGCATTAGTGACCAGGGAGCCAGAGGTGAACATTTCAGGTCTATAAAGTAAAAATCCTGACCAAGATTTTTTTTCTACCAACCCATACTCTGTGACTGTAACTCTTTATGCTCAACTGATTGGTTGAAACAAAATCTTGGTCTGGATTTTGACTTTCTGGACCTGAATCGTCCATTTCTGACAAGGACACACTTATAGCTGCAGCAGGATTCAAAATCCCGTAAATCTGAAGGTGAGACCACATTGCTACCCACTGGCCATCCACGGCCAATTCTGGAAAGGCAGATACCTGAATTCTCCACTAACAATCTTTCATTTGAGGAACGTTTACTTAAAAGTTGTGTTTAAGGTATGGAAACATTCAGAGTGTCCTGTTTTCCTGATATTCCCAGAACATTATCCCACTACTACAACTACTACTTCTACAACTAAGAATAATGACGCATAAGCACAACAATGGCATGACAGAGCAGCGGGTAAAGTCACGGGTTCGAGGCAAGTCAGTGTATTTGCAATATACACCTACAGCAATTTTATAAAACAATATTTTATAATAAAATAACATTTTTTAACATTAATTGTATTAGACGGATATTCAAGTAATAATGTTATCATGCTGACCTTGAGAGAACCCTTGTTAAAATGTAAAGCATAGAAATAACATTTCATTAATGTTACAGTAAGAATGTCCTCTGCCAATTTTGAGAAGACCTTCAAATAACATTGGCTGAAGTTCTGGGAATATTCCCTGTCACCTGGCTTAGCCGATTTCCCAAACACAGGCAGGCTTCAGAGGTAATGCATGCCTGTTTGGCCTGGAGAGACAGTTATCTTAGTCGATATTCTAAACCTAGACGAGGCTTCAGAGGTAATCAAACCAGGACATTAAAACCACAGCTACGGTTCCCTGTTGGTGCCCAGCAGGATTCTCTGCAGATGTATAAGGTTCCGGTTCAGAAAGTACAAATCCAGACCAAGATTTTGTTTCAACCAACCAGTTGAGTATAAAGATTCACAGTCGCAGACTTTCAACTTGTTGGTTCTTTAGACTAAGATTAAGGAACTTGATTTACAGAAGTTAGATCAAATATTCAGTCAGATACAGAGAGGAAAGCTAATTTTAAAAATCTCTAGTAGCAGTCCATCCCCGAACTTATCCACCTCTTACCACAAACTGAACCTGCTTGAACAAACTGTAAACATCCCAGCGGGACTCACTAATTGTGCACTTTTTTGTAACGCTCCGTGATTTTTTAATTGGTCTTATTAGATCAGGCAGTGAAGGGAGCAGATTGCTGACATTACTTTCAGTAAGGACTCCCCAGGATGGCTGTGCGGCGGAGAGACACCCAGGGACCCATCTGCATACCCTCTAGTCTGCGTCACCAGGCAGAGTCACATAACGAAACGCAAGGAGGGGAGCAGCAAATACCAGGAAAGGTGCCAATTAAAAAAAAAAAAAACGCGGGGACTAATTTGTAAGAGAATCCACAGCCTATTTTTTCTTCAGGAATTAGACGAGCCCATTGGACTGATTCGGTTTAAAGTGTTTAACCCGAGTCAGGCCAAAGTTGCTGAAACCTCTTTCTGGCACGGACAGTAGTGTTCTACTTATACCCTAATGACCTTACACATATATTTTGATCCTGCCACTTAAAACTTCAGAGCCTTATATTTTTTATGTGTTATCTTGAGCTTGTATTAATTTACAGCTATTTCTATGATAGAGACCTCTGGGATTCCTGAAAAACTTTTCGTTATCAAGATCTAAGCAATGCAGCGTCAATGCCATTGGAAAATCCCCCAGACCTTGTTCATTCTCTCCCTGGATTATCAATGTGATGTTCTTTCCCCTTTCGAGGATCTGTTGATCTTCTTACTTTAAGTGGTCTTCCTCCATAGAACACTTTGAAAGCTTAGAAGCCTTCAGCGCTTCAGGTGCTGAAATGTCAGTTTTGTGTGGGTGAAGGGATTTAAGGAGTAAATGGTGTGTTACTTGCAGGTACCTCTATGCAGTATGAGGGCATAGTAAAGTAACATGAAAAATGTGCTTAGCACAAAACGCTCAGCATTCCTCTTCTGATTTTAGCCTGTGAGACGTATCATTATGGTGCGTACATGTTGTATGCAGATTTGACTTGATGCTCTATATTGCACTATACTAACTTCACTAACTTCCAAAACCATCTAATGTTTCCAATGCAAATATTTAGATTAGTACCCTGTTTTTTAATCCTTTGCTTTATGGCCAAATATCCTAACATCTGTCGTTGCACAGATAAGCTACAGCAACTCCTTGCCATTAAATGTAATTAAACACTGAGAGTACCCTGTTTTTCTCCATAGCTAGTAAGTGACTTGCTTCTGTACGGAAGGAACTTCCTCAGGAAGGAACTTCCTGAGCTGTTTCTTTCATCTCCCACACTAATTCTCTCCAGGGGTGTTAAATCATCAAGGGGGGCTCGACGATATCAGGCTCAAGGTACAAGCGAACCTGTCGCGCACCCAAATGAACGCACTCACAGGTTTATGGTCCCATCAGAGCGCAGGCTAACGCGCATGCACATGTGCATGCACATGCGTCATTCTGCATAAGACAATGTATCGCCTGATCTCACCAGCTGCTATCAGTTGAACTGTAGATTGGACACTGAGATATTTCAGCTGCTTGCCAAGAAGGTCACCCAGACACAGTCTTCAATGAAACAATTATCTAGAAGCAATCTGAACGTCTGCATCCCACCCAAGGCCTAGTTTGGTGTGAACCTCGCTTTTTGCCCAGAGAGCTGCAGGAATACTAAAAGGACGAAGGGCATGGCAGAGGTTTGAGGTTATTCAGACGCTAATTAACTGGACTCTGACCAGCTGCAGGGACGTGGCTCGAAGCGGTAGGGTGATACGGCGGATCGGTGAGACGAAGGTGGACCGTGGCTGAGGTCACACAAGTAAGAGCACAGAAGAGCAGAGAAGGTATCGGTTACCTCTGCAGCAACAAAGGAGGGATGTGAGATTAGGGACAGATATGTCCTCATTTTCCTATTAATTTCATTTTTAAAAATTGTGTTACAGGGGCTCTGTTTCCACCTTGTGGCTGGACATGTGTACTACATGTGTTGCGTTTTCATGAAATGTTTTTAATACGTTGAGCTGAGAGCAGCTATATTTAGAGTGCCATTACATCACATCACAAACAATTAACGCCTGAATTATGCAGTATTTCCATCCCTGTCAATTCCATCAAACGGCAGGTGTGATTAACACACTACCATTGCGATTGCTGCCACATTGTCATACTTCACACCATGGCGACGAAAAAGACATGGCACGGAGTTTCAGCACTTCGATGCGTGCTGGAGGCTTAAAAGGCTGATGATGTGTGGCAACAACATAAATCGCTAAAGGGCTATAGTTAGACAAAAGAGCAAAGGCTCATATGGAAATATACGCTTCTATTAAACGGCAATACATTTGCACTTACGCTTAGAGAGGAAGATGAAGCGAAAGTGAAAACTATATTAAATGCTTATGAGTAATGAAAACGTTTCATTGTTGAATGGGAGAGGGTAAAAGAATTATGTTTAACAACACATATAGCCCTATATTAAATTCTCAAATTCTTCTAAAACCATCACGATTAAATTAGGATGAGTGCAATAACCAAAAGATAATTAATGATGTCATGAGTTCATGAACTCTCTGAAAGTTTTACAAGCAGTAATGTCAAAGCGACATCAAAAATAACGTAATAAATGCTAACAGCATTACTAATAAGTATGATTGTAAAATCATATAACAAACATTCACTTTCTATGCCGCTTCTCTAATACCGGGTTGCGGGGAGCCTATCCAGGAAATAATGGACGCAAGGCAGGATATAACAAAAACGTTAATTATAAAACTATCAAAACCAGAAACCGAACTACCATACTAACAAATCTTTGCTACTGTAACTGAAATTACAGGTGTTTTACCTGTTTCTAATAGATTACAGTATTTGCAGTACTGTTTATCCAATAACAGGGTCACAGGACTAGTATTTGAGTGCCTGAGTAAAGACAGAGTTTGGGTAGAGGCTTCGCCTGTCTCTCAGTCATGATTATTTTGAGCACAAAGTTTGCCTGTTTCGTTCTCTTCCTGTAGTTCGGTGTTTTTACAGCAGATCCTATATTTGGTCAAAATCTGATTCTATATCCGTAACAATGACACAAAGACATTCTGCGAAGACGTGCTGCCTGTTAAATTCCAGCATGTTCCTTCTTTGCAGAGTACACCATAGTGAATTCAACACTACAGCAGACCCTGCCATGACCTCCCGCAGCCGACCCGCCTGCTAATTTGAAAATCCATCAGGCTTTCAAGGCATTCTGTTACAGGACAAATCCATTAAAACGTCCAGCGTAACAGAAACACCTTCCGTCAATATCTGCATATTTTCTCAGCTCTGACAAGCATTTATCAAAGAGGGCAAGAAGTTGTCTGCAAAAACATTTTTACCTGGACAGCTTACCTTATGTGTTGCTTTTTTAAAAGGAATATCTGTCCCACAGCATTCTGAAAGCAAAAAAAAAAAATCTATAAAAAACTAAAAATCTAAAAGGCAAGTGAAAATGGTTTTGTCCTGTATACTAACCATCCCATGCAGCGAGCTGTGCTGTCAGAGAGACTGTGGTCCACTTAGGAGAATTTAAGGGAGCTTTTAACTGGCAGAACAGAAGAGTATTTCTTTCTAAAAGCAACCACAACATTGCTATTTAAAACACCTTGTCTGGAATGTAAGCAAGAGGTTTTCGACAGAAGTGTGTTTAAATTAAATTAACGCTTGACAGTTTTATGTTAATTCTTATTGCCCTTTTCAGCAGAAGCCCAGAAGAGAACCTTGAAAAAAGAGCAGCACTGACAAGAGGCTCCGCTGAATTCTAATGGGAGTTCAAGGTCATTGATGGCAAATAGTGCTTTTTGGATTTTAATAGTCCTTTGTGCTTTAAAGGCTCTATAAAATGGGGCCAGGAAATAATTTTATACTGTTTAATATTAACAATTCATATCTTATTCCTTTCACATTTTGTCTCCCTGGTCAAACTTACAAAACTATGCAAAAACTGTATTGGCAATGTCATATGAATTAGCTTTTCTCTAAATTTAAATGTTGAACTGAACAGAGTATCTGGCTAATTTCATTGTCCTGCCTGTTTATTTCAGCTACTTCGGTCCCTCCAAGGTTTGTGACCTTAGCACAGTGGTCGTTTCCCTGCCTCAATTATCATGTCATGCAGATCTTCAGGCTACAACTACATGCAATTCAGTCCGTGTTTGAATGAGGAAAGAGCAGAGGTGGAGATTTCAGGCCCAGAGAGTTCAAATCCAGACCAAGATTTTTGTACACAACTGATGGGTTGAAACAAAATCTTGGTCATGGTTTGTACTCTCTGGACCTGAAATCTCCACCTCTGGGAAAGAGTTGTATCCACATCCTTGCCACAAAACTGAATACATTTGGATTGGATCTTGGCCTCCATCAAGTGCACGGCTTGTCTTCACTCTTTTGTGATTTTCACGGACAGGATACAAGGCCGCAGCTGCATCTGCGAGCATGTCTGGTATGGGAAGCTAGACGTGACATTGCCGATATTTGCAGACAATGTTGTGCGTTTGCCTTGTTTGACTAGTATCTCCTGCAAGCACTTTGATCCAAGCGTAAAGCAGCAAGGATGAGAAACAGCACCTCCAAATCCAAGGTCACTGTACTCTCTTGGAAAAGACTGAATTGCTCCTTTCGTGGTTCGGGGGAGGCAGTCTGCCCTTAGTGAAGGAGTTTAAGTACCTTGGGATCTTGTTCCTGAGTGATAGTTAGAGGGAACAGGAGACTGACAGGTGGATCGGTTTGGTAACTGTAGAGGTCTGTGGCAGTAAAGCAGCAATTAAGTTGTAAGATGAGACTCGGGATTTACCGGCCAGTCTATGTCCTAACCCTCATCTAAGGTCATGGGCTGTGGGTAATAACCGAAAAAAAAAAGTTGTAAGTGCAAACAGCTGGAATAAAGTTTCTCTGCTGGATTGCTGGATACAATCTACATGACGGGGTGAGAAGGTCGGAGATCTGGAGGGACCTTGAAATAGAGCTACGACTCCTACGGGTAGAGAGAAATCAGCTGATGTGGTTCTGGAGTCTTAAAACGATGCCACCTGGATGGATCCCACGGGAACTATTCCAGGCATGTCTCACTGGGTGAAGGCCGCGGGAAGACCCCAGAAAACGGGACACACAAACGTATATCTCCGCGGCGGCTTGAGGCATTGAAAAATACGCCTGGTCTAATGTGCTCACCATGCTGCCACTGCAACCCTCACGAAGAAAAGCATCAGAAAATGATGATGATGATGATGATGATGATGATGTGGCAGATGATAACAATTTGATATGCCAATTAAATTCATCTTTCTTCTTTACCAGAATAATAAAGCTCCCTTTGCCTCTTTCTTCTCAGTCCCCCCCACGTATCATTTCTACAGTCTTTCCCTTTTCTATGGATTCTTGTGGATCAGGGTAGTGTCTGGTTTAGAGCTCTCAGGTTATAGGTATGAACTGCAGGTGTAAACAGCAGGACATTTCAGGGTGTGTAAGTAGATACTGCAGTTTTTGCCCTGGCTAAACAAACACTGCAAATGCAACTGAAGCACTCATTTAAGTAACTTATTTTCTGAAAAACCCCTTCGTTTCCCAATATGTGTCCAAAATACCAAGTTGGCCTCGCAGTTCCTGTTGTTATGGTAAGTGCCAAAACCACACCTATATTCAGTTGTAAACCACGAGAGGTTACAACAACAACAATTAGAGGAAAAGAAACTGACCACCATCCCTCTTCAGGACAAAAATAAACATTACAAAGTCAGACACATACAGAAGCAACGTTTGTGTGACTCTGACAAGATCCACTGAACCTGATCGTAAATACGAGTGTGTTTCTAGCTATGTAACAAGAAAACCTGAACCTAGATATACTGTGTTAAGGTTCTGAGTACAAATGGATCAACTTGCAGAACACATTTAACGGCATGGAAAACAAAAAATAAAGGACATTGCATAAAATATTGACACTTCATTCCCTCGTGGGAAATCATCTAAAGGTATGAGAACAATATAAATTAGTATTCAGTTGTTCATTTTTTGGGACCTGCAACAATTTAATCATCATTACTTGCCTGATAATTATGTATCCCGACTAACTTTAATATTAAATGTTTCATTATCCATAAATAAAGCTTCATAAACTTCACAAACATAATATTCAGCAGGCTTAGTAGGCATGAAGATTTTATCAGAAACAAAGATGAGCACAGCAATGTGGTCTCTGACATTTTGCTGTAGTGCGACACACTGCCCCTTAGTGGTCACCAGTCACTTTCACAGGGCTCTACAATATGTGATGTGTTATTCCCACTGAGGGCGTGCCGAAGACCAGTAAAAGTCATGTATGAGTCTTTCAAAAAGAAGAAAAGAAAAAAAACGTTTCCCGAAAATTTTCTGCACTACTGGAATGTTGAAATGTTCTTGCGACTTCCTCCATCTCCCCCAGTCTCTCCCCCAATCTCTCCCCCTTTCATATTCAGGTACATACACAAAGGCACCTTTCTCTCGCGCCACTCCACTCAACTTCCAGGCGTAAGTGATATTCTAACTAAAAAAAACACTTCCCTAGTTGCCTAAAGATGTGGATAAAAATATGCTTAAATTCGCATGTGCCTGTGAAATTGATCAAGTGTATATACGTTGTTCAATGTGGCAAAAGTCTAAATAAACGAACTTTAAAAATAAATTCAATACAACAAAAGTACAGTTACACCAATATGCGGATAAATTCATATTCGGATCTGCCGCTATCATTAAGACCAGAAAACGCTATACACTCTGATTTTATATAAAAATGAAATATTTTATATAAAATAAAGAATGTATGAATTTCACTTAAAAACCAGCTCAGCCTCAATAAATTGGTATGTTACTAATACCTAACCATCATATTACCATAGTTACATAATGTATTTTAAATTGTCGCTGGTCCCTCGTTTTCAGTTCTTTTTACCTCCCTTCTACTGTCCTACACCAGAATTGTAACCTGCTTCAAGAATAATGTTACGGACCTTTACTGGGTGCTACTGATGGATGATGGTTGCCCATCTTTTACATCAACATTGTAGCGCACTTTTAAATCTGTTCGTGACTATTATTAGTGATGTACAATAACTTTACACCATGACAGGCTTGCTAGTAAAAGCAAGGCGAAATGGGAGCAGTCTGCATGACATTGTAATTATTTTTGGCGTGCTACGTTTTTGTGGGTTTGCTTTGTTTTTATTTTATTTAAAAAAAAAAACATATATAGATCCTTACCTATGTGTCTCCCTCCGCCTGTTCAAATCCTCCTTTTGCCGCTTGTTATCCACAAAGTTAGGGGTATCCAAGGAATATATCTTAGTTTCTAAACCATTCAGTTAAGTAAACAACAGACGGAAGACTTTCCCTCCCTGCTTGCCATCGTGTAACCACCCTCCTCTGACAAATGCAAGGATTTGAGAAAAATGCAACATGCGGCGCAACATTTTAATTTGAACCAAATCGCGCAGTAATACTGACATCTAGTGGGGATTGAAAGTTATGCTCTACGGGGCTAGTTTGTCATTGACTTACTGAATGTATTATTTTTCCGGCACAGTAAACAGGAGGAAGCTAATATCCCATTCACGGTGGCATCATTAACTAAGTATATGTTGTTAGTTCAAGTCCCCGAAAAAGTTTCGCTGTAGGTCCCTTGAGGGAGGTTTTTAAGCTGAATAGGTCTAGTAAGATATCAAAACTCATAATTCATAAATGGGTATAAAACAGGAAATCCGCCTGAAGAATTTAATCTGTATAATACTACTATTTGCAGTACGCATATAATTTTGGTTTCTCCTCAAATAAAATTTTACCAAATATCAAAAGCATATAGGAAAGCAGTAAAAAAAATCACCTCTATTAAATGAAATATTCTCAGTTATCTAAAATGGGAGGTAATATACGTCGGTAAAACTCTGTTTCATGCTTACAGTGCAAGTCACGGACTTGGTAAGTATTACATATTGGAAATTTTATAGTGTAAGGTCTGGGTGGAGCCGGACAAGCTAAGATCCAAATATATAGCCAAGATCTATTTAGTGTTTTGGAGACAAAAACGAAATAAAGTTCATCTGAACAGAAATTAATATTAGCAACGGAGAATTAGAGAAGTATTTACTTTGTAATTCCTTCAATGAGTAAAGTCTGCTGCCGATTGGCCAGAATCAGTAGGTGTGGGCGATCTGAAGGTGAGGGCTCGTTTCCCCGTTGGCTGCACAGACATTCTCTTTATGTGACTCCGCCCACGCAGAAGCGCGCCGCCGCCGCCGCCACGGGCCGCGTTCTCGGCTTTCTCGCGGATTCGAAGCTGCGCTCGGTCTCACGCGCTCCGGTATAAAAAGGGCTCGAGCTCGCCGCCAGTCATGTCAGTCCCAGTCGCCCCGGAGAAACGGCAGAAGATGGAGTCTGCGCTAGACCAGCTGAAGACGTGCACTGTGGTTGTAGCGGACACGGGCGATTTTAATGGTAAACGACCGATAACTCGTGGTCGGGCCTTTTCGGTCGAATTGGTGCCGCTTCCTCTAAAGCTGTGTTTAGCATTCATCGTACTTGGAGCATATTCTAACAGTTGTTTGTTCTTTTACGTGCTTGGGAATGAGGCAGCTTGCTTCTCGGACTCGGGCCTTTCTCCTTTGCCACCCCTAGGCATTGGGATTTCTTGGCCTTGCTATCATTTTTATCGGCCTGATAATGTCGTCGGCACCTTATCGTGAGGCGTGTGTACTCTGTGTGGTTGTGGCCGTAGGCGTGGTCTTCGTATGAATCTCTCGATGGAATCGATTTCAGTTAAAATGTACTGTCCGGTTTTCCTTGGTGTTTACGTGACATGCATGTGTAGTTCCTGTAACTTGCCATTCTTTTTCGGATGATCTGATGTTCAACACGAGGTTCTTCAGGTGGGGAGCATCAAAACGGGCGTTGTGTACGATGAAAATCAGAGAATGACATGCTAGGTCTACACGTGTTAATGTATAGTGAGCCTAATGTAGACGGCTACTGATCTGGGGGGGGACGTGTTTCTCAGTATGCAGATTCCTTATGCCGGATGACCGCCTTTCGAATCCAGTGTTTCAGTTTCTTTGCTAGAACTTCTGACGGCACTTTAGAGCTTTTGTACATGTATACGTTACAATGGTTTCTGATTGACTTTATAGATGCTTTTTCGAAGGCCGCACGCAAGAAATTAACCGCACTAGGCGCAAATGGTAAATTTTTGAAACTTTATTTCGTCCGATGTCTGGCGAGGTTTTCATGCAACTTTGTCTGGATTTTCGTTCGGAAGCGTATTTCCTCCAGTTATAGACGAATCGCTCCTGCTGTCAGATCGGGAGCACGTGACTCCTGGAGCTCTGCTAATACATTGGCTATTATACCCGTCATGTAGTTTTCATATTTGACGGTGCTTTAAAGGGGCAGTGTGTGTCAATATTAAATGGTGCCTGATTTTTTTTTTTTCCTCCTCCTCACGTCTATCCGCTGCTAGTACTGAGGTTTAGCAATTTTTATTTAGCCTTGTTGTGAAATTCCCCCCGTTACACAAGTGCGGTGCATTTGTTAAAAGGACATTTTAAAAATGAAGTTCCTGCTTTGTGTGTCACCACCCCCCCCCCTTGCCAACCAAGATTAAATTCTTAATACTCAACAACGTTATCATGAGCACAACTGAATTTATGATTCTCTAAAAGTCTCAAGTTACTGCCAGTATAGTCCCCAAGATTTTGCTGAAGTTACAGCAATTTAGTATGTTTTTCTGCATTCTTATTAGTGTGTCAGTGAAGATCAGTTAAATAATCTGGTAGCTAGGTGGTACTCGGACTACTGTGTACAGGCAGACCCTTGTGTGGGTGGAGCTGTCTGGTTCCATCAGCTGACATTCTCTCCTGTTTGCTGCCCCCTCAGTGCTTACTGGTCCAGCAGTGTGGCCTGACAGCTCAGCAGGGGCAATTTAGAGCTATTGGAAGTTAGACTGGGTTCCCAGCTTTCACGAGGTTTTGACCATCCATTAACCTCTATCTAATAATGAGAATATCTGTCAGATTTGAAAGTGCAGTAAGGCTAGCCAAGTTGTATTTAATTCTATTTAATTTTTATTTTGGAGTACTGCAGTTGTTGCAGAAAATCCCGTGTCACTGGGTGAGGTAGGAATGATGATATCGGGCTTGTGTATAAGTTATAATTTTGCTGAGTCACTGCCCCTTTTCTTTAAATGATTTGCTTATTTGCACTGAGGGAGGAATCAGTTTTATGCAAATTATAAGTGAATTTTCAGTGAGTCACCAAAGTGAAATTGTGAATGGCGTGTTTCCATTAATGCGTGTCATGCGATTAGTCTAGTACTTGCCATTTATTGTGCTGCAAGATTAAGATCCAGGTCTCATACTTCACCATGGAGTGGACTTTGAATGAGTTTGTGGGTCTAGAACAGCGGTCACAGGCGGTCTGGGTCCGGACCCAGAAGCTGTCCCATACGGACCCGAACCGACAGCCAAAACATTTAGTTAGTGGTTTAGCAGTAGAACTGCCGTTTCCCACGCCAATGAACGTCAAACGCCTTTGACCGCCAAGCAAGACGTATAGTTCGGCGTATGCAGCCTTTGTCTGCGCTAATGTGCCATTCGTGTTAATAGCAGCAGCGAAGCTAACACCCGCAAACTAAAAGCGTAATGTTCCTAACAGAGTGGCTGCGCTCTCCTGAAATCGTAAAGCTAAAGTTTTCAAATACAATATGTATTGTATGACACGTTGGAAAAATAGACGTAGTTTGTTTTCATGTTCGTTGAAGTTTCTGCATTTTAACATGCGTATAAAGTCATGTTATCTGTTTTATAAATAAACTCATGTGAAACAAATTTTACGTTTTCAGGGTTGCCAAATCTGAAGCATCTGGCATGACACGCTTTCAGACTCATGCTGGATAGGCTCTGGTCCCGCCCCCCCCCCCCCCCCCCCCCGATTGGGGTTAAGCAGTTAGTGATGAATGGACAGACTTTTATGATTTCAGTATTAAAATATTTTTCATTAGAGTAAAGTACTGGAGGGAGAGGGGACCATTGGGTACCGGTACTGGTATGTCTTCACATCTGAACAGTGCCCATCCCTAGTGCCAGCTACATTCCTACGTGGTTTCCATTGGGCCTGCTCCTTGTGTTACATCTGTATGGGTTTTGCTGGATTGACGGTTGAAATGTTACAATTTCATCTTCACTGTCTACCAATGTTTCCAACAGCCATCGAAGAGTACAAGCCACAGGATGCCACAACAAACCCCTCCCTCATCCTGGCTGCTGCAAAGATGCCCACCTACCAGCATTTATTGGACCAGGCCATTAAATATGGAATTGCCAATGCAGGGTAAGGCGTCTGCTCCACTGGGACTGAATGATTATTTTCTGTCGTCACACTTCGAGTTAATGAATTATGTACCATGATCATAGGAGTGAAGAGGAACAGGTGATGAATACCATGGACAAGCTGTTTGTGAGCTTTGGCCTGGAGATCCTGAAAAAAATCCCAGGGAGGGTGTCTACAGAGGTTGATGCCAGGTACTCCCACATGACCTCCAACTTTTCCTTTCAAGTCTGTGGATCAGTAAATATCAATCTGAAATCTCTGCAGTGTTTCATATTCAGGCTGAGCGCTCGCCTTTGAATCGATTTTTACTGTGGAGTCCCAGTTTGGTAGTTAATGGAACTCTTCCTTAAGTCTTCATACAGATAACTTGCAAGTTTTTGTTAAACTGTTTTGATTAAAAATGAACAAAGTGGCAATTGACGTGAGCAATAGCTAGAAGAAACTGCCTGCAATCCTTTAGCACAGTGCAGAGTTGTAATTCTCGAGATCCTGTCTTGGTCTCAAGACCACTCAACCTGATCTGTCTTGAGTCTATTTTGTCTTGATCTTGTCCATAAGTCTGAATATTGCAAAACATTATCTGAATCTATGCAAATACACGTCTTTCCCCTCACTAAGCAGAAATTAATTTTCCTGTGTTGCCCTTCTATAGCAGCGCTACTTAAAATGTAGCTGCTCCAGCGGTAAAATGCTATTGAACATCTTCTATAACCTGAACTATACATTGACATGAACTCTCATTTAACACTGCTTATCCCCCAGAAAACAATCCCCCTCTATGTAGTTTGTGATTGACGGGAAAATATAGCCTGAATATGGGTGCACTCTACCAAAAACAAAATCTAAATTCTGATTGAACTGATCTGGTCTTGGTCTCGCTTGGGTTGCATGGGTCTTGATGTTGTTGATCTCATAACAGATGGTCTTGAATACATCACTGGCACAGTGTTTCTGAACCTGGGTCTTGAGAACCCCTAGACAGTCCATTTTTGCTCCCTACCAGCTCCCAGGAAAAAACACAGACTATCTAGAGGTCCAGGAGGACTGGGTTGGGAGCTGCTTTCTAATGAATGTGAATGCTGACCGATCATTGACATTGTGCTGCCCTCTAGGCTGTCATTTGACAAGAATGCAATGGTGTCTCGCGCACTGAAGCTCATCGCTCTGTATGAGGCGGCAGGAGTGAGCAAGGACCGGGTGCTGATCAAGCTGTCTTCCACCTGGGAGGGGATCCAGGCTGGCAGGTGTGCTTTTGGGTTCTTCTAATGTAGCCTCAGTCATTCTCACTGGAAACTCCATACTCTCTTGACAGCCGTGCACTTAATTTATCCTTCCATGATTCATTCACCTGTCCAGGGTGTGGCCCAGCTTTGTGATTTGTTACCTAGGATAGTCTATCCAGGCCCTTATCACAACCCTGACCAGGATGTGCTGGGAGGATGGATGATTCATTCAGGTTAATGGAGAATTAACCAAACCCTGTGACCATCTGGACTGATTAAAGATCACGGGGGAAATCGTATAAGGAAATGCACTTCTGATTTGATCTGCAGGGAGCTGGAGGAGAAGCACGGAGTCCACTGCAACATGACGCTGCTCTTCTCATTCGCCCAGGCTGTGGCATGTGCTGAAGCCCATGTCACCCTCATCTCTCCCTTTGTGGGCCGCATCCTGGACTGGCACAAGGAAAACACAGATAAAAAGACTTATGAAGCCAGTGAAGATCCAGGTAATTGGCTAAGGCTGTGGAAGTCATTTCTCCCCGTGAACCGTTTGAAGAATGATATAATCTTGCCAGAACTTGAGCAAATTGTTGAAGCCTTTGAATGAGGATGCAGCCATGGTTAGTTTCTCGATGCAAGTCTAGCTTCCTATATAGCTTGTGGTAAGACTTGCAACATGCATCCTTTTCAGTACTAGCTGACAGTGGCCTAATGTATGTTTGTCAGACAATATAATCTGAGCGTACTTTTTCACTTCCAGAACATTTGAGACTGGAGAGCTGCTGTTCATCCTTGCAGTTTACATGTACCTTTCCTTAATGAACAGGTGTGGTGAGTGTGACAAAGATCTACAATTACTACAAGAAGTTTGACTACCCAACTGTGGTTATGGGTGCATCCTTCCGCAACACAGGGGAAGTGAAGGCCCTGGCAGGTTGTGACTTGCTGACAATCTCTCCTGGCCTGCTGGCAGAGCTGAGCAAAGACCACAGTTCAGTGGTGCCCACCCTCACAGCACAGGGAGGTGAGGACCTAGATACCACTGCATCATGGGTATATGCCACACTTGAAAACGATCTGTTGTGGGGGGAGTGCTTAGGTCATACTCTGCCCCAGAACTGGCTTATTGCCCTATAGGAATTTAATTACATGCATTTTCAACACCTTTATGCAAGTACCTGACATTTTACTTTGAAAGGAATTTTTGTCTGGTCTGGTCTGATACCACATATACATTTAAAGCTTCCTTACCTTATTTTAATGTAAATTTTGGCTGTACTTTTTCTTTTTGAAGATCAGTATCTTTCCTTTAAGTAAGGGGAGTTGAACATAAGTTCATTTACCACTGCAACCATAAACTATGAATTTCAAATTGTGCGTGACCTTTATTACCATACCATGTACACACCATATGGCAGCAAGCAGCCTCAGATAACTGAGCTGTTCACTGACCTGATCATGTCCTAATTATATAATGGGGATGCTGAAGGGGTGATGAAGTAATGCTAATTTGGAAAGTCTGATCCCTCGTTTTGTTCTGAAAATGTTGTTTATAGCTGAATAATCCAACCTTGCATAACCAATTATATAAACAGACTAAAGGACAAGATCTTTCCTGCTAAAACTTCATAATGGCGAATGTGCTGGTCTATATTAAGTTGCTCCATCCACAAGACACCCAGTTAGTTGGGGTTGATCTGACTGCTCTTGTTTCCCATCAGCAAAGGCATGTGAGCTGGAGCAGATTCATTTGGACGAGAAGGACTTCCGCTGGCTCCACAATGAGGACCGCATGGCTGTAGAGAAGCTGTCTGATGGCATCCGTAAGTTTGCAGCTGATGCTGTCAAGCTGGAGAGTATGATCAAGGTACGGCCATGAATAGAGCTGCACTAATCCTTCAAATTATGTGCAGAAGACTTCATGTACAAAACTGCTTCATGTATGAAAAAAGCTGGAATTAATAGAGGCAAAACCAAAATGCCTAAATCAGCGGTGGCCAATCTTATCTGCAAAGGATCGGAGTGTATGCAGGTTTTTGGGGTAACCTTTAGGTCAACTGCTCAAACCCAGGTGTGAGGACGACTCAGCCAATCAGTCCTCTAATTGGTAATATAATTAGGGAGCTGCAGCGAAAACCCGCATACACAGCGGCCCTTTGTGGATAAGATTGGCCACCCCTGACCTAAATGGTAATTCATTGACGAGGGAAATCAGTGTTACCCCACCAAAATGTACTGATAGGACAGCATGTGGGTATACTGGTTTAAATGGCTGTATAGACTTTATAAAGATGACCTGCTATGATATTAAGTTTAGTGGAACATATTGAGAATCTCTGATCTGTTACTTGTTTATAAAGGAGGGATCATTTTGAAATTATCCCATCTTATTATGCACAGAATCTTACTTTTTCCTCTTGTATTTTCAGGAGAAGATGATAGATGTGAAGAATGGAGAGTGACGTGGTCCTTGCTGGGGTTCCGGCCTTGGCCTTGGCCTCCTTCCTCAGGCTGAAGAGGGACTGGGAGTGCTGAGCTCCATCTTCCCCTCCCATTACCTTCCTGGACCAGTATGGACAGTGGGACTCGGGTCATACTACAGCCCCTGAAATCTTCTTAGAGGCCAGAAGAGTGCAGCTTATCACTAAGGGACCAAAACTCCTGCTGCCCCCCCCCCCCAAGACCCAGCTGTTTCGGCTAGAACCATTTCTAAAGTCTGTCCAGAATCATTTTGTATGTGATGCCAGTGGCATTTATCAGTTTGTGTCAGATTGATTAAATTCTTCTGCCCCTGTTGGTGTGTTTCTTGGTGGAAGGTTTGTCTACATAGTACATGGATTATATTTCTGCAGTTAGACAGTTTAATGTTAAAACATACCCCAGGTCTTTAGTTGGTGCTGGTGAGGCATACCTATGATTTTATTTTTTTCTGTTTTAGGGGAGGGGCGCTGCTCCGCTTAAATAAGATTGGTCAACATCTAGTAATTTCTTGTCATAACAGCCAAAATGCACATAAAATATGCATTTATGCTGTTATGACACGCTACGCGTATCCCTTTATACGGTGAATGGTACCAGCTATGGCAATCATTGCCGGTATTAAAAGTTCAACGGAAATAGAAGGGTACAGCCAGACCAAACACACAATTATGGAGGATTTCAGGAATATTTATTTGCGCTATACCAAGACAGTATATGATCAAGGAAAAAAAAAAATGTATGGTGGACCAAGTGACAATGACCATTTGAAATAACCAGCAGCCACATTTACATCTACATACTTAGCCAGGAGGGGCCCTGGAGTCTCTGTCAGGCAGCATAGGACCCAAGGCAGGTGAACACCCAGGATGAGATGCCAGGCCATTGCAGCCCTCACACATTATGGGCAAATTGGAGATTCTGATTCCTCCATCAACATGGTACTAGTGATAGAACACTAAAATATAATCGTCTAGTACGTCGGTACTCTATTACCGCGGTAAATAATCCATGGACACTCAAAAATGGCCCCTTTCTGCTCCTTTGTTGTACCATGTTCCACAGGGTGTTCTGGGCTTCATCCTCAATGCACTAGACCGAAACATTCAGGCTTTGTAAAGCTCATTACCCTTGTGAAGGAAAATTATAGTACGTTTTCTAAACAATGGTAAAAGCCATTGAAAGATTTGGAAAAAACTGAAAGATTTGGAACTACTTTGTAAGAACACACCCTTAATATTTATTTGCACATTATACCACTTGTCTTGTCCTCTATCACAAGCATATGACGCCAGTTCATTAAGGTCATTTTTAATAATTTATGTGACTATTTCTTAACCATGGTGACTTGGAAAGCATTATTTAGTATTTATATTTAGAGAGGAAGCAAACAATAAAAACACTACAGCAGAATAAAACTACATTCATAACATTAAAATGGTGAGAGAATGAAAGTCAATAACTCAGTCTTGGTGTATTGTACTTAAAAGGAAACAATGACAAAAGTAAACCACATATTTCACAAGATCTGTAATACAAATACCAGCCTTTACAATGGTTTCTCCATCAAAGGGATTTAGAAACTTAGCAGTAATCAGATACAAAATACAGTATGAATATGTGATTGTGTCTGTATACCTGTGTATGGGGTTTTGAATGAAATGCTAATTAAATCCACATATTAAAGATACATAAAAACACGGCTATAAATGCATAGTTCAAAAGTACAGTTTCTACAGTTGCATGATTATATGGTTATAATGTTTATCATGTTTGTTATTAATGTATATTACAGCTGTTAAGGTATGTTCGGTTGTTGAGGTATTCTTACATGCTGCTTATGAATGTTCAATGAATGCATGATGAATGGATGAATGAATTATTAAAGTGCACTGAATATTCTACAAATGCATTATGAAGGTGCAGTTAATATAAACCGTAACCAAAGCTTTGAATGCTAGTTGACTATATGTATCAGTGTTCAATTTTAGGACCACTATTGTTCCTAATTTACATAAATGATATAGACACCAATATATACAGTAAACTGGTGAAATTTGCAGATGACACCAAGGTGGGTGGTGTAGCAGATACTGAACTAGCGGCTCAGCAGCTACAGCGGGATCTTGATTTAATTAGTGACTGGGCTGATACCTGGCAGATGAAATTTAACATAGACAAATGTAAGGTACTCCATGTAGGGAGCAGAAATATAAAGTACAGGTATTTTATGGGACCTACTGAAATAAAGGTAGCTGATTATGAGAAAGACCTTGGTGTGTATGTTGATGCTTCCATGTCTCATTCTCGCCAGTGCGGGGAAGCAATAAAAAAGGCCAATAGGATGTTGGGGTATATCTCCAGGTGTGTGGAGTTTAAGTCAAGGGAGGTAATGCGAAGATTATACAATTCCTTGGTGAGACCTCACCTAGAATATTGTGTGCAGGTTTGGTCACCATATCTTAAAAAGGACAATGCGGCCTTAGAAAAGGTGCAGCGTAGGGCCACAAGAATGATTCCTGGTCTTAGAGGAATGTCATATGAGGAAAGGTTAGTTGAGCTAAATCTGTTCAGCCTCAAGCAAAGGAGACTGAGGGGGGACATGATCCAGGTCTATAAGATTCTAACAGGTTTGGATGCCAAATAGTTACTTCAGCATTAGTTCAAATACAAGAACTCATGGTCATAGGTGGAAATTAGTGGGAGAACATTTCAAACTGGATTTAAGGAAGCACTTCTTTACACAGCGTGTAGTCAGAGTATGGAATAGTCTTCCTGATAACGTAGTAAAAGCTGAATCCTTGGGTTCCTTTAAATCCAAGCTAAATAAGATTTTAACAACTCTGAGCTCTTAGTTAAGTTCTCCCCAAGCGAGCTCAATGGGCCGAATGGCCTCCTCTCGTTTGTATAGTTCTTATGTTCTTATAACTAAAACAGCAGAAAGGTAGATTTGGCCAAAGTTTAGGATGGGCAAAAAAAACATTTGCTCACATTTACACTATTTACCCTGTAGTGCTTTTGACAGACTTAATTCCATTCTTGCTCTTTCGTGTCACAGAAATAACAGAGTTATACTCTAGCTCTGGAGATGGCCCAAACCAAAAACTGTCCCCTAATTTTCCCCTGACTCCAGTGAACTGCTGGATTAATCACAATGACAATGTTTCTCTCCAGACCAGAGAACCTGCAAACTGAGTCAACAACAACCACTTTTTCATCTATTTCCTCTGCTGATCCCAAGGGAAGATTAGTTGTCTGATTTAAATGTCTCTGATATGGGGAAACATCATCCCATGTTGAAACAAGAATGACACTTTCTTTTGGCGAGTTTCCTCGTTTTTGCAGGCCTTCAACCAATGATGTCAGTCTGGACAAAATGGAGTTTTCTGTTGCAATTATCTTTTTATAACAACCTTGAAATGAGTGCATGCAGGTCTTCTGCTTAATCATTTTCTCCATGTGTCTCTCTACATCTTTCTGAACTTCAGATGTATTCTCTCTTACTCTGTTAATTTGTCTTTGTTAATTCTGTTAATTTCAGAATAAGGCATCCTTTTACATAGTTCTGAATAAGAAGGAAACTCTGGAAACTTACCTGATAAATTATTTTAGTGGTGCATTCTCACACATGTAAAGGATATTACTTGTTTCACACCCAAATGTATTTTTAATCTTCCTGATTGCCTGGGTTGCCAGCACAGTCTTCCCTGATATCCGGAGCCTATCCCGGAGGCTACGGGCGCAAGATAGGGAACAACCCACGACGGGGTGCCGACCCATCGCAGGACATTTTAATCATACTTCGAAACAAAGAAATTACCTTGGCCCTTGACCATAAAATCTTTAATTTGAATTTGTATATTTCTCATATAGCATTTTCCATTATCTCATTCATTATATAACTATAGTTATTTTTCATTCATTCATTTTACATTTTTTATTCTTGTCCTTGCATGTAAAGCGACTTTGGGTTTGAGAAAGGCACCATCCACCCATCCATCCATTTTCTGTAGCGATCTTGCGGGGGAGTGGTCTTTGCGATATACCTGGCCAAAATGGAAACGACACTATTTGCAGCTTACCTCTGAAAATGTCTTGTTAAGGTATAGCACAGTTCACTAATCAGTCGAATCAAGATACAACTCTCCTCAGATTTTCAGCGGCTCAGATCTTTATATTTGTAGGATTTTTTGGCTAAACAGCGCACATGCGCAGTACGCCTCCGTAGAGGTTGATTGCTTGAATGTACTGTAGTCAGCAGCGTCGTTCTGTCTTGCAGACTGAACAAACGAAGAAACGAAACTGCAACTATTTACTGCATCATTTCGGATGCAGTAAGTGAATTAGTGATGATGGGGGGGACAAACCTCGGCGTCTTTTTTCGACTAGAGAGATCTAATGTAGCAAATATTACAATTAATCAACTGAAGTTGAAAGACAGAATTGTTAAAGATCCTGAAGAATTAGCATCCTTCTGTTCCAATTTTTACAGCAGTCTCTGTACGTCTAGGTACTGTGAGGATACATCGGACTCCTTTTTAGAGTCCATCAATCACAATAAGATTATTTCAGTAGAAGATAGGGCTCTTAATGATTTTAGTATCTCCCAAGAAGAGTGTTGGAATCAATCAAGAACCTTAAAATAAATGAAAGACCGGGATCTGATGGCTAGAATCCTGAATTCTACAAACTGTTTGCGGAAGATTTATCACCCTTCTTGCTCAACGTTTTTACGGGAAGTGTAGAAATGGAATCTTGCATGACTCAGAACATCATCACTCTAATTCCAAAACCTAACGAAGACAACTGGAGTTTGGAAACTTGGCATCCAATGACCCTTCTAAACAACAATTATAAAGTATTGGATTCTGTTTTGCTAGCAGAATTAAAGTTGGTTTGTATTCTATTGTAGATGGTTCACAATCAGGCTTTCTGAGAAAATGACACATTGCAAATAATATAAGATCAGTATTATACGTTTTACATTACAATGGCTTTTAGTTTCTGCCTAAATATCAGACAATGTGAACTCATGACTGTTGAAGAGTCTGCAGTTACGTCTGTCTGTAATACCAAAGGACCAGATTACTTACGAATAATACTTATCAAAGAACAAAAAGCACTAGGTGTCATTTAAACTTTACCCACGTTATTGAAAATGAATTCATGGCTGCAAAGAAACCTGTCAATTAAAGGTAGAATGTTACATTCAGAAGCTGATGGGTTATCTAGACTCTCTAGACCTGTCAGGATCGGTCCCTGTCCTGCCCTGGTCCATGTGTCATTTCCCTGTTTGGCCAGCAGGTGTCGCTGGTCACCCTGTCTCCCGTTATTTCCCAGGTTTGTTTTAGTACACAGTGTGTTCAGCTGCTCTCTGGGCTGCTGCATGGCTGAATGGACTAAGTTTGGGGCTGTATATCTGTGTTACCCAACCATCATGGGCTCAAGGCATGCCTCAACTACATGTTGGTCTGTTTATTAAATAGTAGTCATTAGTTTTGTTTTCCCCTTATATGTTCTTGTATTTTGGGCAACCCATGCCATGAAGTTCTCTACGCACTGTGCTTCAACTAATCTGAAGGCCACACGAACTTTGGACGTCTGTAGCTATTGACTCAACATGTTGGCGGCTTCTGCACACACTGTGCGCCTCAGCATGCGTCGTACCTGCTCTGTGATTTTACATGGCCTACCACTTTGTGGCTGAGTTGCTGTTGTTCCCAATTTCTTCCACTTTGTTAAAATACCACCGTAACTAACAGTTGACTGTGGAATATTTAGTAGCGAGGAAATTTCAAAATTGGACCTATTGCACGTGTGTCATCCTATCATGGTACCATGCTTGAATTCACTGAGCATCTGAGAGTGACCCATTCTTTCGCAAATGTTTGTAGAAGCAGTCTGCATGCCTAGGTCCTTGACTTTATTCACCTGTGGCTATGGAAGTGATTGAAACACCTTAATTCAATGATTTGGAGGGGTGTCCCAATACTTTTGGCAATATAATGTATAATGGTCTAATATATTGAAGCTCTGTTACCAAAAGTAATGCATGGACACTCAAAAATGGCCCTTTCTCTGCTTTTTTTGAATATGCGTCATTCTCACAGTGTGTTCCAACACCAGCTTAACAGCCAGCAAAACTCCATCAAATGCAAAAGTGACAGGATTCATCTTAGTTTTTAGCTTTAACAAGATGCCGGGATGCATTTATGAATTAGGAATGAAACTGTAAAATAATACAATGAGAATATATTCCGTATTCCGAGTACAGTACATTACAATATTATACTGAGGAAATTTAACAAAATGTAAATAGCTATCCAAATGTAAATAGCTATCCAAATGTAAATAGTTCTCTCGTACATACCGAATAAACTCAAAATGTATACATTTTTATGAATAAAGTGTAATTTCTTTTACAGCTGAGCCATCACAAAATAAGAAACTGTTGTGGATTTTCCTTCCCCGCCAAAGTCGAAAGTCAGAAGCCGCTTGTGTAGATCCAAATTCAGTCTTTATTGCAACGAGGTTACAACCAAGGCTAATTTTTACACATTTTCCTATCGTTTAACAATATCTTGTCATTTAAGCATCATCATTCCCTCAACCATTCACCATCAGTTTCCCTTGATCCACACCCCTAGATGATAAATTTGTTACTCATTTCTTTTACCGTTTGGTCCCTCTGCTGAACATAACTGTGGCACAACCATCTCTACTTGGATTTTTTAAAATACTCAGCTGTGAATTAAGGAGGATAGTCATACAACCAGGGCTAATAACTAACATAAACTTTGAGGCTAAAATAAAGTGCAGATACATACTCAGTTGATTACATTATGATGATTACATTGTAATGATTACATCATGAGTATCTGGCATGCTTTTTGATAATATCATAATGATTATGTTCTCTCAACATTATATAGTAATATACAAGCCTTTCCTCTTTACAAGCATCCTAATGGCATTAGGTAGTTACTACATGGCAAAGGAATAGGGCAACTAGCAACAGGAATAACATGCTAACATCCCTAAACATCAAAGCAATTTACAAGGTCATTAACGCGTTATCGTCACATATAATCCTTGGTTTCTGTTATGTCGAGAGTATGTAAAGGAAATTATTTACAGACAATGCTATATTATATATGTATGTGTGTGTGTTTTATGTGTGAGCCTGTGTCTGGGATTTTAAATGAATTGCTTATTAAATGTATAACAGATACGGTTTCTACAGATATATGATTATACGATTAGAATGTTTGTTAATGTAAAGTGTAACCAAAACTTGGAATGCTAGGTAACTATACATATCAATAACCAAAAGGAGCAGAAAGGTAGATTGAGCCACAGCTTAGGATGGACCAAAAAAAAAGCATTTGGTCACAATTACACTCTTTAGTCTGTAGTACATTTGACTGACTTATTTCCAGTTCTTTCTTTCACAAAAATAACATACAGTTGTATTCTAGCTCTGGAGAAGCCCGAAACCAAGAAGTGTTCTTTTATTTTTCGATCACGCAACTGAACCACTGGATTAATCAGAATGACAATGTTTCTCTCCAGACCAGAGAACCTGCGAATTGAATCAACCACAACCACATTTTCATCTAAATTCTCTGCTGAACCCAAAGGAAGGTTAATTTCCCGTGTCAAACTATTAATTTCCTGTCTCACACGATCAGTGCTAGTCGAAGTTGAACCAAGAATGGCAATATCTTTTGGAGAGTTTCCTTGTCTTAACAGTTTTTTTAAGAGTGATGTCAGTCTGGATAATTTTTCTTTTTTTGTTGTGATTATCTCTTCATAATAACCTGGAAGTGAGTGCATGCAGTTCTTCTGCCTAAACATTCTCTCCATGTGTTCCTTTACATCTCTCTTACGTTTAGCTTTACTCACTCTTATTCTGTCAAGTTTCTTGCAAACCTCTTTGTGCACAGCCACACTATTCCGCAAGGATTTGTCTAAAATGCTTTTATTGGTTTGTTCTGAGGGTGATGGTAAACCATCAGGTTCTGTGTGACTGAGCTGAAAGTAATCCAGAAAGACCCACAACACACCATTCCCTGGTTTCACTATCTGTTTTGCTTTTTTATACCAATCTCCACCTTCACGCCGGAAATTCTGGGCTTCATCCACAATTATGTGCTTGATATTTGGAAATTCCTTTTTCATGAAGGATGACCGTGTTACACTCTGACAAATTTTTTCTTTTCTGAAGAAAAAAAGGCTTTGTTAATCCTCTTAATTTCAGAATAAGGCATTATTTTACATAGTTCTGAATAATAAAGAAACTCTGGAAACTTACCTGATAAATTTTTTTAGTGGTATGTTCTCACAGATGTAAAGGATATTACTTGCTTCACATCCAAATGTGTTTTTAATCCTCCTGATTACCAGGGTTGCCAGCACAGTCTTCCCTGTTCCAGGATAGCCGTGAACAAACAGCTGTCTCATGTCCTGTACGTCATATTTTGAGTGAAGGATTTGGAACTGCTCAAATGTGAGCAAATTCAAGAACTCCTGCCCTAACTGATTGCTGAGTGCTGAAGTGAAGCTCATTACTACAATCACCAGGGCCTGTAGTAAGGCTCGCACTTCCTCCATGTTCTCAGGCTTGTAGCACTTTGGGTACCGATGCTCTATCACAGTATCAGGACTACCCTGATCTCTTGGTATTAACTGCCCTGTCTTACAGTTCACCAATTGTGGGATCACACAGACCCATCCTGAATAGCCTCCAAGATTCACAAGCTTCTGTCTGAGGTGGAAGGCAATATCCTTGGCATATTCCCACAGATCAGAGCTTCCATTTTCCACCATGAAGAAAAGTTTAGGGTAATCCTGTTCACAGATCAGGAGGGCTTCACAAATGACCTCCTTGTTTTTTGGTCTGTCAATATCAACTGACCAGCTGTTGGAGAGAATCAGGACTCCTCGGCCGTCTTCTGGCATCAAGTTTTGAAGGTTTGGATACTTTTCCCATTGCTGTTTTTTAAGGTCATCGGGTATAATTGTTACTTTTCCTTCATAAACTGTAAAAACAACAACAGCAAATCCACAGTTTTTTTTAAATATAACCTCTTCACAATCAGTAAAAACAGTGATCAAATGTCTGTTGGACTCACCAGGGAACAATTTCTGCTGCAAGGAACTTAGGTGGTCATCTCTGATCCCATAGACTGGCTTGCATTTTGGAGGAGCAGCATTCTGATTGAGCACTTTCTCAAACCGAGCACACAAATCATCATCATCTACATTCAGGAGAACAGTTAGGGTCAGGGATAAGATTTGTGTTTATAGAATCATTTTCCTCATTGTAACCAAAGGAAAAACAAAGACCCTTACCTGAATCAGTCACCTGCACCTTTTCCATCCAGACTGCAGCCTGTATCTGGCACACCTCTGTGCCCTCAAGGTGCCATGAATCCGGATGTTTTTCAAAAACAGTGCAGCAAAACTTTGGAATGTGTATGGCCACAATATATAGAGGGTCACTGGCATTTCCCCCAAGAACGTCGAGGATGCGGACTTCCACAGACCAGTCATTCTCCTGAGTGCAGCCTGAGCAGTGAACCGAAATGACCCTGAGACACATGTCTTCGACTTCTGTCTTTATGAAATTCTTTTCAAGACCTTTGCCACATCCAACAACTTTTCTTGTTTTGTCATCAACACCAATGAAGAGGTAGCCCCCATCAGTGTTGGCAAAGGCACTTATGTACTTTGGAATGATTTCTTTAAGTCTTTTAGAAAGGTTTTTTTCATTACTAAAACTCTTCAGCTCCACATTCACACTCTCCCCAAATGGTAGCTCTTCTCCAAGCTGAACTTCCTGTCTTTCAAACAGCTGCTGACCATTAGGTCTATCTTCAGACGAAGAGCGGCGTCTCTTTGCCACAGGCTCATCACCTTGTCCTTTTGCCAAATTTTTCTTCTGATCGTTTAAAAAACCTACTACTCCATTATTTCCAACATTTAAAGCTGACGTTCCAGATCTTATTCGGAGGCCAGTGTCAATACTACAAAGACGTACCCGACCCCCAGTGGAGCTCCATGTTTTCACAAAAATGAAGAAGTTCATCCGTATTTGCAAAAACCCAAAGTAATCTTCTACAGCCGATGGATGAACCAGCTGTTGCAAAGCCTCTTCTAGGTCCAGGCCTAAATTGTCTTTTCTATACTTGTAGTTCTCATTATTGATCTCCGCATGGACTATACCCCCACCAGAGTTGAGCAGGGCAACTGCAGCCATTAAAATTCTCTGTTTCTGCTTCTGCTTTTCAGTCTTCTGTTGCATGATGCTTCTGGCATTCTCACCCAAGGTTACTTCTCCCACAAACAGAACCTGATCAGGGAGCTCACTGCATTCCAGTGAAAAAATCTCAGGTTTTGATAGAGCCATCAGCCTGAATATTCTGTGATAATAATGAAGAGATTTAAGTTAAGTGCAAAGCTGGCAGCATATGGACAGTGTGCTGTTTGCCCCGCCCCCTACCTGTTCAGTCATCTTAAATCACTCCCCTTATTTTATTTAAGCCTTTTGACTATATACAGTTTTCATTCGATTATAATAATTTGTAACATCAGCAGTCATCATAATTATGAAATTACAATTAAGTATTCTACTTTATTTTAAATCATAGATAAGCAGTATGACAACTGGCCAACATGCAATATTTTGACGAATTATCCATAGAGTTGCAATACCATTTTTTTCGCGAAAATTATAGGCAAGTTTTCAGTAAGTCGACAAAATGATAATGCGAATATAGTGATTCCATGATCCGTGTACGAGTATAATTAATTTTTTAAGATGGAAAATACAACAATGAAAAAACAGGTCGTTTTCACCAATTTGACTAGACCAATCATAAAGGGAAAATTGGGGAAATGGCTTGTTTAGCGTTTACAGGTGTCTGCCTGAGTAAGTCAGAAAACGCCTCGTATCCGTTTGACTGGAGGTGGGTTGGGTTACAGGTGCGCCATCTGTTATTGGTCAGGTATACCGCAAAGACCACGCCCCCGCAATATCGCTACAGAAAATGGGATGTATGGAGGGATGGATGGATGGATGCAAAAGATGAATCCACACCAACAACATCAGAGACAAAAACAGCTGTGATAAGTCCCGGGCACTCCAATAACACTTTTCTGGGACTACAATTATCCTGGAAAATATACGACACCAACATCAATACTAAATGTTCCAACAAAGTGAAGTCAAGAGACATCTCCTTTGGTCGTGAAGCGAGAAAGTGGCTCATAAAACTGGTTGGAACAGGATGTCCGCCCTCCTCCAGCTGATAGCGCTCATATGTCTCACACCGCCTTGGTACATCCGCAAACAGACAGGAACTCAGAAAAAACGCCTTGGTTGCAACTCAGCACCCCCCCTCCGCGAATGTAAAATAAACCGTTTTCCAATTTCCATTTAGGGTTGGTCTGGTCAAATTGGTGAAAACCACCCGTTTTTCGCTTTTGCTTTTTTAACATCGGAAAACGAATTATACTCCCGTACACGAACCGTACAAGATGTGAATGAGTGGTGGGGTTTGCTATACAGGGCGCCTTGATGATAATATAATGGATCTCTTACGAATAATTAGCAAAAAATAAATTATCAGGAAATTTTCAGCACAGCAGAGAACCGCCAACCTATATAAGTTTTGAAAGCGTTATTTTGTATAGCGATAAATTATGTTCCACGAGTAATGTAAATTCAGTTACCGTTGTTTGTTAATATAACACTCTGCACTGAATTTCCACAATTAACCATTCACTAACTCGGAAATTCTGTTTTCACTGCAATTTTGTAAATTAGCCAACTTTTTTCTCGACTTGCCAAAAACCAATCGTAGATCTGATTAACGGGATTTCATTTCGCATCTTCAAAAGGGAAACGTCGCGATTTGCAACTTACCTCTTGTCAAGGTATAACGCAGTTCACAAACCGTCTTTTCTCACTCGAATAAAGACACAAGTCTTCTCAGATTTTCAACGGCTCGGAACTTTATATTCGTGGGATTTTTTGGCTAAACAGCGCACATGCGCAGTAAGCCTCCACAGAGGTTGATTTGGTGAATTGAGTCAGAAGCGTCGTTCTGTCTTACAGACTGAAGAAACGAAACTGCAACTATTTCTTGCATCAGCACACTTCTTCAAGTGAATTAGTGATTGGGGGACAAAACTTGGCCTCTTTTTTCGACTAGAGCGATATAATGCAGCAAAATTATAATGCAGTAGACGATAGGGTTCATAAATATCTCTTAAAAAGAAGTATTGGAATCAATCAAGAACCTTAAAATTTATGAAAGACCGGGACCTGATGGCTATGGAATTGTGAATTCTACAAATTGTTTGCTGATATAGTTTATTTATTTATTATAATTATTATAATTTAATTATTTATTATTATGTATTTATTTATTATAATTTAATTATTATTATTATTTTATATTGAGGAGAGTGCTTATGAGTGTGGTGTTTTGTCTGCATCCACCGGGTGCCGAGCAGGGGACTGAGCAGGGGGTTGGTGCGTTAAGGTCCCAAACACTGGGTCTGAGCGGGTGGGTTACCTGATGGAGTGTGAGCGTACGCTGTACCGTGGTAAGGTCCCGTGGCTTTGGATAATCCGCAAAGGACTCGGAGAGAGCGATGCTGTGTGTGGTGCGGTACCGTGGTAAGGTCCCGTGGCTTTGGATAATCCGCAAAGGACTCGGAGAGAGCGATGCTGTGTGTGGTGCGGTACCGTGGTAAGGTCCCGTGGCTTTGGATAATCCGCAAAGGACTCGGAGAGAGCGATGCCGGAGAGCTGAGAGTTGTGCTGCGCGAGACTGAAAGAAACCCTGTGAGAATGAACAAGTTGGAGCAAAGAATGAGAGGAGGAGGAGGGTCTGACGTCCAGTAAAAAACGCTTAGCAGTAGTTTGACCGTGTGTGTGTGTGCGTGTGTGTGTGTGCGTGCGTGAAAGCCGACACCCCCCTGCAGCAGTAGCAGTTTGGCCTTGTGTTTTTCCTCATGCAACCTATGTACATCCCGATAGGTCAAATCCCGGTCAAACTGTAATTTGGGCCACACATCAAGTTGGACATTTTGTATTTCAGTAAATTTTGTCTTTTCCCCCGACTCCCCCCATACCGTCTGCGCAGTTAAAACGTACATCGAAATAGACAACAGATAAAACTTGACAGGACGTATATTTCTCCTTAAAGAATCCTAAGAAGTACCCAACCCCAGAAATTTTTATTACCTTGAGCAGGGTTTCCCTACTTTGGTAAAGAGACACAAGTAGGCTACCCCACTGGAAAGAGAAAACTACACGGGACATGCATAGAGTGAGTATATTATTTATTTATTTTATACACGTTTTATGATAAACGCTATACATTAAAAATAACTTATTCTAATAATAGGTATTCCCTGTTTTCTATGTACAAGAGAGACGGCGTGGACCGGTCAAGAGAAAATCTACGCAAGACCTGAATCAGCAGGTATGGACGGAGCAACACCCCCCTCCTATACCTGAAGCGCTATTAAATGAAATAGACAACATCAACAACGCTAATAATGATGAAAATGATGCGGTTTACTTTGCTCAACATGACTCGCCACCCGCATCGTCTGGTGAAGCGACGGCCCAAGAGCCCTGTTTGCTACCATCCTTAGAGACATTATTAACCTTCCTGTGCTGTTAGGGTCGGCACCGACCCGTTTTTTAAGTTTAACATGCATAAAAGCACCACATACATTTGTGCATACTCTTAAAACGAAAGGCTCCATATTGAACCTTTTAGATTGGTACATATATGACACTCCTTGGACATTCTCAATTAAAAGAAATGGCACCTTTTTGAAGGCAATGGTTATATTTCCTCTGCTTAGAACCCCTATAGTTCTATATAGCACCCCCAAGACCCCTTTTTTCTAAATATATACTGCATCAAAGCTTTTTGACTTTGTCAGGAATCTCTATTTAAACTAAATAAATTAAAACAAAATCAAGGTAAGGCATCCCCACACATGTAAGGTAAGATAAGACCAGTTCAGTTTATTTATATAATTCTCTAGAGGTTTATTTTATCATTATTTTTTATTGAAAACGAGAGGAATGCTGTCAAAAGAAAGGTCCACAAAGCCACACCAAAAATATTAAAACCAATCTTTTCATGGATAAGGAAGCCTAACAAGGTAACCAAGAAGTAAGAAACAAATTGGATGATAAATACTTGTTTTGAGGGTATCTTATGGCTGATGTAAGACACGTGCTGCTTGACACCGACCCGTCTAACATAAGAGACAGGAACAGAAAGCTAACATAGGCCGAAGGTTAAGCGTGTTAAATGAAAGGCAGCGGGATAATTCCCCATAATGCCGCACTATAACAAAATCAAACGCGACGTGAAAATGTTTAATAGACCTCAATAAAAATGTCAGGGACGTCTACGACAAACGCAGATTGTTGACTAGTGGGGAAACTGCCTTTTGGATACCGAACTGTAAAAACTAGCAGCATCGCAAAAAGGGTGTTGTAAGTCTTTAAAAATATTTCATCGAATGAATTTGTTAGTGTAACATGAAAGTTTTTTCAAAGTAAGATGTACAGATGTTTTAAAATGTAACATATGAAAGTTTTTTCAAAGTAAGATGTAGGCCTACAGATATTTTAGAATGTAATATGAAAGTTTTTCAAAGATGTACAGATGTTTTAAAATGTAATATGAAAGTTTTTCAAAGTAAGATGTACAGATGTTTTAAAATGTAACATGAAAGTTTTTCAAAGTAAGATGTACAGATGTTTTAAAAAATGTAACATGAAAGTTTTTCAAAGTAAGATGTACAGATGCTTTAAAAATGTTCCGGTGTTTTATTTTCTAGACGCGTTGTACAAAAAAACGTTTTGTTATGTGTACGCAGCGCAAGCATGTTTGTACAAAGTTTTATGCATTCATTTTGCGAATCAGTTTTGAAATCTAATATGAACGTGGCTTTTATTTTACAAAAACAAAGTTGCAAAAAATTTGTAGGCTCTTTATCAAAGCAGATTTTGTTAATATAACATAAAGTTTTTTTTTAAATTATTTTCAAAGTTGCACAAGGGTTTTAAAATGTAACATGTATACGTGTGGTTTATTTTTCAAACTTGTACAAAAACGTGTGTGTACATTTATCAAATAAGTTTTAAAATGTAACATGTACAGGTATTTTATTATTCAAAATAAAAGTTGTACATACATTTTGTTATATGTATGCAGCACGGTCATGTTTTTAAAATGTACTAATTTTTGCGGGGTGGTGGGAACCTCTCGTGGAATCTATCAATCTTTAGCAGCTTTTGAACCCTGAGCCACACGGGGACTGGGGCTTTTAACCGTACGTGAGACTCGACACCTACACATTAGATCCGTACTTCAGCAATGGTTCCCATGTACCCAGTGTAGGGTCAGGTCCATCGCAAGAGAATGTCTCCGCCGTGAGAGAACGATCCACCAGCATTGTGTGTATCAACGAATCTGTAACCATTCTTTCCATTTATTATATGCTGAGTTTTCCAAAATTGTTTTTTAGCTGAAGCATAAAAAGCTGTAACTTCGAGTGCACCTGGTTTAATAGCATTTTATTTATAACAGTAGGAGCTTGTAAACTGCATTTAGCGGTCGCATTAAAACACATTAAAAACTTTAAAGAATAAAGCCTTAGTTATTTTTAATAAAGACGGCTTTCTAGTAAATGGTTTTCCTACAAGGTGATCCCGTGGCCTATACTTAAGACATCCGGGCGCCTGATTTGAGATGTTTACTGAGGACGGTATGTTAAGTTAACAGTAGTGACTGAGTTTTTTTTGCACTATTTGTTTATTGTTTGTTGTGTGTTCTACATACATGTTTTCACTGGAGGATCTGCTTTTAATCTCATTGTACATGTGTATAGTGACAATAAAAAGGCATCCATTCATTCATATAATATGTCGGACACAATGGCTCTGAGCACGAGGGAGTCTGCGGTGAGGCGCACGAGCTGCTAGCTGATGTAACGCTGCGAACGGTCGGGGCTCTGACATTCTTAAGCTGCGGCTATCTATCCCTGAGACACTTTAGCCAGGATCGTGTATATTTGCGCTTAATGCTGCTGTCAATGTCAGGGTTTTGCTGACTCTTATAGGAAGCTGGCGAGCAATAACATTTTTTAGCTGGTCCTTTTCATTCAGTACATACACGCTTTAGAAGAAAACCTAATCACCATTAAAATAAATAAATAAATGTACAAAACTATTGAAATCTCCCAGAAGCATGTGCATATTTTTCTGGTTTGCGTGTGTGTGTGTGTGTGTGTGTGTGTGTGGGTGGGTGTGGGTGGGTGTGTGTGCGTGGTTGCCTAAGCCCAGTCGGCCTAGTGTTTGATAGGTGATGGAGAAGCGTACGGTCGTGGGGACAATAAACTACATGCGCCTATGCCAACATGTGTTTAAGTACTGTATAGCGACAAACATGGACGCTTTCTTTAACGTAAAACAGTTAAAGGCTCATTCGGTTTTGTTAACATTCTTAATTTTTTAAATTTCAAGTAGCCTCTATTCACCTTACATTAGTTCTGATTTACTGTAGTCACCAATTAGAGTATTTTAAAACAATGTCACTGAAATGTCACCACATGTTAAAGCTATCAAGGAAACATGATTATATCAGCGGAACAAACCAGTCGCCGGTATGTATAGACAGACCATGTGTTGCTCATCAATCGACAGCATTTTGAAATCTATTTGTATTTAGACAAATATATAGGGAATAAAGCGTTGTGTTTTAAAAGGCAGACATTGAGGCTGAATTTAAATTGTTCACAATTGTATTTTTTTCCGCAGCTAGAAGTGTCGGCTGAGGCTGATTTTAATTGGCATGTCGGTTTAGGATTCTTGCAGTAGAAGTTATGCAGTGAATTGCGGTACTCTGAAATTAAGTGATATGTGTATTAGAATCGTGAAGCGTCATCTTCCTTTGTTTTAGGTTCACCCCAGGCATTTTATGAATTGTAATGTAATATCAGACAGTGTGTGATGAATTTCTGAAGGCATGTTATATATGACCATTTCGTGGAAGCGTCTCATGGAAAAATGTACTGTAGTTGCAGTTTGTTAGGACTAAAGACTGGCTAATATGACATGGTGAACAAGTCCTGTGGTTAAAGAATGCCTGCCTGCTGCTTAAAACATTGTGTTGTATGCCGAATGTTTCTTGCCCATAGACTACATGTTGCTATACTGTTCCTTTATAATATTCAAGTATTATTTTTTAAATAATTTAATGAAATAGGTAAATATCTCATCATTGATGACTATGGTCCACCTGATTGACAAGTAACCTGTCCTGGACAGAGGTTTCTTTAAGGCCTGTTGTGGGAACCCCATGGTGTAGCATTAAGAGAAAGAATACAGGGAGTGGTACAAATGAGCAGTTGTCCTGCCCCCTTTTTCTCATTTTGGATGCTTAAATTACTAAATTGTGATTTTAATGCTAATCTGTATGATTCTATGGTCTGAGTGAGTCTCCAGTGCTACATGAATGGTAAACTTAAAAACTCAACTTCTCTTAGCTTAATGATATTTTCTTTTACTGTGTACGATTGGTAGAAATGAAAATCGTGATTTGCCTCTCAGCTTGTGTGTGTGTGTGTGTGTGTGTGTGTGTGTGTGCATGCGGTGTATCAACAATGACAATTAATCACTAAATTCTAAACAAACCCACATATAAAACCCCCTCCCCACCCTCCCCAGACACCTATAAAACACAGCATTCTTGCTCTCACCCCCCCTCTCATTTTGTGAAAAACATGTCTGTTGCCAAGACTACAGCTCGTGTCTTGAGTCGTACATACTATGACCCCAGCCACCCGGGGTCATACGGAGGGGGCCTCCAGACTGCAGAGAGCCGTGCAGGAAGATACGGGGAAAAAAAGTGGCTACTGATGACATCAGAGAGTGGCTGTCTATGCAAGACAGTTATACTTTACATAAGCCGGCTAAAAAGAATTTCCCCAGGAACAGAGTGTTTAATACCGAGAGCCATGTATCAGCGGCAGGCCGGTTTATGCGACATGCAAGGGCTGGTGACGTACAACGACAGGTTAAAGTATCTCCTTACGGTGATTGATGTTTTTTCCTAAAAGGCCTACTTGCGTGTGTTAAGAAACAAGACAGGGGTGGTTGTAACGGAGGCCTTTGATTTTATTTTAACCGAGGAGGCGTGCCCCTCAAGTTACACACGGATGCGGGTAATGAGTTTGAAGAAAGAACTTTTCAGAAACTTTTAAAAAGTCATAAAATCACCCATTTCACCATTTAACCAAACGTTAAAAGAGAGGATGTCCAAGTCAAATTGTATTTTCTTACAACTTGAAAAGTGCAGGTGTGGTACCATCAGATTGGAAGCATGCTAATATAACACCCTTATTCAAAAAAGGGGATAGAAGTAATCCAGCAAACTATAGGCCAATCAGTTTAACTAGCATTACTGGAAAAATAATGGAAGCTATAATTCAAGTGAAAATGGTAGATTACCTAGATGCAAATAACATTATAAAGGATAGCCAACATGGATTTAGGAAAGGTAGATCCTGCTTAACGAATCTACTTGAGTTCTTTGAGGAAGCTACAAGTGAAATTGATCACAAAAAGGCCTATGATGTGATTTACTTAGATTTCCAGAAGGTCTTTGATGTTGTCCCCCACAAACGGCTCATCCTAAAGCTTAAAGTTGCAGGGATTTTAGGAACTGTGGCAACTTGGATGTAAAACTGGCTAACTGACAGGAAGCAGCGAGTAGTTATTAGAAGCACAATGTCACAGTGGGTCTCCGTTCATAGTGGGGTACCGCAGGGTTCAATTTTAGGACCACTATTGTTCCTAATTTACATTAATGATATTGACACAAATACATACAGTAAACTGGTTAAATTTGCAGACGACACCAAGGTGGGCGGTGTAGCAGATACTAATCTAGCAGCAGAGAGGCTTCAACGGGATCTGAATTTAATTAGCGAATGGGCTGATACTTGGCAGATGAAATTATATAAGGTAATCCATGCAGGGAGCAGAAATATAAAGTACAGATATTTTACTTCTATCCCCTTTTTTGAATAAGGGTGTTATATTAGCATGCTTCCAATCTGATGGTACCACACCCGCACTTTTCAAGCTGTAAGAAAATACAATTTGACTTGGACATCCTCTCTTTTAACGTTTGGTTAAATGGTGAAATGGGTGATTTTATGACTTTTTAAAAGTTTCTGAAAAGTTCTTTCTTCAAACTCATTACCCGCATCCGTGTGTAACTTGAGGGACACGCCTCCTTGGTTAAAATAAAATCAAAGGCCTCCGTTACAACCACCCCTGTCTTGTTTCTTAACACACGCAAGTAGGCCTTTTAGGAAAAAAAATTAATCACCGTAAGGAGATACTTTAACCTGTCGTTGTACGTCACCAGCCCTTACATGTCGCATAAACCGGCCTGCCGCTGATACATGGCTCTCGGTATTAAACACTCTGTTCCTGGGGAAATTCTTTTTAGCCGGCTTATGTAAAGTATAACTGTCTTGCATAGACAGCCACTCTCTGATGTCATCAGTAGCCACTTTTTTTCCCCGTATCTTCCTGCACGGCTCTCTGCAGTCTGGAGGCCCCTCCGTATGACCCCGGGTGGCTGGGGTCATAGTATGTACGACTCAGGACACGAGCTGTAGTCTTGGCAACAGACATGCTTTTCACAAAATGAGAGGGGGGTGCGAGCAAGAATACTGTGTTTTATAGGTGTCTGGGGAGGGTGGGGAGGGGGTTTTATATGTGGGTTTGTTTAGAATTTAGTGATTAATTGTCATTGTTGATACACCGCATGCACACACACACACACACACACACACACACACAAGCTGAGAGGCAAATCACGATTTTCATTTCTACCAATCGTACACAGTAAAAGAAAATATCATTAAGCTAAGAGAAGTTGAGTTTTTAAGTTTACCATTCATGTAGCACTGGAGACTCACTCAGACCATAGAATCATACAGATTAGCATTAAAATCACAATTTAGTAATTTAAGCATCCAAAATGAGAAAAAGGGGGCAGGACAACTGCTCATTTGTACCACTCCCTGTATTCTTTCTCTTAATGCTACACCATGGGGTTCCCACAACAGGCCTTAAAGAAACCTCTGTCCAGGACAGGTTACTTGTCAATCAGGTGGACCATAGTCATCAATGATGAGATATTTACCTATTTCATTAAATTATTTAAAAAATAATACTTGAATATTATAAAGGAACAGTATAGCAACATGTAGTCTATGGGCAAGAAACATTCGGCATACAACACAATGTTTTAAGCAGCAGGCAGGCATTCTTTAACCACAGGACTTGTTCACCATGTCATATTAGCCAGTCTTTAGTCCTAACAAACTGCAACTACAGTACATTTTTCCATGAGACGCTTCCACGAAATGGTCATATATAACATGCCTTCAGAAATTCATCACACACTGTCTGATATTACATTACAATTCATAAAATGCCTGGGGTGAACCTAAAACAAAGGAAGATGACGCTTCACGATTCTAATACACATATCACTTAATTTCAGAGTACCGCAATTCACTGCATAACTTCTACTGCAAGAATCCTAAACCGACATGCCAATTAAAATCAGCCTCAGCCGACACTTCTAGCTGCGGAAAAAAATACAATTGTGAACAATTTAAATTCAGCCTCAATGTCTGCCTTTTAAAACACAACGCTTTATTCCCTATATATTTGTCTAAATACAAATAGATTTCAAAATGCTGTCGATTGATGAGCAACACATGGTCTGTCTATACATACCGGCGACTGGTTTGTTCCGCTGATATAATCATGTTTCCTTGATAGCTTTAACATGTGGTGACATTTCAGTGACATTGTTTTAAAATACTCTAATTGGTGACTACAGTAAATCAGAACTAATGTAAGGTGAATAGAGGCTACTTGAAATTTAAAAAATTAAGAATGTTAACAAAACCGAATGAGCCTTTAACTGTTTTACGTTAAAGAAAGCGTCCATGTTTGTCGCTATACAGTACTTAAACACATGTTGGCATAGGCGCATGTAGTTTATTGTCCCCACGACCGTACGCTTCTCCATCACCTATCAAACACTAGGCCGACTGGGCTTAGGCAACCACGCACACACACCCACCCACACCCACCCACACACACACACACACACACACACACACGCAAACCAGAAAAATATGCACATGCTTCTGGGAGATTTCAATAGTTTTGTACATTTATTTATTTATTTTAATGGTGATTAGGTTTTCTTCTAAAGCGTGTATGTACTGAATGAAAAGGACCAGCTAAAAAATGTTATTGCTCGCCAGCTTCCTATAAGAGTCAGCAAAACCCTGACATTGACAGCAGCATTAAGCGCAAATATACACGATCCTGGCTAAAGTGTCTCAGGGATAGATAGCCGCAGCTTAAGAATGTCAGAGCCCCGACCGTTCGCAGCGTTACATCAGCTAGCAGCTCGTGCGCCTCACCGCAGACTCCCTCGTGCTCAGAGCCATTGTGTCCGACATATTATATGAATGAATGGATGCCTTTTTATTGTCACTATACACATGTACAATGAGATTAAAAGCAGATCCTCCAGTGAAAACATGTATGTAGAACACACAACAAACAATAAACAAATAGTGCAAAAAAAACTCAGTCACTACTGTTAACTTAACATACCGTCCTCAGTAAACATCTCAAATCAGGCGCCCGGATGTCTTAAGTATAGGCCACGGGATCACCTTGTAGGAAAACCATTTACTAGAAAGCCGTCTTTATTAAAAATAACTAAGGCTTTATTCTTTAAAGTTTTTAATGTGTTTTAATGCGACCGCTAAATGCAGTTTACAAGCTCCTACTGTTATAAATAAAATGCTATTAAACCAGGTGCACTCGAAGTTACAGCTTTTTATGCTTCAGCTAAAAAACAATTTTGGAAAACTCAGCATATAATAAATGGAAAGAATGGTTACAGATTCGTTGATACACACAATGCTGGTGGATCGTTCTCTCACGGCGGAGACATTCTCTTGCGATGGACCTGACCCTACACTGGGTACATGGGAACCATTGCTGAAGTACGGATCTAATGTGTAGGTGTCGAGTCTCACGTACGGTTAAAAGCCCCAGTCCCCGTGTGGCTCAGGGTTCAAAAGCTGCTAAAGATTGATAGATTCCACGAGAGGTTCCCACCACCCCGCAAAAATTAGTACATTTTAAAAACATGACCGTGCTGCATACATATAACAAAATGTATGTACAACTTTTATTTTGAATAATAAAATACCTGTACATGTTACATTTTAAAACTTATTTGATAAATGTACACACACGTTTTTGTACAAGTTTGAAAAATAAACCACACGTATACATGTTACATTTTAAAACCCTTGTGCAACTTTGAAAATAATAAAAAAAAAAACTTTGTTATATTAACAAAATCTGCTTTGATAAAGAGCCTACAAATTTTTTGCAACTTTGTTTTTGTAAAATAAAAGCCACGTTCATATTAGATTTCAAAACTGATTCGCAAAATGAATGCATAAAACTTTGTACAAACATGCTTGCGCTGCGTACACATAACAAAACGTTTTTTTGTACAACGCGTCTAGAAAATAAAACACCGGAACATTTTTAAAGCATCTGTACATCTTACTTTGAAAAACTTTCATGTTACATTTTTTAAAACATCTGTACATCTTACTTTGAAAAACTTTCATGTTACATTTTAAAACATCTGTACATCTTACTTTGAAAAACTTTCATATTACATTTTAAAACATCTGTACATCTTTGAAAAACTTTCATATTACATTCTAAAATATCTGTAGGCCTACATCTTACTTTGAAAAAACTTTCATATGTTACATTTTAAAACATCTGTACATCTTACTTTGAAAAAACTTTCATGTTACACTAACAAATTCATTCGATGAAATATTTTTAAAGACTTACAACACCCTTTTTGCGATGCTGCTAGTTTTTACAGTTCGGTATCCAAAAGGCAGTTTCCCCACTAGTCAACAATCTGCGTTTGTCGTAGACGTCCCTGACATTTTTATTGAGGTCTATTAAACATTTTCACGTCGCGTTTGATTTTGTTATAGTGCGGCATTATGGGGAATTATCCCGCTGCCTTTCATTTAACACGCTTAACCTTCGGCCTATGTTAGCTTTCTGTTCCTGTCTCTTATGTTAGACGGGTCGGTGTCAAGCAGCACGTGTCTTACATCAGCCATAAGATACCCTCAAAACAAGTATTTATCATCCAATTTGTTTCTTACTTCTTGGTTACCTTGTTAGGCTTCCTTATCCATGAAAAGATTGGTTTTAATATTTTTGGTGTGGCTTTGTGGACCTTTCTTTTGACAGCATTCCTCTCGTTTTCAATAAAAAATAATGATAAAATAAACCTCTAGAGAATTATATAAATAAACTGAACTGGTCTTATCTTACCTTACATGTGTGGGGATGCCTTACCTTGATTTTGTTTTAATTTATTTAGTTTAAATAGAGATTCCTGACAAAGTCAAAAAGCTTTGATGCAGTATATATTTAGAAAAAAGGGGTCTTGGGGGTGCTATATAGAACTATAGGGGTTCTAAGCAGAGGAAATATAACCATTGCCTTCAAAAAGGTGCCATTTCTTTTAATTGAGAATGTCCAAGGAGTGTCATATATGTACCAATCTAAAAGGTTCAATATGGAGCCTTTCGTTTTAAGAGTATGCACAAATGTATGTGGTGCTTTTATGCATGTTAAACTTAAAAAACGGGTCGGTGCCGACCCTAACAGCACAGGAAGGTTAATAATGTCTCTAAGGATGGTAGCAAACAGGGCTCTTGGGCCGTCGCTTCACCAGACGATGCGGGTGGCGAGTCGTGTTGAGCAAAGTAAACCGCATCATTTTCATCATTATTAGCGTTGTTGATGTTGTCTATTTCATTTAATAGCGCTTCGGGTAGAGGAGGGGGTGTTGCTCCGTCCATACCTGCTGATTCAGGTCTTGCGTAGATTTTCTCTTGACCGGTCCACGCCGTCTCTCTTGTACATAGAAAACAGGGAATACCTATTATTAGAATAAGTTATTTTTAATGTATAGCGTTTATCATAAAACGTGTATAAAATAAATAAATAATATACTCACTCTATGCATGTCCCGTGTAGTTTTCTCTTTCCAGTGGGGTAGCCTACTTGTGTCTCTTTACCAAAGTAGGGAAACCCTGCTCAAGGTAATAAAAATTTCTGGGGTTGGGTACTTCTTAGGATTCTTTAAGGAGAAATATACGTCCTGTCAAGTTTTATCTGTTGTCTATTTCGATGTACGTTTTAACTGCGCAGACGGTATGGGGGGAGTCGGGGGAAAAGACAAAATTTACTGAAATACAAAATGTCCAACTTGATGTGTGGCCCAAATTACAGTTTGACCGGGATTTGACCTATCGGGATGTACATAGGTTGCATGAGGAAAAACACAAGGCCAAACTGCTACTGCTGCAGGGGGGTGTCGGCTTTCACGCACGCACACACACACACGCACACACACACACGGTCAAACTACTGCTAAGCGTTTTTTACTGGACGTCAGACCCTCCTCCTCCTCTCATTCTTTGCTCCAACTTGTTCATTCTCACAGGGTTTCTTTCAGTCTCGCGCAGCACAACTCTCAGCTCTCCGGCATCGCTCTCTCCGAGTCCTTTGCGGATTATCCAAAGCCACGGGACCTTACCACGGTACCGCACCACACACAGCATCGCTCTCTCCGAGTCCTTTGCGGATTATCCAAAGCCACGGGACCTTACCACGGTACCGCACCACACACAGCATCGCTCTCTCCGAGTCCTTTGCGGATTATCCAAAGCCACGGGACCTTACCACGGTACAGCGTACGCTCACACTCCATCAGGTAACCCACCCGCTCAGACCCAGTGTTTGGGACCTTAACGCACCAACCCCCTGCTCAGTCCCCTGCTCGGCACCCGGTGGATGCAGACAAAACACCACACTCATAAGCACTCTCCTCAATATAAAATAATAATAATAATTAAATTATAATAAATAAATACATAATAATAAATAATTAAATTATAATAATTATAATAAATAAATAAACTATATACAAATAAACCCCTATCCCAACGCTCAACTGGCTCACAGCCAAAAAAAATAGCCCCCCCTCCCACTACCTCATGACGTCACCCGGCTTGCAGCCCGGACCTGTCACTTTTTGATTTATTTGACCTTTGTGACCTTTGACCCAACCTGTCATTTTGACATAAGCGGCATTCTCCATCTCTCTTCCGTCCTTCACCATGCCATAGCAAGATGTTGATAGGACTTCCTTGAAAAAGGTAAATAGCATGCTTTGTAATTTCATATGGAAACAAAAATCTGTGTTAGCAAATTGTAATTAACATAGACAGCTACATTTTTTAGATTTCACAACTTTAAACAATACTTTTTAGTTGAAATGGTTAAAACATTTTATCCCTAATTCTTCATCTATCTGGAACATCATCCCAAATTACATTTTCTCTAGAACTGGTGGTTTAAGAACATAAGAACATAAGAACATAAGAAATTTACAAACGAGAGGAGGCCATTCGGCCCATCAAGCTCGTTTGGGGAGAACTTAGCTAATAGCTCAGAGTTGTTAAAATCTTATCTAGCTCTGATTTAAAGGAACCCAGGGTTTTAGCTTCCACTACAATAGCAGGAAGACTATTCCATACTCTGACTACACGCTGTGTAAAGAAGTGCTTCCTCAAATTTGTTTTAAAATGTTCTCCCGCTAATTTCCACTTATGGCCACGAGTTCTAGTATTTAGACTAATATTGAAATAGTCATTTGGCTGAACAGCATCCAGACCCGTTAGAATCTTATAGACCTGAATCATATCCCCCCTTAGTCTCCTTTGCTCAAGGCTGAACAGATTCAGTTCCGCTAGCCTCTCCTCGTAAGACATTCCTCTAAGACCAGGAATCATTCTCGTAGCTCTTCGTTGCACCTTTTCTAAGGCAGCAATGTCCTTCTTGAGGTATGGTGACCAAACCTGCACACAATATTCTAGGTGGGGTCTTACCAAGGAATTATATAAGTGTAACATCACCTCCCTTGACTTAAACTCCACACACCTAGAGATATAACCCAACATTCTGTTCGCCTTTTTTATTGCTTCCCCACATTGGCGAGAGTGGGACATGGAAGCATCAACATACATACCGAGATCTTTCTCGTAATCAGCTACCTTTATTTCAGTGGAACCCATAAAATATCTGTACTGTATATTTCTGCTCCCTGCATGGATTACCTTACATTTATCTGTGTTAAATTTCATCTGCCAAGTATCAGCCCATTCGCTAATTAAATCCAGATCCCGTTGAAGCCTCTCTGCTGCTAGATTAGTATCTGCTACCCCGCCCACCTTAGTGTCGTCTGCAAATTTAACCAGTTTACTGTATGTATTCGTGTCAATATCATTAATGTAAATTAGGAACAATAGTGGTCCTAAAATTGAACCCTGCAGTACCCCACTATAAACGGAGGCCCACTGTGACATAGTGCCTCTAATAACTACTCGCTGCTTCCTATCAGTTAGCCAGTTTTTGATCCAAGCTGCCACAGTTCCTAAAATTCCTGCAGCTTTAAGCTTTAACAAGAGCCGTTTGTGGGGGACAACATCAAAGGCTTTCTGGAAATCTAAGTAAGGTTTGAGGTTTCTATTAATGTGTAATTATGAAATAAGTAAAATCCCTGTCAAATTATCAAAGTTTCACAAACAGGTGTTACTGCCACACTTTCGCATATGCAAGCACAATTTTTCTCCACATAGATGCTACATCTTGAATAATAAGGACATTCTTTATAAAAAATAAAACCCTGCTCTTGACAACTGGTTCCAGAACTATTTGGTCAAGTTCTTCACTCCAGTGGTAAACTTTACATTTACTGTTTTTTTACTCACAGAATAATTTCAGCCAGTGTGTTCAGATGGATATTGGTTTGAGCCCAGTCTTGGCACATCTGCGGGTGCTTGAGCAAGGCCCTTAACCCCCAGCTCCATGGGCACCGCTATGGGTGGCTGCCCTTCACAACCAGCTTGCTCTCATCTACAGAGGGCAAGCTGGGGGAGGCATTAAGATAATTTCCCCTTGGGGATCAATAAAGTATCCATCCATTTTCTGAAACTGCTTAATCCCAGCTGTGGTTGCGGAGGGACTGGAGCTTATCCCAGGAACAACGGGCACAGACGGGAACCAAGTGCAATACAAAAAATATTAGGTTGTAGAATCCAGAAGGTGTTGTGGTAATGACAGAAATCAGTCAGAATCAAATAAAAATGTTAATTAAAAAATATACAGTTTCTAGTAAGCATGACTGTTAATAAGAAATTTTTTAAAATGTGAAAATATATTGGCTTTCTTAATGGTCTTCATGTTTTCAGACTGTTGCGGTGATGGCTTGTTTTGGGTAAATTTTCTGTAAATTACTTTAAATTTACCCTTACAAATACTTCAGACCTGGTTATTAATGGCTAAAAAAGAAATTTGTTGATGCAAGTATTTTTAAATACTTCATATTTGAAATCTTTGAAATCAAGATTTTGTGAGAATCACCCGCCCACCCTCACAGCACAGGGAGGTGAGGACCTAGATACCAGTGCAGGGGTCTCCAACTCCAGTCCTGGAGAGCTACTATCCAGTAGGTTTTCTGTCCCACTTGGCTTCTGATGAGCCACACCTGCTCCTGGTATTTACCTGAGAACAGGTGTGGCTCATCAGAAGCTGGGTAGGATAGAAAACCTACTGGACGGTAGCTCTCCAGGACCGGAGTTGGAGACCCCTGTACCACTGCATCATGGGTATACAGTATGCCACACTTGAAAACGGTCTGTTGGGAGGGAGATGTCATACTCTGCAGAAGAAGGTCATACTCTGAAGAAGAAGGTCATACTCTGCAGAAGAAGGTCATACTCTGCAGAAGAAGGTCATACTCTGAAGAAGAAGGTCATACTCTGCAGAAGAAGGTCATACTCTGCCCCAGAACTATTTGCCCTATTGGAATAAAATTATTCTCATTTTAAATCCGTTAAGTACCTGACATTTTGCTTTGAAATGTGTATGTGTATGTGTATGTGGATTATGTTTATATTAAGTAATAAAAACCTGTTATTTTGATGATGTGGGGACCATTTTTCAGGTCCCCACAAAGATCTGTGAATGCAATCAAAAAACAAAAACTGCCAAAAGTCTCGTATTTAGTTTGGTTACTTATGGTGAAGGTTAGGGCTGGGTAGGGGTTAAGGTCGTCATGTTGGGGTTAAATTTTTCCCCATAGAAATGAATGGCTCTCATGCCTCCCATATTTTTTATAATGCAAATTTTCCTTTTTCTTTTTGAAGATTAGTATCTTTCCTTTAAGTAAGGGGACTTGTCCGTCCTTCCGAAGCAGGTACAAGTTTGTGTAACATGAACATAAGGTCATTTACCACTGCAACCATAAACTATGAAATTCAAATTGTGCATGACCTTTACCATACCATGTACACACCATATGGCAGCAAGCAGCCTCAGATAACTGAGCTGTTCACTGACCTGATCATGTCCTAATTATATAATGGGGATGCTGAAGGGGTGATGAAGTAATGCTAATTTGGAAAGTTTGATCCCTCGTTTTGTTCTGAAAATGCTGTCTGTAGCTGAATAATCCAACCTTGCATAACCAATTATATAAACAGACTAAAGGACAAGATCTTTCCTGCTAAAACTTCATAATGGCAAATGTGCTGGTCTATATTAAGCTGCTCTATCCACAAGACACCCAGTTAGTTGGGGTTGATCTGACTGCTCTTGTTTCCCATCAGCAAAGGCATGTGAGCTGGAGCAGATTCATTTGGACGAGAAGGACTTCCGCTGGCTCCACAATGAGGACCGCATGGCTGTAGAGAAGCTGTCTGATGGCATCCGTAAGTTTGCAGCTGATGCTGTCAAGCTGGAGAGTATGATCAAGGTACGGCCATGAATAGGGCTGCACTAATCCTTCAAATTATGTGCAGAAGACTTCATGTACAAAACTGCTTCATGTATGAAAAAAGCTGGAATTAATAGAGGCAAAACCAAAATGCCTAAATCAGCGGTGGCCAATCTTATCTGCAAAGGATCGGAGTGTATGCAGGTTTTTGGGGTAACCTTTAGGTCAGCTGCTCAAACCCAGGTGTGAGGACGACTCAGCCAATCAGTCCTCTAATTGGTAATATAATTAGGGAGCTGCAGCGAAAACCCGCATACACAGCAGCCCTTTGTGGATAAGATTGGCCACCCCTGGTCTAAATGGTAATTCATTGACGAGGGAAATCAGTGTTACCCCACCAAAATGTACTGATAGGACAGCATGTGGGTATACTGGTTTAAATGGCTGTATAGACTTTATAAAGATGACCTGCTATGATATTAAGTTTAGTGGAACATATTGAGAATCTCTGATCTATTACTTGTTTATAAAGGAGGGATCATTTTGAAATTATCCCATCTTATTATGCACAGAATCTTACTTTTTCCTCTTGTATTTTCAGGAGAAGATGATAGATGTGAAGAATGGAGAGTGAGGTAGTCCTTGCTGGGGTGCCGGCCTTGGCCTTGGCCTCCTTCCTCAGGCTGAAGAGGGACTGGGAGTGCTGAGCTCCATCTTCCCCTCCCATTACCTTCCTGGACCAGTATGGACAGTGGGACTCGGGTCATACTACAGCCCCTGAAATCTTCTTAGAGGCCAGAAGAGTGCAGCTTATCACTAAGGGACCAAAATTCCTGCTGCCCCCCCCAAGACCCAGCTGTTTTGGCTAGAACCATTTCTAAAGTCTGTCTAGAATCATTTTGTATGTAATGCCAGTGGCATTTATCAGTTTGTGTCAGACTGATTAAATTCTTCTGCCCCTGTTGGTGTGTTTCTTGGTGGAAGGTTTGTCTACATAGTACGTGGATTATATTTCTGCAGTTACAGACAGTTTAATGTTAAAACATACCCCAGGTCTTTAGTTGGTGCTGGTGAGGCATACCTATGATTTTATTTTTTTCCCTTTTAGGGGAGGGGCACTGCTCCGCTTAAATAAGATTGGTCAACATCTAGTAATTTCTTGTCATAACAACCAAAATGCACATAAAATATGCATTTGTGCTGTTATGACACGCTACGCGTATCCCTTTATACGGTGAATGGTACCAGCTATGGCAATCATTGCCGGTATTAAAAGTTCAACGGAAATAGAAGGGTAGAGCCAGACCAAACACACAATTATGGAGGATTTCAGGAATATTTATTTGCGCTATACCAAGACAGTATGTGATCAAGAAAAAAAAAAAAGTATGGCGGACCAAGTGACAATGACCATTTGAAATAACCAGCAGCCACATTTACATCTACATACTTAGCCAGGAGGGGCCCTGGAGTCTTTGTCAGACAGCATAGGACCCAAGGCAGGTGAACACCCTGGATGAGATGCCAGGCCATTGCAGCCCTCACACATTATGGGCAAATTGGAGATTCTGATTCCTCCATCAACATGGTACTAGTGATAGAACACTAAAATATAATCGTCTAGTACGTCGGTACTCTATTACCGCGGTAAATAATCCGTGGACACTCAAAAATGACCCCTTTCTGCTCCTTTGTTGTACCATGTTCCACAGGGTGTTTTGGGCTTCATCCTCAATGCACTAGACCGAAACATTCAGGCTTTGTAAAGCTCATTCCCCTTGTGAAGGAAAATTATAGTACGTTTTCTAAACAATGGTAAAAGCCATTGAAAGATTTGGAAAAAACTGAAAGATTTGGAACTACTTTGTAAGAACACACCCTTTACAAGTTGGCTTAATATTTATTTGCACATTATACCACTTGTCTTGCCCTCTATCACAAGCATATGACGCCGGTTCATTAAGGTCATTTTTAATCATTTATTTGACTATTTCTTAACCATGGTGACTTAGAAAGCATTATTTAGGATTTATATTTAGAGAGAAAGCAAACAATAAAAACACTACAGCAGAATAAAACTACATTCATAACATTAAAATGGTGAGAGAATGAAAGTCAATAACTCAGTCTTAGTGTATTGTACTTAAAAAGAAACGATGACAAAAGTAAACCACATATTTCACAAGATCTGTAATACAAATACCAGCCTTTACAATTGTTTCTCCATCAAAGGGATTTAGAAACTTAGCAGTAATCAGATACAAAATACAGTATGAATATGTGATTGTGTATGTATACCTGCGTATGGGGTTTTGAATGAAATGCTAATTAAATCCACATATTAAAGATACATAAAAACATGGCTTTAAATGCATAGTTCAAAAGTACAGTTTCTACAGTTGCATGATTATATGATTATAATGTTTATTATGTTTGTTATTAATGTATATTACAGCTGTTAAGGTATGTTCGGTTGTTGAGGTATTCTTACATGCTGCTTATGAATGTTCAATGAATGCATGATGAATGGATGAATGAATTATTAAAGTGCACTGAATATTCTACAAATGCATTATGAAGGTGCAGTTAATATAAACCGTAACCAAAGCTTTGAATGCTAGTTGACTATATGTATCAGGGTTCAATTTTAGGACCACTATTGTTCCTAATTTACATAAATGACATAGACACCAATATATACAGTAAACTGGTGAAATTTGCAGATGACACCAAGGTGTATGGTGTAGCAGATACTGAACTAGCGGCTCAGCAGCTACAGCGGGATCGTGATTTAATTAGTGACTGGGCCGATACCTGGCAGATGAAATTTAACATAGACAAATGTAAGGTACTCCATGTAGGGAGCAGAAATATAAAGTACAGGTATTTTATGGGACCTACTGAAATAAAGGTAGCTGATTATGAGAAAGACCTTGGTGTGTATGTTGATGCTTCCATGTCTCATTCTCGCCAGTGCGGGGAAGCAATAAAAAAGGCCAATAGGATGTTGGGGTATATCTCCAGGTGTGTGGAGTTTAAGTCAAGGGAGGTAATGCTAAGATTATACAATTCCTTGGTGAGACCTCACCTAGAATATTGTGTGCAGGTTTGGTCACCATATCTTAAAAAGGACATTGTGGCCTTAGAAAAGGTGCAGCGTAGGGCCACAAGAATGATTCCTGGTCTTAGAGGAATGTCATATGAGGAAAGGTTAGTTGAGCTAAATCTGTTCAGCCTCAAGCAAAGGAGACTGAGGGGGGACATGATCCAGGTCTAAAAGATTCTAACAGGTTTGGATGCTGTTCAACCAAATAGTTACTTCAGCATTAGTTCAAATACAAGGTCATAGGTGGAAATTAGCGGGAGAACATTTTAAACTGTATTTAAGGAAGCACTTCTTTACACAGCGTGTAGTCAGAGTATGGAATAGTCTTCCTGATAACGTAGTGAAAGCTGAATCTTTGGGTTCCTTTAAATCCGAGCTAAATAAGACTTTAACAACTCTGAGCTATTAGTTAAGTTCTCCCCAAGCGAGCTCAATGGGCCGAATGGCCTCCTCTCGTTTGTATAGTTCTTATGTTCTTATAACTAAAACAGCAGAAAGGTAGATTTGGCCAAAGTTTAGGATGGGCAAAAAAAACATTTGCTCATATTTACACTATTTACCCTGTAGTGCTTTTGACAGACTTAATTCCATTCTTGCTCTTTCGTTTCACAGAAATAACAGAGTTATACTCTAGCTCTGGAGATGGCCCAAACCAAAAACTGTCCCCTAATTTTCCCCTGACTCCAGTGAACTGCTGGATTAATCACAATGACAATGTTTCTCTCCAGACCAGAGAACCTGCAAACTGAGTCAACAACAACCACTTTTTCATCTATTTCCTCTGCTGATCCCAAGGGAAGATTAGTTGTCTGATTTAAATGTCTCTGATATGGGGAAACATCATCCCATGTTGAAACAAGAATGACACTGTCTTTTGGCGAGTTTCCTCGTTTTTGCAGGTCTTCAACCAATGATGTCAGTCTGGACAAAATTGAGTTTTCTGTTGCAATTATCTTTTTATAACAACCTTGAAATGAGTGCATGCAGGTCTTCTGCTTAATCATTTTCTCCATGTGTCTCTCTACATCTTTCTGAACTTCAGATGTATTCTCTCTTACTCTGTTAATTTGTCTTTGTTAATTCTGTTAATTTCAGAATAAGGCATCCTTTTACATAGTTCTGAATAATAAAGAAACTATGGAAACTTACCTGATAAATTCTTTTAGTGGTGCATTCTCACAGATGTAAAGGATATTACTTGTTTCACACCCAAATGTATTTTTAATCTTCCTGATTGCCTGGGTTGGAAAATTGGGAAAATTGGGAATCGGCCTGTTTAGCGTTTACAGGTGTCTGCCTGAGTAAGTCAGAAAATGCCTCGTATCCGTTTGACTGGAGGTGGGTTGGGTTATAGGTGCGCCATCTGTTATTGGTCAGGTATACCGCAAAGACCACGCCCCCGCAATATCGCTACAGAAAATGGATGTATGGAGGGATGGATGGATGGATGCAAAAGATGAATCCACACCAACAACATCAGAGACAAAAACAGCTGTGATAAGCATGACTCAGAATATCATTACTCTAATTCCAAAACCTAACAAAGACAACTAGAGTTTGGAAACTTGGCATCCAATGACCCTTTTAAACAACAATTATAAAGTATTGGATTCTGTTTTGCTAGCAGAATTAAAGTTGGTTTGTATTCTATTGTAGATGGTTCACAATCAGGCTTTCTGAGAAAATGACACGTTGCAAATAATATAAGATCAGTATTATACGTTTTACATTACAATGGCTTTTAGTTTCTGCCTAAATATCAGACAATGTGAATTCATGACTGTTGAAGAGTCTGCAGTTACGTCTGTCTGTAATACCAAAGGACCAGATTACTTACGAATAATACTTATCAAACAACAAAAAGCACTAGGTGTCATTTAAACTTTACCCACGTTATTGAAAATGAATTCATGGCTGCAAAGAAACCTGTCAATTAAAGGTAGAATGTTACATTCAGAAGCTGATGGGTTATCTAGACTCGCTTATGCAGCTCTCTCTAGACCTGTCAGGATCGGTCCCTGTCCTGCCCTGGTCCATGTGTCATTTCCCTGTTTGGCCAGCAGGTATCGCTGGTCACCCTGTCTCCCATTATTTCCCAGGTTTGTTTTAGTACACAGTGTGTTCAGCTGCTCTCTGGGCTGCTGCATAGCTGAATGGACTAAGTTTGGGGCTGTATATCTGTGTTACCCAACCATCATGGGCTCAAGGCATGCCTCAACTACATGTTGGTCTGTTTATTAAATAGTAGTCATTAGTTTTGTTTTCCCCTTATATGTTCTTGTATTTTGGGCAACCCATGCCATGAAGTTCTCTACGCACTGTGCTTCAGGTAATCTGAAGGCCATACGAAGTTTGGAGGTCTGTAGCTATTGACTCAACATGTTGGCGGCTTCTGCACACACTGTGCGCCTCAGCATGCGTCGTACCTGCTCTGTGATTTTACGTGGCCAGTTTGTGGCTGAGTTGCTGTTGTTTCCAATTGCTTCCACTTTGTTATAATACCACCGTAACAGTTGACTGTGAAATATTTAGTAGCGAGGAAATTTCACAATTGGACCTATTGCACAGGTGTCATCCTATCATGGTACCATGTTTGAATTCACTGAGTGCCTGAGAGTGACCCATTCTTTCACAATTATCTGTAGAAGCAGTCTGCAAGCCTAGGTGCTTGATTTTATACACCTGTGGCTACGGAAGTGATTGAAACACCTTAATTCAATGATTTGGAGGGGTGTCCCAATACTTTTGGCAATATAATGTATAATGGTCTAATATATTGAAGCTCTGTTACCAAAAGTATTGCATGGACACTCAAAAATAGCCCTTTCTCTGCTTTTTTTGAATATGCGTCATTCTCACAGTGTGTTCCAACACCAGCTTAACAGCCAGCAAAACTCCATCAAATGCAAAAGTGACAGGATTCATCTTAGTTTTTAGCTTTAACAAGATGCCAGGGTGCATTTATGAATTAGGAATGAAACTGTAAAATAATACAATGAGAATATATTCCGTATTCCGAGTACAGTACATTACAATATTATACTGAGGAAATTTAACAAAATGTAAATAGCTATCCAAATGTAAATAGTTCTCTCGTACATACCGAATAAACTCAAAATGTATACATTTTTATGAATAAAGTGTAATTTCTTTTACAGCTGAGCCATCACAAAATAAGAAACTGTTGTGGATTTTCCTTCCCCGCCAAAGTCGAAAGTCAGAAGCCGCTTGTGTAGATCCAAATTCAGTCTTTATTGCAACGAGGTTACAACCAAGGCTAATTTTTACACATTTTCCTATCGTTTAACAATATCTTGTCATTTAAGCATCATCATTCCCTCAACCATTCACCATCAGTTTCCCTTGATCCACACCCCTAGATGATAAATTTGTTACTCATTTCTTTTATCGTTTGGTCCCTCTGCCGAACATAACTGTGGCACAACCATCTCTACTTGGATTTTTTAAAATGCTCAGCTGTGAATTAAGGTGGATATTCATACAACCAGGGCTAATAACTAACATAAACTTTGAGGTTAAAATAAAGTGCAGATACATACTCAGTTGATTACATTACGATGATTACATTGTAATGATTACATCATGAGTATCTGGCATGCTTTTTGATAATATCATAATGATTATGTTCTCTCAACATTATATGGTATTAAATAATATTCCATAAAACAAGCCTTCCCTCTTTACAAACATCCTAATGGCATTAGGTAGTTACTGCATGGCAAAGGAATAGGGCAACTAGCAACAGGATTAACATGCTAACATCCCTAAACATCAAAGCACTTTACAAGGTCATTAACGCGTTATCGTCACATATAATCCTTGGTTTCTGTTATGTCGAGAGTATGTAAAGGAAATTATTTACAGACAATGCTATATTATATATGTATGTGTGTGTGTTTTATGTGTGAGCCTGTGTCTGGGATTTTAAATGAATTGCTTATTAAATGTATAACAGATACAGTTTCTACAGATATATGATTATACGATTAGAATGTTTGTTAATGTAAAGTGTAACCAAAACTTGGAATGCTAGATAACTATACATATCAATAACCAAAAGGAGCAGAAAGGTAGATTGGGCCACATCTTAGGATGGACAAAAAAAAGCATTTGGTCACAATTACACTATTTAGTCTATAGTACCTTTGACTGACTTATTTCCAGTTCTTTCTTTCACAAAAATAACATACAGTTGTATTCTAGCTCTGGAGAAGCCTGAAACCAACAAGTGTTCTTTTAATTTTCGATCATGCAACTGAACCACTGGATTAATCAGAATGACAATGTTTCTCTCCAGACCAGAGAACCTGCGAATTGAATCAACCACAACCACATTTTTATCTAAATTCTTTGTTGAACCCAAAGGAAGGTTAATTTCCTGTGTCAAACTATTAATTTCCTGTCTCACACGATTAGCGCTAGTCAAAGTTGAACCAAGAATGGCAATATCTTTTGGAGAGTTTCCTTGTCTTAACAGTTTTTTTAAGAGTGATGTCAGTCTGGATAATTTTTCTTTTTTTGTTGTGATTATCTCTTCATAATAACCTGGAAGTGAGTGCATGCAGTTCTTCTGCCTACACATTCTCTCCATGTGTTCCTTTACATCTCTCTTACGTTTAGCTTTACTCACTCTTATTCTGTCAAGTTTCTGGCAAACCTCTTTGTGCACAGCCACGCTATTCCGCAAGGATTTGTCTAAAATGCTTTTATTGGTTTGTCTTGAGGGTGATGGTAAACCATCAGGTTCTGTGTGACTGAGCTGAAAGTAATCCAGAAAGACCCACAACACACCATTCCCTGGTTTCACTATCTGTCTTGCTTTTTTATACCAATCTCCACCTTCACGCCGGAAATTCTGGGCTTCATCCACAATTATGTGCTTGATATTTGGAAATTCCTTTTTCATGAAGGATGACCGTGTTACACTCTGACAAATTTTTTCTTTTCTGAAGAGAAAAAGGCTTTGTTAATCCCCTTAATTTCAGAATAAGGCATTATTTTACATAGTTCTGAATAATAAAGAAACTCTGGAAACTTACCTGATAAATTCTTTTAGTGGTATGTTCTCACAGATGTAAAGGATATTACTTGCTTCACATCCAAATGTATTTTTAATCCTCCTGATTACCAGGGTTGCCAGCACAGTCTTCCCTGTTCCAGGATAGCCGTAAACAAACAGCTGTCTCATGTCCTGTACATCATATTTTGAGTGAAGGATTTGGAACTGCTCAAATGTGAGCAAATTCAAGAACTCCTGCCCTAACTGATTGCTGAGTGCTGAAGTGAAGCTCATTACTACAATCACCAGGGCCTGTAGTAAGGCTTGCACTACCCCCATGTTCTCAGGCTTGTAGAACTCTGGGTACTGATGCTCTATCACAGTAGGACTACCCTGATCTCTTGGTATTAACTGCCCTGTCTTACAGTTCACCAGTTGTGGGATCACACAGACCCATCCTGAATAGCCTCCAAGATTCACAAGCTTCTGTCTGAGGTGGAAGGCAGTATCCTTGGCATATTCCCACAGATCAGAGCTTCCATTTTCCACCATAAAGAAAAGTTTAGGGTAATCCTGTTCACAGATCAGGAGGGCTTCACAAATGACCTCCTTGTTTTTTGGTCTGTCAATATCAACTGCCCAGCTGTTGGAGAGAATCAGGACTCCTTGGCTGTCTTCTGGCATCAAGTTTTGAAGATTTGGATACTTTTCCCAATTCTGTTTAAGGTCATCGGGTGTGATTGTTACTTTCCCTTCATAAACTGTAAAAACAACAGCACAGTTTTTTTTAATTATAACCTCTTCACAATCAGTAAAAACACTAATCAAATGTCTTTTGGACTTACTAGGGAACAATTTCTGCTGCAAAGAACTTAGGTGGTCATCTCTGATCCCATAGACTGGCTTGCATTTTGGAGGAGCAGCATTCTGACTGAGCACTTTCTCAAACTGTGCACATAACTCCGTATTCTCTATATACAGGAGAACAGTTAGGGTTAAGGTCTGCGTTTAATCATTTTCCCATTGTACCTGAAGCAAAAACAAAGACCTGTACCTGAATCAGTCACCTGCACCTTTTCCATCCAGACTGCAGCCTGTATCTGGCACACCTCTGTGCCCTCAAGGTGCCATGAATCCGGATGTTTTTCAAAAACAGTGCAGCAAAACTTTGGAATGTGTATAGCCACAACATATAGAGGGTCACTGACATTTCCCCCAAGAACGTCGAGGATGCGGACTTCCACAGACCAGTCATTCTCCTGAGTGCAGCCTGAGCAGGGAACTTTGATAACCTTGCGGCACATGACTTCGACTTCTGTCTTTATGGATTCCTTGTTAAGACCTTTGCCACATCCAACAACTTTTCTTGTTTTGTCATCAACACCAATGAAGAGGTAGCCCCCATCAGTGTTGGCAAAGGCACTTATGTACTTTGGAATGATTCCTTTAAGTCTTTTAAAAAGGTTTTTTTCATTACTAAAACTCTTCAGCTCCACATTCACACTCTCCCCAAATGGTAACTTTTCTCCAGGCTGAACTTCCTGTCTTTCAAACAGCTGCTGACCATTTGGTCTATCTCCAGACAAGAAGCGGCATCTCTTTGCCACAGGCTCATCACCTTGTCCTTTTGCCAAATTTCTCTTCATCTTCTGCTTCCTTAAGAACTCTGTTACTGCATTATTTTCAACATTTGAAGCTGATGTTCCAGATCTTTTTCGGAGGCCGGTGTCAATACTACAAAGACGTACCCGACCCCCAATGGAGCTCCATGTTTTCACAAAAATGAAAAAGTTCATCCCTATTTGCAAAAACACAAAATAATCTTCTAAGGTTGATGGATTAACCAGCTGTTGCAAATCCTTTTCTAGGTCCAGGCCTAAACCATCTGAGAGATAGCTGTAGTTCTCATTATTGATCTCCGCACAGACTATACCCCCACCAGAGTTGAGCAGGGCAACCGCAGCCATTAAAATTATCTGTTTCTGCTTCTGCTTTTCGGTCTTCTGTTGCATGATGCCTCTGTCATTCTCACCCAAGGTTACTTCTCCCACACAAAGTACCTGGTCAGGGAACTCGCTGCATTCCAGTGAAAGAGTCTGTGGTTTTGATAGAGCCATCAGACTGAATTTTCTGTAAGAATAATAATTCAAAACAACATGCATTTTTACAGCTTTACATAATGTTTTATGCAACTTCAGAGCTACAAAAAATGGTTTTACATTATTTTAAATTATGGATAAATGGTAGGAGAAATGGACCAGTGGATTATTTTTCATACATTTATAAACTGCCTATTAATACATTATTTGTATTAATTTGTAATGATCTGTTATCAAAATGTTTGAGTTTAAGCTAGAAATACATTTTCAGCAGGTTTTAATTACACCGCTAATATGTCATGCCCAGATCGTCCGCTCCTCTCATGTGCCACGCCCCCTCGTTAAACTCATGTGGAATCCCAGTGTTTTACAGCTGTTTCTGATTGTTCTCATTAGTTCATTGTATTTAGTCCGCGTTCCATTTATTTCCCCAGTCCGGTCATTGAAGTTGTTTCGTTGCGTGCTTGTGCTGCCATTAAACCCCGTTTTCCTGATCCCTGGATTCCTGCCTGTTTGTCTGCGTTCCGGGCGCTTACGCGTCATAACATAATATTGACACGTGCCAAGAGAGAATCTAATCTAAAGATTTGTTCTAAAGCTACTGTTAGTCAATGTAGCTATCAAAATCGTGCACAATGGTGTATTATATATGAGAATGTGGCAGAGTGGTCCGCGATACCCGACCGAATAGACAGCCGACTACGCCACCCCAGGGAAGTTTCACTCAGGGAAATACTATGTTACCCAAAATCCTTTATGAATAATCAATTGATAAAATTAATTTTATTACATTTAAAGAATAGTAATTCTACGTTAAAACACAATAGGCACCAATATTGCAGACAAAGCAAAGTAAAGTGCATCAACTGACAGACGGGCAAGGGACTCACTAAAGGCGGGACCTCCGCGAACACTCTGGTAATCACACACACACAGCGGGCTAATGCTGATGATCTGCACCGCAAGCGCACACAAGTGTAATTCTCCACCACCAGCGGGGAGGACTCGGCTCTTGTGGCTAACAAGCAGAAAGACAAGACACGGGGTTAAAACAGCAGTACACTTCCCTGCGCCTTAGGGTCCATTACTGATCCGTACAAAATCAAAGAAGAAGAAAAAACATACAACACAAAATAAGCAAAACAAAATCAGAGTAATTGCGTTTACTCTGATTTTGTTTTGCTTATTTGGTTATTAAATACCAGCAATCAAAGTAACAAAAAATTAACAAAATGAAATCATTCCATCAAGTAACAATAAAGCAACCCAAATAAAACCAAAATAAAGAAAAAGAAAAAAAAAACTTTAGGGAACAGATCGGGCACAACGCAATGAATATCCAGGTGAGGCTGATCCGCGCTGGGCTGACCCCACCCCGGACTAATGCTGAACGAGTGAAACAGCCCAGCGAACCCAGACGATCCACGGAATACGTCGTTGTGTCGATAGCGTGTAAAAAGACTGACAAAACAGCAGCGATGTCCACTTCCACCGGTAAACCTAATATATTATAGTGGTTAAGGGTAACACTGAACGGTGAATAAATCCCACTAATATATAATTTAACTACGACAGGCATGGATGACTGTACAAAGACTGGAGCTGCCTTCACCATCTCTCCAAGTACAAGGAAACAAGCTGCTTAATGTTGGTAATTTTGTAATTGCAGGGTTATCTTTATTAAAAGGAGCTTACCAACAGTACAACACAGCTACCCGCGAAAGTGCATTAAGCTTACTGTTCAAATCAATAAAATACGTTTACAAATGTTTTTAAAGTGCTTTTGTTCATTATTAAGAAATCGTTCACATTTAGCTTGTTAGTACAACCGACGTTTTATTAAATTATTAATTTGCTGCAGCAGTACAGGATAAAACTGAATTTACATTAATAATCTAACAAAGCGTTGAACTATCAAACTAAATATAAACGATTTCTTAATGACAATTAGTAAAAACACTTAAAAAATGTGAACGTATTTTTAATTTTATTGACGTGAACTCTTTCTGTAAGGTTTAACTTAAAGCTTTCGTGGTAACTCGAAACTTAGGAGGTAACTTGAAACTGGACCATCGGCCAAACAGCTGAGCGATACGTCACAGGGGGAGGATTTCGGATCGCGGAAGGTGTCACGTAACCATGTAAACAAACATTTATAGCTCAGGAATTAAAGCAGCAAAAAAATTCAACGGCACAAACGACTGCGAAATCGGACGCAAACGGGGGCCAACCTAATGCTGGTGACGTCACCATATAAACAAACATTTTATATCTCAGAAACTCAAACAGCACAAACGAAAATTTCAACGACACACACCGGCACAAACCACTGAGACCAGTTTGGCTAAAATCTTACACATATGGGGGGGGGGGGCAACTTCACCCAGGTTCCAAAAATGAGTTTTAGATCAGTACGTCGTACTTCAACATAATGTTACAGAAACATAGGTTATATCTGCGGCTAAAACGTGTGGTGTTCGTAATAAATTCTTATTTAAAACAGCAATGACGAAAGTCACAAGATGTGAAAGAAGTGGTGGGGTTACTACACTGTGAGTTGCTGATAACAGAATGGGTGTGTTACGAATAATTGGCCAAATATAAAGCATCTTGAAATACTCAGCACAGAAACAGCTATATAAGTTTTGAAAACATTATTATGTATACCATGAATAAATAATGTGCCATAAGTAATGTAAATTCAGTTAGCCCCGAGTGATCGGACCTAATGACACCCATACTCTGCACAAAATTACCATACTTTTGTAAATTACTTCTTTCTCTACTTGCCATAAATCAGCCACCTCATAAAAACTTTTATTCTTTGTTTTCTCGAAATTTTATTACCGGGATTTCATTTCGCATCTTCAAAATGGAAACGTCACTCTTTGCAATTTACCTCAGAAACTCGTCTCGTCTTCTCAGTGTATACCGTAGTCCATGGTAGATCCGCCTTTCATCCGTCGATTAAAGATGTAGCTCAGATTTGCGGTAGCTCGGATCTTTATATATTCGCGGGATTTTTCACTAAACACATGCGCAGTAAGCCTCCATAGAGGTTGGTCCAATTTAGTTAGCAGGGCAGTTCTGTATGGAAGATTGGACATACGATGAAACGAAACTGTAACTATGCATTGCATCATTTCGGCAGCACTGAAGTGAACTGTGTTTATTTAAAAATATCAATTTAAAAAGATTAATATGCTGAGTCTCAAAATATAAAAACAGGACGGTGTTAGAAGCGTTACAGAAAGTATCCTTTATTTTTTCGTAACTTTAATAAAAACTGCGTACATGTTTCATTTTCAAGTGTATTATTAGTATTATGTATAACATTTATTTACATGACATGTAGGTGTCAGGGTCGGTGCCTTTCCGAAACATAGGAACACACAGTAACAATATAACACGGGTTAAACAAAAAACCGGGAAACACAATAATAAACAAGGCAATACCAAGCAGTAAGGAACAGGAAACAAATACAAATAACTAATTGGCTGGGCATTGGCGAGGCTAAAGATGTATAAAAATAAAGCAACATTGTGAAAGCAACATTCTCACATAGTTACCCTTGTGTTGGGTTGAAATTGTATGTATATTATCACTCACGTGTATTCTCAAGGATGCATAACTTGTTCCATGTAGCAACTGTGTAAATGCTCAACAGTAACTTTCTTTCACGTGCAGCAGACGAGGCCACCTCTGACGCACGTTCTGTTGTTCCTGTTCCCACTCCCACATTCCCATTGGTTCCATCCCATTCTAAAATGTTGTTCACACCCACAATGTAACCTGATATCAGTATGTTTACCTTATAGTATAAATAAACTCTGTCGAGGGGCCACACCTTTGTAGCTCACACTGAGGTGGGGTTACCCTTGCAGCAAGTAAATCAGCGCGTGTCTCATACTCTGTGGGCCAGCAGCCGGGGGGGGGCTGATCACTCTCCCCGACACCTTGTGAATCAAGTTCAGCAACATTGGTGTTAATTGAGTGTCCCTCATTTAAAAGAGCTAAAAGAAAAAAAGTGCACTAATTATTTTAAGTTACAGCTAATGTTAAAAAAATACTGAATAGAATATATACTTTATTAATCCCCATGGGTAAATTCTCTTTTTTGCTTACGCCATCTAGCTCTGCGTGCCACACACAGACGTCATGCAGCCGTCATGCAGCGCCACTGGAGCTGGGGGTACAGATGTGTTTATTCTGCACAGAGGCTGAGCCACTCACAGTATTAGTTGTACAGGTATTATTAACGACACATCTCAGTCCCTTCTTCCTCTCCAGTGGCCAGAGCAGGGTTATTATAGTTTTGTGTTTTACATTTATTTTTATTTTGATAATATTTTTTGTATCTATCTTAATTTAAGTTTAGTTTTAGTCGGTTACTGCGATGACTTTGTCAGTCTCAGTATAGTTTTCATTTCATGGGCACATTTGTTTCATTTTTATGTTAGTGTCACTTTTAGTGAATCTAGTTGAGGTATCAATTTAGGAATTAATACTTAAAATGTATTGCACAATATATATGTTTTCTTATACACATATTTTTATACCTTCTTATAGGTATATGTGTATATATATGTGTGTGTGTATATATCTTCAGTAAGGTAGCCATATTCCAAAGATTCTATCTAGCGTGTGACTCTGACACTGGTAACCCTCAAGTCATGGGTTCGATTTCATTGTCCAATGCCCAGCCTCACCAGGTATTTGTTTCCTGTTCCCCAATGCTTGCTATTTTCTTGTATTTATTATTGTTTCCCGGTTTTTGGTTTTACCTGTATATTATTCCTGTGTGTTCCTGTGGTTCTAGTCTACCCTAGTATTGTTATCCTAGTGTTGGCTTTGTTTCTTAGTTTTCAGTGTGGCTGTCTATCCCAGGTTCCTCGTGCTTGTTTCACCTGTTGCTCATTGTTCCTGTGCCCTTCTTCATTGATTAATTGTCTATTGCATACCTGCCCTTCTTGTTACCTTGGTTGCCCATTGTATTTAAGTTCCAGCTTTTGTTCAATTCCTTGGTGAGTCATTCTTATTTCTTAATGTGTATTAGATGTGCTGTACTGTGCGTGAAGCAGATGTAGCCTAGTTTCTGTTTCCATGTAGCTTAAGTTTTCCCAAGGTGTGTATCTTGTAGTTTTCCTGTAGTTAATTTGTTTGTTTTCCCAGTGTGTTTCAGTTAGCCAAATTAACCCCTTTGTGTCTTGGAGACAAAAGTAGATGTGTCACACTTCTGCCTGTATCATGGCCTGCTAAGTGCTTTACGTTATTCCTGCCCAAAGTCTTCAGTAAGTGAGCCAGAGGTGACAGTGGCAAGGAAAAACTCCCTAGAAGGAAGAAACCTTGGGAGAAACCAGACACAAAGGGGGAGCCCATCCTCCAAGGGCCAGCAAAGGAAGTCAAATGGGTATGATGGCAAAGTCCTAAATTAAACTGTCCAAATTTTCAGATCTGACTCTCAAAGCGTGGGGGGCAGGTAGGTGATGGCAGGTAGGTGATGGTGTGGTTTCTGACAGCAGGATGAACAGCAGGACATGCAGGAGAGACGCCACAACTAGCAGAGGCGTCGCAGGCAGCAGGGGAGGCAGAATATCCTTATCTTGAGATCTCCAGGCAGTGTACCCCAAAAGATGTAGGGGTAGGTAAAATAAAGTGCATTAGCCAAAGTAGGGAGTCTACAAGCAGGGCAAACAGTTAGGTGAGTGTAATATGTAAGCTCCAGCAGATATGGCTATGGCAGCATAATTAGGAGAGACAGGCAGGTGGGAAGGCAGGCATGGGGAGTCCCTGAAATGTCAGCACTCCAACTCCATGAGGGAGTGTGAAGCTAGAATGACAGCACTGACAGATCAGTTCATCCAAAACCAATGTCACCGATTCCCCACTCAGCTCCACACCTCACACTCATGAATTACTACATTGGATACCTGTTACTTACAGACTCAAATATTATAGGTGTGCCATCTGTTAGTGGAAGTAATCGTCCGCAAGTTCGTCCTAATACAAATGTATATAGCACAGATACATAAAAAAACTGTTTAAAATGCACATAATTCAGATACAGATATGATTACACAATTAGAATGTTTATCATATCATGTTTATTAATGTATATTAAAGCTGTTAAGGTATGTTAGGATATTGAGACATGCTTACATGCTGCTCTGGATGTTCTCAGAATGCATTACAAAGGTATTATGAAGGTGCTGTTAATGTAAAGTGTAACCAAAACTTGGAATGCTAGATAATTATACATATCAATAAGCAAAAGGAGCAGCAAGGTAGATTGGGCCACAGCTTAGGATGGACAAAAAAAATGGCCATATTTACATTGCAGTACCTTTGACAGACTTAGGAAAGAGCAAAAATTTTACACTTTCACAAAAATAACATAGTTGTATTCTATCTCTGGAGATAGCCGAAATGAAAAACTGGTCTTTTATTTTTCTCTGAACCACTAGATTAAGACAATGTTTCTCTCCAGACCAGAGAACCTGCGAACTGAGTCAACAACAACCACATTTTCATCTAAATTCTCTGCTGAACCCAAAGGAAGGTTAATTTCCCATGTCAAACGAAGTTTCACACTATCAGTGCTAATCCAAGTTAAACCAATAATGGCAATATCTTTTGGAAAGGTTCCTTGTCTTAACGGGTTTTTTAAGAGTGATGTCAGTATGGATAATTTTTCTTTTTTTGTTGTGATTATCTCTTCATAATAACCTGAAAGTGAGTGCATGCAGCTATTCCACAAGGATTTCACTAAAATAACTTTATTGGTTTGTCTTGAAGGTAATGGTAAACCATTAGGTTCTATGTAACGCTGCTGAAAGTAATCCAAAAACACACCATTCTCTGGTTCCACTATCTGTCTTGCTTTTTTATACCAATCTCCTTCCAGGCAGAAATTCTGGGCTTCATCCACAATTATGTGCTTAATACCTGGAAATAATTCTTCCATGAAGTATATTTTTCTGAAGAAAAAGGGCTCTGTTACACTTGTTACCAAATCAATTTTAAAAAAACAATTTTTAAAATACATTTTAAAAAAACAATATTTTACGAAGTTTTGAATAAAAAAACTAGAAACGTTTAGTGGTGCGTTTTCACAGATGTAAAGGATATTACTTGTTTCACACCCAAATGTATTTTTAATCCTCCTGATTACCAGGGTTGCCAGCACAGTCTTCCCTGTTCCAGGATAGCCGTGAACAAACAGCTGTCTCATGTCCTGTACATCATATTTTGAGTGAAGGATTTGGAACTGCTCAAATGTGAGCAAATTCAAGAACTCCTGCCCTAACTGATTGCTGAGTGCTGAAGTGAAGCTCATTACTACAATCACCAGGGCCTGTAGTAAGGCTCGCACTTCCTCCATGTTCTCAGGCTTGTAGCACTTTGGGTACCGATGCTCTATCACAGTATCAGGACTACCCTGATTTCTTGGTAGTAACTGCCCTGTCTTACAGTTCACCAGTTGTGGGATCACACAGACCCATTCTGAATAGCCTCCAAGATTCACAAACTTCTGTCTGAGGTGGAAGGCAGTATCCTTGGCATATTCCCACAGATCAGAGCTTCCATTTTCCACCATGAAGAAAAGTTTAGGGTAATCATGTTCACAGATCAGGAGGGCTTCACAAATGACCTCCTTGTTTTTTGGTCTGTCAATATCAACTGCCCAGCTGTTGGAGAGAATCAGGACTCCTTGGCTGTCTTCTGGCATCAAGTTTTGAAGGTTTGGATACTTTTCCCAATTCTGTTTAAGGTCATCGGGTGTAATTGTCACTTTTCCTTCATAAACTGTAAAAACAACAGCACAGTTTTTTTTAAATATAACCTCTTCACAATCAGTAAAAACAGCAATCAAATGTCTGTTGGACTTACCAGGGAACAATTTCTGCTGCAAAGAACTTAGGTGGTCATCTTTGATCCCATAGACTGGCTTGCATTTTGGAGGAGCAGAATTCTGACTGAGCACTTTCTCAAACTGTGCACAAAACTCATCTATATACAAGAGAACAGTTAAGGTCAGGGTTAAGATCTGCATTTATCTAATCATTGTCCCATTGTCCCTGAAGCAAAAACAAAGACCTGTACCTGGATCAGTCACCTGCATCTTTTTCATCCAGACTGCAGCCTGTATCTGGCACACCTCTGTGCCCTCAAGGTGCCATGAATCCGGATCTTTTTCAAAAACAGTGCAGCAAAACTTTGGAATGTGTATGGCCACAACATATAGAGGGTCATTTCCCCCAAGAACGTCGAGGATGCGGACTTCCACAGAGCAGTCATTCTCCTGAGTGCATCCTGAGGAGTGAACTGAAATGACCCTGAGACACATGTCTTCGACTTCTGTCTTTATGGATTCCTTGTTAAGACCTTTGCCACATCCAACAACTTTTCTTGTTTTGTCATCAACACCAATGAAGAGGTAGCCACCATCAGTGTTGGCAAAGGCACTTACGTACTTTGGAATTATTTCTTTAAGTCTTTTAAAAAGGTTTTTTCCATTACTAAAACTCTTCAGCTCCACATTCACACTCTCCCCAAATGGTAACTCTTCTCCAGGCTGAACTTCCTGTCTTTCAAACAGCTGCTGACCATTAGGTCTATCTCCAGACAAGAAGCGGCGTCTCTTTGCCACAGGCTCATCACCTTGTCCTTTTGCCAAATTTCTCTTCATCTTCTGCTTCCTTAAGAACTCTGTTACTGCATTATTTTCAACATTTAAAACTAATGTTCCAGATCTTTTTCGGAGGCCGGTGTCAATACTACAAAGACGTACCCGACCCCCAGTGGAGCTCCATGTTTTCACAAAAATGAAAAAGTTCATCCCTATTTGCAAAAACACAAAGTAATCTTCTAAGGTTGATGGATTAACCAGCTGTTGCAAATCCTTTTCTAAGTCCAGGCCTAAACCATCTGAGAGATAGCTGTAGTTCTTATTCTTGATCTCCGCACAGACTATACCCCCACCAGAGTTCAGCAGGGCAACCGCAGCCATTAAAATTCTCTGTTTCTGCTTATGCTTTTCGGTCTTCTGTTGCATGATGCCTCTGGCATTCTCACCCAAGGTTACTTCTCCCACAAAAAGTACCTGGTCAGGGAACTCGCTGCATTTTCGTGAAAGAGTCTGTGGTTTTGATAGAGCCATCAGGCTGAATTTTCTGTAAGAATAATAATTCAAAACAACATTCATTTTTACAGCTTTACATAATGTTTTATGCAACTTCAGAGCTACAAAAAATGGTTTTACGTTATTTTAAATTATGGATAAATGGTAGGAGAAATGGACCAGTGGATTATTTTTCATACATTTATAAACTGCCTATTAATACATTATGTGTATTAATTTGTAATGATCTGTTATCAAAATGTTTGAGTTTAAGCTAGAAATACATTTTCAGCAGGTTTTAATTACACCGCTAATATTGACACGTGCCAAGAGAGAATCTAATCTAAAGATTTGTTCTAAAGCTACTGTTAGTCAATGTAGCTATCAAAATCGTGCACAATGGTGTATTATATATGAGAATGTGGCAGAGTGGTCCGCGATACCCGACCGAATAGACAGCCGACTACGCCACCCCAGGGAAGTTTCACTCAGGGAAATACTGTTACCCAAAATCCTTTATGAATAATGCACAGGCACATAGGTTCAGTCCACCAAAGGGGCCAGAGACGTGAATTGATAAAATTAATTTTATTACATTTAAAGAATAGTAATTCTACGTTAAAACACAATAGGCACCAATATTGCAGACAAAGCAAAGTAAAGTGCATCAACTGACAGACGGGCAAGGGACTCACCAAAGGCGGGACCTCCGCGAACACTCTGGTAATCACACACACATAGTGGGCTAATGCTGATGATCTGCACTGCACACGCACACAAGTGTAATTCTCCACCACCAGCGGGGAGGACTCGGCTCTTGTGGCTAACAAGCAGAAAGACAAGACACGGGGTTAAAACAGCAGTACACTTCCCTGCGCCTTAGCGTCCATTATTGATCCGTACAAAATCAAAGAAGAAGAAAAAACATACAACACAAAATAAGCAAAACAAAATCAGAGTAATTGCGTTTACTCTGATTTTGTTTTGCTTATTTGGTTATTAAATATCAACAATCAAAGAAACAAAAAATTAACAAAATGAAATCATTCCATCAAGTAACAATAAAGCAACCAAAATAAAGAAAAAATAATAATAAAAAACTTTAGGGAACAGATCGGGCACAACGCAATGAATATCCAGGTGAGGCTGATCCGCGCTGGGCTGACCCCACCCCGGACTAATGCTGAACGAGTGAAACAGCCCAGCGAACCCAGACGATCCACGGAATACGTCGTTGTGTCGATAGCGTGTAAAAAGACTGACAAAACAGCAGCGATGTCCACTTCCACCGGTAAACCTAATATATTATAGTGGTTAAGGGTAACACTGAACGGTGAATAAATCCTACTAATATATAATTTAACTACGACAGGCATGGATGACTGTACAAAGACTGGAGCTGCCTTCACCATCTCTCCAAGTACAAGGAAACAAGCTGCTTAATGTTGGTAATTTTGTAATTGCAGGGTTATCTTTATTAAAAGGAGCTTACCAACAGTACAACACAGCTTCCCGCACAAGCGCATTACGCTTACTGTTCAAATCAATAAAATACGTTTACAAATGTTTTTGTGCTTTTGTTCATTATTAAGAAATCGTTCACATTTAGCTTGTTAGTACAACCGACGTTTTATTAAATTATTAATTTGCTGCAGCAGTACAGGATAAAACTGAATTTACATTAATAATCTAACAAAGCGTCGAACTATCAAACTAAATATAAACGATTTCTTAATGACAATTAGTAAAAACACTTAAAAAATGTGACAGTATTTTATTGACGTGAACTCTTTCTGTAAGGTTTACATTAAAGCTTTCGTGGTAACTCGAAACTTAGGAGGTAACTTGAAACTGGACCATCGGCCAAACAGCTGAGCGATACGTCACAGGGGGAGGATTTCGGATCGCGGAAGGTGTCACGTAACAATGTAAACAAACATTTATAGCTCAGGAATTAAAGCAGCAAACCGCATGCTGGAAAACGTCACCATATAAACAAACATTTTATATCTCAGAAACTCAAACAGCACAAACGAAAATTTCAACGACACACACCGGCACAAACAACTGAGACCTGGGGGGTATTCCAGAAAGCTTGGTTAACTTACCATTTGGTAAATCTTAACCTCTGGGTTGATATACGCCAAACCCGCATACCATGAGTATGTCGGTTCCAAAACACCTGAGAAGAGTAAGTTCAATCAACCTCCTATTGGTTACCCAGAGTTAAGGCGCGTGCACCGTGCATAAATAAAGACGTTTTCAATTGATCGCCGATTTCACGAGTCAGAATGGAAAATCAAAGTGAAAAAAAGAGAGCGGCATACTTCACAGAGGCGGAGTTGGAAGTTTTAATGCACGCATATGACGAATTTAAGCCAATAATAATGAAAAAAAGCAATACGGCTGCATCGGCTAAAGAAAGAGTTGGCTTGGCAAAAAATAACGGACAGAGTAAATGCGTGTGTATTAAATTGCAAATTTGACATCGCCTCCCCCTTTATTATAATGAAAAATAATTAAACACGTAACCCTTCCGTATCCTTTTGACTGTTAAATCACTATGAAAGCATTTACTTTTCCTGCCATTCATTTCTTTAGGTTAAAATAACAATGTGTATCGACTAGGAATATATGGTTTCTTATTTAATAAGGTGTATTCCTTCTGGAGCCAGAAGAACTTTGAGCCAAGTCAAAATTAAACACAAAAACATTCTGCAAAAAGGTAATTGATTACACGATCACTTAACTATTTATTAAACACGATTTAGTATATTCCTTCTGTCATGTAGCTAATGGAAAAAAGGCTGAAGCCCGTCTAACTGGCGGGGGCCCACCACCACCTCCCCTCACCCCATCTGAGGGCAACCAGTGGTAACCAGCATTGTACTGTCCTGTAATGATTACCTATAGTTAGTGGAAAAAAGTAATGAGTTTGATGATTTTAACAAGGCAAAAAATTAAGGATACAAAATCAAGTTACCTGCACATTGATACTATGAATAGATTTCCTACGCTATCTCGCTGTACTTGTATCGTGACAATAAAGACATCTATCTATCTATCTATCTATCTATCTATCTATCTATCTATCTATCAACATAGTCTCCCTCATTTATTGAAGGACCTTTAATAGGAATGTAGGTGCCATCAATGCACCCAATTATGAATGAATGAATGAATGAATGCCTTTTATTGTCACTATACATGTATTACAAATTACATTTGGAAACCCTGAAATAGAAAGTCATATATGGAAGTATCAAGTGTGTGTGTGTGCAGGATGAATACATGTAGGCTATAGATATAAATAGTATGACTACATATTAAATATGCATCATAGATTTTACTACAAAGGACAAACCTACCACTCTGTGGAATTCCTCTTCAATAACACGCAGAGCTTTATGGACAGGGAACTGTACAAACGTGTGTAAGAAGCGTTAAGTACCAGACATACTGTGCGAACGGCTCTACACACAGTTGCCTTTCCTACATGCTCTGCGTCGCCCATATTGCACAAAAAATGCCCTGACGCAAAAAACCGAAGCGCTGTGTACAGAATGTTTTCTGTGCTAAGCGCAGACCCGCGGTTTGGGTTTGTGACATTTGCAATGTGCGGTTTCAAGAGATGTTAAGTAAATGAACGATTCTTTTGAAAACTGATAACGCTTTTTCAAATAATCATTAGGAAATGAAAAGATATCAATACGTGGTCTTATAACTCTCTCCCGGCGAAAAAAACCTCGTATAATTTATGCCTCCACGTCCACAGGATCGTCATCAAAAGGGCACGCCATGCTCAGTAACCTTCTGCAACAAACTGACCCTGGAACATAACCTGCTCAGTAGCAGGTTATCTTCAGAGAGTAAGCTGCTATGGTTACGTACATACCCAGAAAGTTAACCTCCGTTTTTGGAACCGAAAGTTGAGGTTATCACTAACTTACCCTTAAACTTACCCGGGTATGTCACATAACCTGCTTTCTGGAATACCCCCCAGTTTGGCTAAAATCTTAAACGTATGGGGGGGCAACTTCACCCAGGATCCAAAAATGGGATTTAGATCAGTACGTCGTACTTCAACATAATGTTACAGAAACATAGGTTATATCTGCGGCTAAAACGTGTGGTGTTCGTAATAAATTCTTATTTAAAACAGCAATGACGAAAGTCACAAGATGTGAAAGAAGTGGTGGGGTTACTACACTGTGCGTTGCTGATAACAGAGTGGGTGTGTTACGAATAATTGGCCAAATATAAAGCATCTTCAAATACTCAGCACAGAAAACAGCTATATGAGTTTTGAAAACATTATTATGTATACCATGAATAAATAATGTGCCATAAGTAATGTAAATTCAGTTAGCCCCGAGTGATCGGACCTAATGACACCCATACTCTGCACAAAATTACCATACTTTTATAAATTACTTCTTTCTCTACTTGCCATAAATCAGCCACCTCATAAAAACTTTTATTCTTTGTTTTCTCGAAATTTTATTACCGGGATTTCATTTCGCATCTTCAAAATGGAAACGTCACTCTTTGCAATTTACCTCAGAAACTCGTCTCGTCTTCTCAGTGTATACCGTAGTCCATGGTAGATCCGCCTTTCATCCGTCGATTAAAGATGTAGCTCAGATTTGCGGTAGCTCGGATCTTTATATATTCGCGGGATTTTTCACTAAACACATGCGCAGTAAGCCTCCATAGAGGTTGGTCCAATTTAGTTAGCAGGGCAGTTCTGCATGGAAGATTGGACATACGATGAAACGAAACTGTAACTATGTACAGCATCATTTCGGCAACACGGAAGTGAACTGTGTTTATTTAAAAATATCAATTTAAAAAGATTAATATGCTGAGTCTTCGGAAGAGGATTAGGGCCACCATGAAAATATTATTTGAATTCTGACTTTAATCTCAGAATTCTGAGTTTAGAAAAAAAAAGTCAGAATTCTGAGATTAAAGTCAGAATTCTGAGAAAAAATTCATAATTCTGAGATTAAAGTCAGAATTCTGAGAAAAAAGTCAGAATTCTGAGATTAAAGTCAGAATTCTGAGATTAAAGTCAGAATTCTGAGATTAAAGTCAGAATTCAAATAATATTTTCATAGTGGCCCTAATCCTCTTCCGTAGGAAGGGGTGTTTAATTACTTTGCATTATAATAAAAGGGGAGGCGATGTCAAATTTGCAATTTAATACGCTCACACATTCACTCTGTCCGTTATTTTTTGCCAAGCCAACTCTCTTTCTTTAGCCGATGCAGCCGTATTGCTTTTTTTCATTATTATTGGCTTGAATTCCTCATATGCGTGCATTAAAACTTCCAACTCCGCCTCTGTGAAGTATGCCGCTCTCTTTTTTTCACTTTGATTTTCCATTTTGACTCGTGAAATCGGCGATCAATTGAAAACGTCTTTATGTATGTACGGTGCACGCGCATTAACTCTGGGTAACCAATAGGAGGTTGATTGAACTTACTCTTCTCAGGTGTTTTGGAACCGACATACTCATGGTATGCGGGTTTGGGGTATATCAATCCAGAGGTTATGATTTACCAAATGGTAAGTTAACCAAGCTTTCTGGAATACCCCCCGGTGGCCTGTACTATACGAAGCGGGGTTACTGGCTTATCGCGGTAAATTGTCGGATTTAAGGTACCACAGTTTAAATGAACTTAATTTTCCTTCGCTTACATTTTGCCCAGACTACCTTAAATCCGACAAGTTACCCCGATAAGCCAGTAACCCCGCTTCGTAGTATAGGCCACGGGAAACACAATAATAAACAAGACAATACCAAGCAGTAAGGAACAGGAAACAAATACAAATAACTGATTGGCTGGGCATTGGCGAGGCTAAAGATGTATAAATATATACTTGTGAAAGCAACATTCTCACATAGTTACCTTGTGAATCAAATTCAGCAACATTGGTGTTAAATGAGTGTCCCTCATTTAAAAGAGCTAAAAGAAAAAAAGTGCACTAATTATTTTAAGTTACAGCTAATGTTAAAAAAATACTGAATAGAATATATACTTTATTAATCCCCATGGGGAAATTCTCTTTTTTGCTTACGCCGTCTAGCTCTGCATGCCACACACAGACGTCATGCAGCCGTCATGCAGCGCCACTGGAGCTGGGGGGTACAGATGTGTTTATTCTGCCGAGGTCAGGGCACGAACCGGCACAGAGGCTGAGCCGCTCACAGTATTAGTTGTACAGGTATTATTAACGACACATCTCAGTCCCTTCTTCCTCTCCAGTGGCCAGAGCAGGGTTATTATAGTTTTGTGTTTTACATTTATTTTTATATTGTTAATATTTTTGTATCTATCTTAATTTAAGTTTAGTTTTAGTTGGTTACTGCGATGACTTTGTCAGTCTCAGTGTAGGTTTAATTTCATGGGCACATTTGTTTCATTTTTATGTTAGTGTCACTTTTAGTGAATCTAGTTGAGGTACCAGTTTAGGAATTAATGCTTAAAATGTATTGCACAATATATAGGTCTTCTTATACACTTATATTTTTATACCTTCTTATAGGTATATAAGATATGAGTCATTGGTGAGTCATTATTGTTTCTTAATGTGTATTAGATGTGCTGTACTGTGTGTTAAGCAGATGTAACTGAGTTTCTGTTTCCATTTAGCTTAAGTTTTCCCAAGGTGTGTATTTTGTAGTTTTCCTGTAGTTAATTTGTGTGTTTTCTAGTGCTGTAGTTCTCGAGACCGGTCTTGGTCTCGAGACCGGTCTTGAGACCAATTTTTTGTGGTCTCGGTCTTGTCTTGGTCTCGACTCTATTTGGTCTCGGTCTTGTCTTGGTCTCGACCCTATTTGGTCTCTGTCTTGTTTTGGTCTCGGACATAGCGGTCTCGATGGGATGGGGGAAAAAAGAGAAAACAGCACATCCTCACAGAACAGTATCATTATTCATTATGCGCCTCAATTCAAATGCAACCAGTCAGATGCATCTACTTTAAAAACGTTACATTGTATACATTTTCTCAATGGACACAGTGCTTCACAGTCCACACACTTCATACACATCGCATGATAGCGAAGTCGGCAAAGAAATGTTCCAAAACGTCACCATGCGTCACCATGTCACATGGTACAAAATCCTCGCGAGAGCAAGACGACTTGAGACAGACCGTGTAGCACAAACTGGAACCGCCTCCATGACGACACAACTTTGCCCTTATTGGCTGAAGATTTTAGTCACACGCATGACGTTTGTATCCCAGGAAGTTCCAATGTGTTATCTGCTATTTCTCCCGAAAAGCACATAAAGCAGTGAGAACTGGTTTCAGTTCATTTACTGGTAAAATAAAGTTTAAATAAATTACATAAATGCTCTAACAGTACACGTAAGTTAGTGGTTTATTTATTGTTAGTTACTGTAATGTTATGCTGCTTTATTTGTTTAATTGTCAGACATACCCATCAGACATACCCATCAGACATGCCCATCAGAAAGACATACCGATCAGACATTCCGATCAGAAAGACATACCTATCAGACATACCGATCAGAAAGACATACCCAAGAGACATACCAATCAGAAAGACATACCGATCAGACATACCAATCAGACAGACACACCTATCAGAAAGACATATGTATCAGAAAGACATACCCATCAGACAGACATACCCATCAGACATACCGATCAGAAAGACATACCCATGAGACATACCCATGAGAAAGACATACCCATGAGACATGCCCATCAGAAAGACATACCGATCAGACATACCAATCAGACAGACACACCTATCAGAAAGACATATGTATCAGAAAGACATACCCATCAGACAGACATACCCATCAGACATACCGATCAGAAAGACATACCCATGAGACATGCCCATCAGAAAGACATACCCATGAGACATGCCCATCAGAAAGACATACCGATCAGACATACCCATCAGAAAGACATACCTATCAAACAGACATACCTATCAGAAAGACATACCCATGAGACATACCCATGAGACATACCCATCAGAAAGACATACCCATGAGACATGCCCATCAGAAAGACATACCCATCAGACAGACCGATCAGACATACCCATCAGAAAGACATACCTATCAAACAGACATGCCCATCAGAAAGACATACCAATGAGACATGCCCATCAGAAAGACATACTGATCAAACATATCAATCAGACATGCCCATCAGAAAGACATACCTATCAGAAAGACATACCCATGAGACATGCCCATCAGAAAGACATACCAATGAGACATGCCCATCAGAAAGACATACTGATCAAACATATCAATCAGACATGCCCATCAGAAAGACATACCTATCAGAAAGACATACCCATGAGACATGCCCATCAGAAAGACATACCGATCAGACATATCCATCAGACGTACCTATCAGAAAGACATACCAGTGAGACATGCCCATCAGAAAGACATACCGATCAGACATATCCATCAGACATACATATCAGAAAGACATACCTATCAGACAGACATACCCATCAGAAAGACATACCTATCAGAAAGACATAACAATCAGAAAGACATACCTATCAGAAAGACATAACAATCAGACATACCTATCAGAAAGACATACCGATCGTCCAATCTGTGAAGAAGGCATGCAGGAGATATTTGTATAGATTTATCTACACCCTTCTGGCAGTGCTGCCATTGCAGTCAGGTCTCACAGACTACGAGGAGTAGAAGTTGTCCAACTTGGCTGCAGTCAGTTTATACTCCACCCCTGCAGCCGCCGACAGATCGCGCTCCATGTTGCGTCAGCTGCAGTTGAACGCACCCATTGCTTCTTTAAGGGAGGATGGGCAAAATTACAACGTCGTCGGTGATTGGCTGTTGTGCTGGCGTTCAGTAAACCTCTGCTCGATAGGCCATCGAGTTGTCTGTCTCAGCGCATTCTCTAAAACGGAGCAAATTTGGTTGATCGTGTTTTATAGTCTGTGTGTATCATCGTGATCGTCCTTATTTTATATCGATAAGAAATCGAGATCGTTTTATCTCCCAGCACTAATAGCATAGTTATAATTCAATTAAATTAGGTATTTCACATTCATTAGAAAGCACGTTCTTGGAGGTGCAAATCAATCTGGAGGCTCATTCTCTTCAATTCAAAGCAGAGGATCATCACATAGCGGTATTCATAGCTTACCCGAGGCCTCTCTCCCTGGTACTTAATATGAACATCTTTCTGGTACATCCCATCTCTTTCCCTTGACGAGGTCTGATAAAATGGTTATAGGAGAGGATTGCTGAGAATATTATTTTCCATCAGGCCTCGTAACTATGACAAATCTGGGAGATTTTAAATGAGAGACATATGGACATATGGACAATATAATTGAAAAGATAACATGAATTTGATTTAACGAGTAATGACACTTTACAGCAATACCTTTTTTCTCTACAGTTGATCTGAGTAATGTGATGTCGATTCTAGTCCTAGTCTGTTTTCGGTCTTGGTCTTGGTCTCGACCAGTCTTGGTCTTGGTCTCGCCTTAGTGTGTCTTGGTCTTGGACTTGGTCTTGGTACCCTCAAGTCTCGGCAGTGTCTTGGTCTTGATACCCTCCGGTCTCGGCAATGTCTTGGTCTCAGTTTAGGCGGTCTTGACTACAACACTAGTGTGTTTCAGTTACTCAAATTAACCCAGTGGTTCACAACCCAGTCCTCAGGGACCCCAGACAGTTCACATTTTTGCTCCCTCCCAACTCCCAGCTAATCAAGAACAAGAGGCTGTTACACCTGGTACAGGTGTTGGAAGCTGGGAGGGAGAAAAAATGTGGACTGTCTGGGGTCCCAGAGGACTGGTTTGGGAACCACTGAATTAACCCCTTTGTGTCTTGGAGACAAAAGTAGATGTGTCACACTTCTGCCTGTATCATGGCTTGCTAAGTGCTTTACGTTATCCCAGCCCAAAATCCCCAGTAAGCAAGCCAGAGGTGACAGTGGCAAGGGGAAAAACTCCCTAAAAGGGAGAAACCTTCGGAGGAACCAGACACAAGGGTAGAGCCAGTCCTCCAGGAGCAGGCAAAGGAAGTCAAATGGGTATGATGTCCTAAATTAAACTGTCCAAATTTTCAGATCTGACTCTCAAAGCTGGGGGGGGGGGGCAGGTAGGTGATGGCAGGTAGATGATGGTGTGGTTTCTGACAGCAGGATGAACAGCAGGACATGCAGGAGAGACGCCACAGCTAGCAGAGGCTTCGCAGGCAGCAGGGGAGGCAGAATATCCTTATCTTGAAATCTCCACGCAGAGCACACTGCTCAAAAAAAATTAAAAGAACACCTTGAAAACACATCAGATCTCAAAGGAAAAAAAATTATGCTGGATATCTATACTGATATGGACTGGGTAATGTGTTAGGAATGAAAGGATGTTTGATGGAAATGAAAATGATCAATCTACAGAGGTCTGAATTCAAAAACACCCTGAAAATCAAAGTGAAAAAATGATGTGGCAGGCTATTCCATTTTGCTGAAATGTCATTGCAGCAACTCAAAATCGTACTCAGTATTTTGTATGGCTTGTATGCCTGACAATGTCGGAGCATGCGCATAATGAGACAACTGACCCACCACCAAACCGGTCATGCTGAACAATGTTACAGGCAGGATAACGTTCTCCGGACCCTTTGACGTCTGTCACGTGCTCAGGGTGAACCTGCTCTCACCTGTGAAAAGCACAGGGAGCCAATGGCAGACCTGAAAATTCTGGTATTCTATGGCAAATGCCTCATGAAGTCTGTTTCTGATTGTTTGGTCAGAGACATTGTTTCAGTATGAGAGCGGGATTATAGGGCTTTCGAAAGAACAAACAGGCACGCTTAGGTCCCTTCAGAAACGCTTTGTTAAAAGTAATACAAAATAACCTTGCATTAAAATCAATACCAAGATATTGTATCAAAAGCAATGCAAAATAACCTCGTATTACAAGTGATAACAAATAGTATTATGTATCATAGCCAATAATAATAGGTGCAAAGATACAAATGGTTATATATAGAGAAAATAAGCAATAAAACATAGAAAATGTGAATTATTATCACAAACAGTGATAATTAATCCTAATAATCAATGAAATGCACAAGCAGCTGCAAAGCTATTCACACTCGGACGTGCCATCATCACCCACCTTCACACACGGAGCCCATTTCAGTCCTGGCAGGAGACCAACACGTGAGTCCCGAGAAAGTCCCGGGCGATGCGCGCTCTATCCCATGGCTGATCTCCGGTCGGTACTGAGTTTTCCCCCTTTCTTTATACTAAATTGGGAGTGGTACGCATGCGGGCAGGGGGGCAAACTGGCCAGACTCACTCCTCCCCTCAGGCGATGCGCTCCTCGTTCTCCAATTCCTGTCCGGAAGAGGCTGTTTGCGTTTGCGGTTACGAAGCATTTTGGGCAGCGCTTTCCCTTTTCCCCTGAGAGAGACCAGATAGGCATCCCTCTCCCCAGAGAAAGACAAGATAGATGTTCTAGATCTTTCTATAAGAACAAAACATTTTGAGCAACACTTTCCTTTCTCTCCTGGGAGAGACATGATAAGCATCCCTTTCCCCAGAGAAAGACAAGACAGGTGTCCTAACTCTTTCTAGGAGAAACAAATTATTCGTGAGAAACAAGTTATATAAGTGACCAGTGAAAAATATGTTTGTGCAGTTCAACCTTGGCACAGTAATATTATGAGTGAATCATGGTCGACGTATTTGAATCTCAGGATGATTAGTCCATTCACGATCAGAATCAGTCCATACCTCAATCACCTCATATGTATGTCTGCTACAGTAGGTTGAGTTGAATAATCAGAATTTGGGTCTTAGACTCCACCTGAAATAACATCTCAGGCTCTATTGCCCCCCACCACACTCCCTGCTGGTGGATGGGGCCCCCGGCTGCCGATGCGTTGGTGGTTCTCGATGTCCGGGGCTGGATGCTCTGGTGTGTGCTGACTCACTCTCGGCGGTTGCCTGTCGGGTCCCAGCTGGGGGGTGGGGGGGCCCTTGGTCCTCTGGGCCCGGGGTCCGGTCTGCCCTGGTGTGGCCGGCCGCCGGCGGGGCCTGCGTGCTTGCCGCCACGGCCCCCTGGGGCTCCTGCGATGTGGCTGCCGGATGGCCCCCCTCCGGAGCGCTCCTCTGCCTTTTTCTGGGTGGGGGCTGCAATCGTCCCTGCGGTGGTCCTCCTGGTGTTCCCGTGCCCTGAGGGGCCTCTGGATGTCTGGGGCCCGGGTCTCCTCCATGTCGGCTTCATGTCCTAGGTGGGCGGGGCTGTGGCTCCCCACACACACTACTAGACAATTACGTGGAGAAACCTTAGGAACACCAGCGCGCTGACACACACAGGTGTGCACACAGGTGCTCACAGACACGTGCTCACGGACACACACTGTCTTGACCGGCTGTTGCTTCTGGGCATGTGTTGTAATGCGGGTTGTGTGTACTGTTCAATAACATTTAACGTTTGATGGTTGTTGTGGTTAGTACAGGTGTTGTATGTTGTCTTTCTCTTTTCAGCAGACATGGAAGCAGATTGTCTGTTTTGTTTTTTTTTCCTTTTCTCTCCTTTTTTTCTTTCTTTTTTTCTTTTCCTCTCTATCCCTCTATCTCTCTTCCCCCCTTCTTCTCCTTTGTTCCCTCCCCCCCTCCCTCTCCTTCTTTTGAGGAACCAAATAAAAATATAAAATAAATAAATAAATAAAAATAAAATTAAAAAATTAAAAAATTAAAAAAAATAAAAAAAAATACAAATAAAGTAGTCCTCCGCAGAGGGGGGGTGGAGGAGGGGAAAAAAAAAAAAAAAAAAAAAAAAAAAGAATAATCAGAATTTCCCAGAATATAACAGTAACAGGAGGACAGTGAACAACTCTTATTAATTCTATGCTACGTGGGTGATGTAATCGTCCGCGAGTTCATCCTAATACAGACATTCACACCAGTGGCCTGCTGGAGGTCATTTCGTAGGGCTCTGGTAGTGCTCATCCTGTTCCTCCTTGCACAAAGGAACAGATACCAGTCCTGCTGATTAAGGAGATTAAGGACCTTCTACTAACTGTCCAGCTCTCCTAGAGTAACTGCCTGTGTCCTGGAATCTCCTTCATGCCCTTGAGACTGTGCTGGGAGACACAGCAAACATTCTGATAATGACACGTATTGATGCACCATCCTGGAGGAGTCGGACTACCTGTGCAAACTCTGTAGGGTCCAGGTATCTCCTCATGCTACCAGTAGTGACACTGACCGTAGCCAAATGGAAAACTAGTGAAAAACAGTCAGAAAAGATGAGGAGGGAAAAATGTCAGTGGCCCCCACCTGTTAAACCATTCGTGTTTTGGGGGTCGTCTCATTGTTGCCCCTCTAGTGCACCTGTTGTTAATTTCATTAACACCAAAGCAGCTGAAACTGATTAACAACCCCCTCTGCTACTTAACTGACCAAACCAATATCCCAGACTTTTAATTGACTTGATGCTATACTCTGATATAGTGTTCTTTTAATTTTTTTGAGTAGTGTATATATATTAATATACGCACACCCATACATTGAGAAATGAGTGAAACAAAAAAATTGTGCTGTGGTCTCTTAATTATTTTTTTCCATGGCTGTATCTTTATTGAGGTGCGGGTAACCATATTCCAAAGTCACTATCATGCAATATATCAGTATAAATCCATATGCACCCTCTTATGTCAAGGGATCGACATAAATGGTACGCAAGTACGCATTCCCTGTATAAAGTGATACGTGGTAATTTCTTGTCATAACAGCACAAGTGCACATATAATAAGTATGCATTTTGCACTGTTACCGCAAGACATTGCCACACATATCTCTTTATATGGCAAATGCTACCAGTTATGTCAATCCCTGCCTGTATCAAAAGATTAACAGAAACATTTGGAATACAGCAGGATCAAGCACACAAAGATTTCAGGAATATTTTTTTAAGCAATACTAAGATACTAAGATTGTATGGTGGACCAAGCAAAAATGACAATTTGAAACTAACCAGATGCCACATTTACATCTACATACTTAGCCAGGAGGGGCCCTGGAGTCTTTTTCAGGCAGCATGAGGCCCAAGGCGCAATTTTTAACTGAAATGACTTAAAAAGAATTACAGAAAAAGCAGAGTAAATATAATGCTACAACAGAATGAAACTACTTTCATAACATTAAGATGGTGAGCAAATGAAAGTCAATAACTCAGTATTAGTGTTTTGTACTTAGCCTTTATGTCTTAATACGTCTCAACTTTATATTTCCCGGGCATTTTGGCCAATCATACGCCGAGATTACGTCATGCACATGCGCACCGCCAGACAGTCAAACATTCCGATAGGTAGTTCTATCCTTCAGAGGCCAACAGTGCGATTCCAGCGGAAAACGGAAGCAACCAAACTGAAAAAAAATACGAGGTGTTGAAAAATGGAAAATTTCCTGAGATCTAACTTTCTAAGTTAGGTCTATAAAAAAAGGTTATAAACAAAGAGAACAGTGCGATGTTATAACTATTGCAAAAAGTAACATTTATTTACTTATGTTACTTTGTAGCTTTGGACTGTGATTTAATAAAACATCAGACCTCAGCATTTTTTTTATTTTTGAAGACCACATGAAACTTTTTACTAAACCAGAGAATGTTGTATTATATTACATTTACTTTTATTTATTTAGAAGATAAAACTAAGAACAAGGTCAGCCAGTATCCCAGTAGCACCTGTGGTTAAAGGGCTAATTGTAAAACCATTTAAAATTTCTTATGTGTTAAAGGAAACAATCAGTGATGATTGTAGGACTGCGTATTAAAGCCAATAGCTGGTCCTACTCCCACTCCAGCTAGGCTTCTATTTCGGATATGAAATAGTATTTCCCTATCAAAGTTTATATTGTTGCAACTTCAGAAATCAGAAAAGAAACTGACCTTTCTTTTTAAGATCCCTGGATAGGCACAGCTTATATCATGCAATATATCAGTATTCATGCATGCACTCCACCCTCTTATGCCTTTTCCGAAAGTTACAAATGTAACGTTCTGTAGGAGTAATATCTCATTGCAAATAAAAGCCAATTCAAGCAAGGGGAGAAAGTAGGATCAAACACAAAAATAGGAGATTTCAGCATTATTTATTTGAGCTATACACAGGTGTTACATTCGTTGTGTTACTCATAGCTCAGACTGTAGTGTAGTGTAGTGGCCAAAGACCGTTTCAGTATGAGGGAAAACTTTCGGATTCGACATACAGGATGTGCAGAGAAGGTGGCGGTGGGGATTACAGAATAGTCTTGTTTCCATGACCTTTGTCTTACGCTCCTTAAAGGAACTGCATCTCTCTCCCCCCTGATTTACATGGCACATATACAAACAAACAGAGGGAGGACGCAGTGCTGGTCATAAGGCCATACAGTGGTTATGTCATGGAGGCACAGCAGCAAGACGACCTTCTCAGGGCTCTCAGTACGGCTCCGCTTTCAGACTGCGTTACAGGCAGCACGTGAAGACCATTCCCACGATCTGAAAGTATAAGGGAGAGACCGACACATATCAAACTGCAAGCCTTTTCTCATTGCCTAGCCGTATTGCAAAAATATGCATGTTTATGGAAATGATGCATTTATTCATTTATACTCCTCGCCCCTGTTCAGGACTCCCATCAACTAGGATCAAGTTACAGATCTCCCTCCCTCACAACTCACTTTTCAGGTGACTCACTGTCCAAATTATGTTATGACTAGTAACAATTGGATTGTAGATATCTGAAATGGGAGTTTTTCCTAGTAAAAATTCAATTGCAGATATCCAGAATGAACATTCTGGATATCTGAAATATAATTGTGGATATCTGAAAATGAAAGCCCAATAGACATGAATGGCAAAAGTGATGCAAGTTCTCCTAGGAAGAATAACGATGTGGATATCTGAAATGACAATTGTGGATAGGAGGAATGCCACTGTAGATATCCGAAATTCTCTTGACTAGGAAGAATTGAATTACGGATGTCTGCATTACATAGCCAGTCTAGCAATTAAATGTCAAAACGGCCACTTATACTTTGTAAAGATTTAAAGATATCTTAAATAGAATTGTTACTAGGAGAAATCAAGTTTTCAATATCTTGAAATACATTTTGTACTAGTAAGAATGCAATTGTGGATATCTGTAATTGCCATTCTGACTAGTTGGAATACAACATTTTGACTAGGAGAAATTATATTATGTTTATCTAAAATGTAATTACGGATAGGAGTGTGACTTGACTAAATGTTATAACGGCTTCCCATAGATGCGTTCCATTTGCCACAGAAGTAGCAATACCATGGATCCATATCAAAAAGCAAGATTTTTTACTTAGCCGGACAACTTGTCGGATTTAAGGTACCTCAGTTTAAATGGGCTTTATCTTCGTTCACTTAATTAGCCCGAACTACCTTAAATCTGACTAATCATGAAATCCAATTCTAGCCCAGTTCATACCTGTCAAGTTTTGGATTTGAAAATAAGGGAAATTTCCCGGCACCCACCGCGAGCCATCCCACCACCCCAACCAAGCTCCAGTATCCCTTACATTTTAAGACAGATGTACAGTACAAGAAATCTAAAATAACCACTTGTCATTTACAGTTTTTTTCCCCATTAGGCCTACACATTTTCTTTTAATTTCTCATGTTCACTCATGTGGCACTCTGGCATTCACTAATGACTTATTATACAGATTTGTTGCAGACTTTGTATCCTTGTTGAAGTCGTCACAGAAGGTGAAAGTAACGTTGTTTTTCGCACACAGCATTGCCATTTTAACCTCCGCATTTATGACCTGGTTAATGTTGTAAATGACCTGCAGATTACTGCAGGTGGCAGTTTTCGCGAGGCTACTGACAGTTCAGTTTGGAGAGGCAGAGGATTTTTTTTTAAATGATATTATAATACGGGAGATTTAAGGGAAAATACTAATACGGGAGGACGGCGGGAAAGAGGGGTAAAATACGGTAGTTTCCCGGCCAAAACGGGAGACTTGACAGCTATGGCCCAGTTACTTGTTAGCAATATCAGTTGATAACACATTACGCTCGGTGCTTTACGTATAAAACTCCGTAGCAACACGTCCACAGATAAGTTGGAATATATAGAGTGTGCGACCGATTTAATGAGCCACAAATGAGACGTAGTGCTTACACAGTAAACTACAACTTTCCCTTCTGTTGAAAGATAATCGAACGCAGGATATGGACGACCAAAGGACGTCTTGCTGTTTGCTGGGGCTAACTAGCCTATGTAACTCTTGAAAGCGTTATTTTTGTATATAAATAATGTCCCGTTTCCGTTGTTTGTTAATATAACACTCGGCACAGAATTACCACACTTAACCATTCACTAACTCGGAAAAAGTTGTTTCCATTGCAATTTTGTAAATTAGTCAACTTCTTTCTCGACTTGCCAAAAAAACAATCGTAGATTATTTTTTCCGGAAATCTGATTAGCGGGATTTCATTTCGCATCTTCAAAATGGAAAAGCCGCCATTTTCACCTTACCGCTTGTCAAGGTATAGCGCAATTCACGAAACATCTCGTATCAGTCGAATAAAGATACAAATCTTCTCTGATTTTTAGCGGCTTTATATTTCCAGGATTCTAAACAGCGCACATGCGCAGACTGAACAAACGAAGAAACGAAACTGCAACCATTTCTTCAATCATTTCGTCACACCTTAAGTGAATTAATGGGGGGGAGGGACTCGGCGTCTTTTTTCGACTAGACTAGAGAGATGTAGCGCAGCAAATGTTGCGCTGCTTTATTTGTGTAATCGTCTAACTCTAATCTGTGAAGGCGGAATTCAAGTAAGAATTGCATTGTACTCTGCATAACAAACATTTGAATCCTTTAAATAAATGTATTTGATCTTTTTCCTGGCAGCTATCTTTTTACACAGGGCCACTATACACAATAGTTTTTTTTCCCCACTGCTAACAGTTTGGATCAGGAGTTGATTATTGTAAAAGAAGTAAGCTAATGTGCATGCAGGTGATGTATATAGATTTATCTACACCCTTCTGGCAGTGCTGCCATTGCAGTCCGGTCTCGCACACTACGAGAAGTAGAAGTTGCCCCACTTGTTTGCGGCCAGTCAGTTTATACTCCACCCCTGCAGCCGCCGGCAGATCTCACTGATCGGATCGGATCACCCAGGATGCATGTTAATACAGGGTTATGTCTTGCCCTCTATCACAACCATATGACACAGGTTCATTAAGGTCATTTTTTCATTTATTTGACAATCTTTTTTTTAACCAGGGTGTGAATTAGAAAGCATTATTTAGGATATACAAGAGAAAGCAAACAGAATAATTAACACTATAGCAGAATAAAACTACCTTTATGACATTAAGATGGTGAGTGAATGAAAGTCAATAACTCAGCCTTAGTGTTCTGTACTTAGCATTTGTCTTAAAAAGAAACAGAATCACAAAAGTTAATCATACATTTCATAAGATCTGTAATACACCATACCAGCCTTTATAATGGTTTCTGCATTCAAGAGATTTAGGAATCCAGCAGTAATCAGATGAAAAATACCACACTCACACACATACATACATACAAACAGCACCCTCCACAATTATTGGCACCCCTTGTAAAGATTTGTAAAAAGGGTTAGAAAAAAATCCACCTTTTGGTGAAGCAGTTTCATGTCACACTGAAAAAATGAGAAAAATCCAATCTTTCATTGAGAAAAAAAAAAATAAGATGCACAGGGAAATTTATTTTGAACAAAAATACATGTGTCACGATTGATTATTGGCACCTATGGAAATTATAGTGAACACAATGTAGCTGAAGCATGTTTCCCCTATAAATTGTACATTTTTGAGTTGGTTGGAGGGAATAGGGACCTTCAAGGTGTAATCCATGACCCTGGGTGATCTGGAGAGATTCTGTAAAGAGGAATCGACTCAGATGCCCTGCTCTATATTCTCCAACCTTACAAAGTGTTATAGAAGACTCAGTGCTGTTATGCTGGCAAAAGGAGGTTGTACAAAAAATTAAAAGCACGGGTGCCCATAATTGTGGCATATCTGTTTTTGTTAAAAAATAATTTGTTGGTTTTTTTTTTTCTTCGAATAAATTTATTTCAGTGAAAGGTTGGAATTTTCTCATTTTTTCAGTGTGACACCAAAAGGTGCATTTTCTTCTAACCTTTTTTACAAATCTTTACAAGGGGTGCCAATAATTGTGGAGGGTGCTGTATATACATATCAATAACCAAAAACAGCACAAAGGTACACTGGGTCAAAGCTTAGGATGGACAAAAAATGTGATCATATTTACACTGCAGTACCTTTGACAGACTAAGTGCAATTGTTGCTCTTCCCATTCACAAAAATAACATACAGTTGTATTCTAGCTCTGGAGAAGCCCGAAACCAAAAATTGGTCTTTTATTTTTCTCTGAAACCGGTGAACCACCGGATTAATCAGAATGACAATGTTTCTCTCCAGACCAGAGAACCTGCGAACTGAGTCAACAACAACCACATTTTCATCTAAATTCTCTGCTGAACCCAAAGGAAGTTTAATTTCGTATTCCAAATGAAGTTTCACACTATCAATGCTAAAACAAATTGAAACAAGAATGGCAATATCTTTTGGAGAGTTTCCTTGTCTTAGCAGGTTTCTTAAGAGTGATGTCAGTCTGGATAATTTTTCTTTTTCTGTTGTGATGATCTCTTCATAATAACCTGGAAGTGAGTGCATGCAGTTCTTCTGCCTAATCAATCCCTCCATGTGTTCCTTTATATCTCTCTCAAGTTTAAATTTACTCTCTCTTATGCTGTCAAGTTTCTTACAAACCTCATTGTGTACAGCCACGCTATTCCGCAAGGAATAGACTAAAGGTATTTTATTGGTTTGTCTTGAGGGTGATGGTAAACCATTGGGTTCTGTGTGACTGAGCTGAAAGTAATCCATAAAGACCCACAACACACCATTCCCTGGTTTCACTATCTGTTTTGCTTTTTTATACCAATCTCCATCTTCACGTCGGAAATTCTGGGCTTCATCCACAATTATGTGCTTAATATCTGGAAATGCTTCTTTCATGAAGGATGACCGTGTTATACTCTGACAAATTTCTTCTTTTCTGAAGAAAAAAGGCTCTGTTACACTTATTACCAAATCAATTAAAAAAACAATTTTTAAAATACATTTTAAAAAAAGCAATATTTTACAAATTTTTAATAATATACAAACTACAAACTTACCTGATAAATTCTTTTAGTGGTATGTTCTCACAGATGTAAAGGATATTACTTGTTTCACACCCAAATGTATTTTTAATCCTCCTGATTACCAGGGTTGCCAGTACAGTCTTCCCTGTTCCAGGATAGCCGTGAACAAACAGTTTTCTCATGTTCATTAGATCATAATTTTTTTTAATTACTTCGAACTGTTCAGATGTGAGCAAATTCAAGAACTCCTGCCCTAACTGATTGCTGAGTGCTGAAGTGAAGCTCATTACTACAATCACCAGGGCCCGTAGTAAGGCTCGCACTTCCTCAATGTTCTCAGGCTTGTAGAACTCTGGGTACTGATGCTCTATCACAGTATCAGGACTACCCTGATGTCTTGGTATTAACTCCCCTGTCTCACAGTTCACCAGTTGTGGGATCACACAGACCCATCCTGAATAGCCTCCAAGATTCACAAGCTTCTGTCTGAGGTGGAAGGCAGTATCCTTGGCATATTCCCACAGACCAGAGCTTCCATTTTCCACCATGAAGAAAAGTTTAGGGTAATCCTGTTCACAGATCAGGAGGGCTTCACAAATGACCTCCTTGTTTTTTGGTCTATCAATATCAACTGACCAGCTGTTGGAGAGAATCAGGACTCCTCGACCGTTTTCTGGCATCAAGTTTTGAAGGTTTAGATACTTTTTCCATATTTTTTTCTTAAGGTCATCAGGTGTAATTGTTATTCTTCCTTCATAAACTGCAAAAACAATGGCAGAGTTTTAAAAAAATATAACCACATAACAATCAGTAAAAAAGTAATCAAATGTCTTTTGGACTTACCAGGGAACAATTTCTGCTGCAAAGAACTTAGGTGGTCATCTTTGATCCCATAGACTGGCTTGCATTTTGGAGGAGCAGCATTCTGACTGAGCACTTTCTCAAACTGTGCACATAACTCCGTATTCTCTATATACAGGAGAACAGTTAGGGTTAAGGTCTGTGTTTAATCATTTTCCCATTGTACCTGAAGCAAAAACAAAGACCTGTACCTGGATCAGTCACCTGCATCTTTTCCATCCAGACTGCAGCCTGTATCTGGCACACCTCTGTGCCCTCAAGGTGCCATGAATCCGGATGTTTTTCAAAAACAGTGCAGCAAAACTTTGGAATGTGTATAGCCACAACATATAGAGGGTCACTGACATTTCCCCCAAGAACGTCGAGGATGCGGACTTCCACAGAGCAGTCATTCTCCTGAGTGCAGCCTGAGCAGTGAACTGAGATAACCTTGCGGCACATGACTTCGACTTCTGTCTTTATGGATTCCTTGTTAAGACCTTTGCCACATCCAACAACTTTTCTTGTTTTGTCATCAACACCAATGAAGAGGTAGCCCCCATCAGTGTTGGCAAAGGCACTTACGTACTTTGGAATGATTTCTTTAAATCTTGTAAAAAGGTTTTTTTCATTACTAAAACTCTTCAGCTCCACATTCACACTCTCCCCAAATGGTAACTTTTCTCCAGGCTGAACTTCCTGTCTTTCAAACAGCTGCTGACCATTTGGTCTATCTCCAGACAAGAAGCGGCGTCTCTTTGCCACAGGCTCATCACCTTGTCCTTTTGCCAAATTTCTCTTCATCTTCTGCTTCCTTAAGAACTCTGTTACTGCATAATTTTCAACATTTAAAACTAATGTTCCAGATCTTATTCGGAGACCCGTGTCAATACTACAAAGACGTACCCGACCCCCAGTGGAGCTCCATGTTTTCACGAAAATGAAGAAGTTCACTCCTATTTGCGAAAACCCAAAGTAATCTTCTAAGGTTGATGGATGAACCAGCTGTTTCAAAGCCTCTTCTATGTCCAGGCCTAAACCATCTGAGAGATAGCTGTAGTTCTCATTATTGATCTCCACACAGACTATACCCCCACCAGAGTTGAGCAGGGCAACCGCAGCCATTAAAATTCTCTGTTTCTGCTTCTGCTTTTCGGTCTTCTGTTGCATGATGTCTCTGGCATTCTCACCCAAGGTTACTTCTCCCACAAACAGAACCTGATCAGGGAGCTCACTGCACTCCAGTGAAAGAGTCTCTGGTTTTGATAGAGCCATCAGACTGAATTTTCTGTAAGAATAATAATTCAAGACAACATGCATTTTTACAGCTTTACTCAATGTTTTATGCAACTTCAGAGCTACAAAAAATGGTTTTACTTTAATTTAAATTATGGATAAATGGTAGGAGAAATGGACCAGTGGATTATTTTGCATACATTTATAAACTGCCTATTAATACATTATTATTACTTGTTAATAATAACAAATGTTTGAGTTTAAGTTAGGAATACATTTTCAGTAGGTTTTATTTAAACTGATAATATTGACATGTACCAAGAGAGAATCTAAAGGTTTGTTCTAAAGCTACTGATAAAATGTAGATATCAAAATCGTGCACAATCGTGTATTAAATAACTAAAGAAAGTTTCACGTAATAGGAAATTAAGGCCATGTTTTCTTAAATAAATAACTACACATAAGGCAAAGTCAACTTACCGCAGAAACGTCTTCTAAATTCTTCGCGTAGTTCAGCTATATACGTCTCAAACCAGACTTTCCGCAACTCAAACCTTTATATTTCCCGGACATTTCCCGGACATTTCCCGGACATTTTGGCCAATCATTTTGGCCAATCCCGGACATTTTGGCCAATCATACCCCGAGATTACGTCATGCACATGCGCACTGCCCCTCGGAAAGACGTCATGTTGCTGCTAGATAGGTCCCAGGTCGTAAAAGACTGCCGTACAATGGTACAGTCGGATCCGCGTTTTCTGTTTCGTTACGGCGAGTTACTGCATTCAAAGCCGGTGTTCTGACAATTTGAGCTACGTATCGAGACGTGCTATCGAGCCTTATTAGGGTTAGGGTTTTTTTTTGTGATCAGGGTAAGGGTTACGGTTAGGTGCTATCGACAAAGTAGCTCGTTACATGCAGAGTAGGGTCACTGAATTAGAATTTTAGTGATCAGTGGTCATTGTCAACACACCACAGCACACAGTGCGCAACAACGAAATGTGACCCATATGTGACTTTCGTGACATAGTAGGGGGCAGCTAATTCAGCGCTTGGGGACGGTACCTTGCTCAGGGTACCTCAGTGGTGACTTGCTGGTGGGGGATTCGAACCTGAAATCTTTCAATTACAAGTGCGCTACCCTAACCATCAAGCCACCACTGCCCTCATTGAAGGGACGAATCAAAATCGCCCATATTGCGGGATGTCCCGGACAATTCGGGACGGGTTGGCAACCCTACTGCAGACAGACCTAAGCCCAAGTCGAACGCACCCAAGTAGTTCTGTCCTGCAGAGGAGGCAAAAAAACAAACTGTAAAAATATGACGTGGAAAAATAAAAAAATTGCTGAGGTCTGACTTTATACGTTATAAAAAAAGACAACAGTGCGGTGTTAAAGGTTACTTTTTGCAAAAGTTCTATTTCCTTGTTAGTAGCTTTGGAGTACGATTAAATAAATGAGACCTCAGCAAATTTTTCAACACGTGAAATGTTTTATGAAACCAGAGAATTTTGTATTATAATATTACATTTACTTTTATTTATTTAGAAGATACAACCAAGAACAAGGTCAGCCAGTGTCCCAGTAGCAACTGCGGTTAAAGGGCTATATGTGAAACCATTTAAAATTTCATTCTTATGTGTTAAAGGAAATAATCAGTGATGATTGTAGGACTTCGTATTAAAGCCAATAGCTGCTCCTGCTCCCACTCCAGCTAGGCTTCTATTTCGGATATGAAATAGTATTTCCCTATCAAAATTTATATTGTTGCAACCTCAGAAATCAGAAAAAAACTGACCTTTATTTTTAAGATCCCTGGACAGGCACAGCTTATATCATGCAATATATCAGTATTAATGCATGCACTCCACCCTCATGCCTTTTCCGAAAGTTACAAATGTAATGATCTGTAGGAGTAATATCTCATTGCAAATACAAGCCAATTCAAGCAAGGGGAGAAAGTAGGATCAAACACAAAAATAGGAGATTTCAGCATTATTTATTTGAGCTATACACAGGTGTTACATTTGTTGTGTTACTCAAAGCTCAGACTGAAGTGTTAAATACAACAGTGTAATTAAAAAAGCAGTAATTACTTCATTCATTAAACATAAAAACCGAAAAGGCTAGTGATGTTTAAAAAGTGTGTGTGAAAGCAACATTTATACAATTATCCTGTGAGTCAATTTAGCAACATTGGGGCTAAATGAATGTCCCTTAAAATAAGTAAAAGGAAAAATGTGGTATTTATTGTTTTAATATGGCATCTAACATTAAAATTATGGATGGATTTGTACAGGTAACATTAACAACACATTTCTCAGTCTCTCCTTCCTCTCCAGTGGCCAAAGACCGTTTCAGTATGAGGGAGAACTTTGGGATTCGACATACAGGATGTGCAGAGAAGGTGTGGGGGGGGGGGGGGATTACAGAACAGTCTCGTTTCCATGACCTTATGTCTTACGCTCCTTAAAGGAACTGCATCTCTCTCCCCCCTGATTTACATGGCACATATACAAACAAACAGAGGGAGGACGCAGTGCTGGTCATAAGGCCATACAGTGGTTATGTCATGGAGGCACAGCAGCAAGACGACCTTCTCAGGGCTCTCAGTACGGCTCCGCTTTCAGACTGCGGTACAGGCAGCACGTGAAGACCATTCCCACGATCTGAAAGTATAAGGGAGAGACAACGACACATATCAAACTGCAAGCCTTTTCTCATTGCCTAGCCGTATTGCAAAAATATGCATGTTTATGGAAATGATGCATTTATTTATTCAGGCGAGTGAGAAAGATGACACCACGGTAGTTTTCAGCCGACCTGCACACAGGCAATCCCAATGCCCACTGCCCCAATGATCTTCAGATGTTCCAGTATGAAGGTTTCCAGCTTGGTGATGCAGCCACCCTGTAAAACCAGACATCGCCTTTTAAGCATGGCGTTCTCTTTATCAAACCAATTCAAGTTCGTCATATCTCTGCACTCACATTAACTGCCATACAGCTGTTCAAAGGACTGCATTATATCTCATGTTTCAATGTGATTTCCGTTTGATCCTTGTCTGTTCCCAAATGGCAAGTTGTGATCATGTAGTCATAGGTGCTTATCACCCTTGTGCTTGTGGTGGGTTAAAATAAGTGTACACAATCCCCTGTGCATGAACTTTCCAGGTTCCAGTTTATAAATTAAAAAAAAGGAAGTACATATGAAATTTGTGGGAGAATTATGATTGGCAGCATAAACATAATAGTACTTTCAAGAATATAAGTGTGACAATACAAGTTACACCTTTAGCCAGAAGTATTATCAATTATAATTAAATGCACAGGTCACTTTGGAAATAATTTATTTCTGCGGCCAAGAAGACGCTTCAAGAAGTATTAAAAAATGATATATCAGTGATTAGCCATGGGTCGTTTTCTCACGAATGAGTCAGTTATACATCAACCCTTTACTCCTGCAAACATTTTGAAACTTCAGTTTGATATCACAGTTGGCAAATTTTAAATCCGGTTTACGGTGTAAGTGCATGCTGGTGTTTGTTTTGTCCTCTCAAACTACAGAGTGGAGGGTTAGAGACCCCAGCTGACAGGCTCCCTCTGCCTCACCTCCACCTTGTAAATGTTGGAGGGGTGGTCTCTCTGTCCGCAGTGGTTGGTAATGGTCTTGCAGCAGCTATCCGGAACTATCCTGCCTTCAGACTGAGATGACAGGATCCAGGTGCTTTCCTTCCAGTCAGCAGAGCTGTTACTGCCACAACACTTAAACTGTGGGAGGAGAGAGCAAGGGGGATGAAGAGAAGGAAAGAGGGTGGGAATGGGGAGGGGGGGGGGTTAAAGGAAAAAGGATGACAAGGAGGAGGATGGAGACAGAGAGAAAGAGGATTGAAAATATGCAGAAGAATGAGAAGATCAAAGCATGGACTCAGAAAAAGAAAATAAACACACTCAGTACACCATGGTTGTTTTGGTGATTTGCCATAATAAACAATGGAACACACATATAATGTTCTGTATAACATATAAACTATGGAACACATGTATAATGTTTGATTCACTATAATCTATGTACAGCATCTATTGATCAAATAATAATAAAATATGCAAAGATACACAGTTCACATCAATGTCTACAGAGCCTAAAGTAGATGTATGAAAAGTTTTAATGTGCAGGGGGTGTGTTTTAAATAAAAACAGGCATCTAGCAGTAATAGGAGCACCGCAAACCTAAAAAAAAATAACATTAGATTAATACGGAAGACCATCAGGAGATATGGACAGTGCCATCCCCCAATCCTTGCCCTGGTCACTGCCCACATATCACTTTGCCAGTTTGTGTGCCCCAGTGCCTCACCTCCTGCTGCAGCTTGTCCACAGCCCTGGTGATCCGCTCCTCTCCGGGCTGCTTGTATTTCTGTACCATAGTTTCCTTAAGGTTTTGCTTCAGTTCCTCATTCAGCTGTGCAGAAGGATTAATACAGTGAGCTATATAGTAACATATTAGCTGTTTTATTACAGCCATGCATACAAGTAGAAATTCTCATTTTTAACAAGACACTTTTTTTATTGCTTTTTCATGAAATTGATTATCAGTAATTATATTTGTTTTCATTTGGTCAGTGCTAATAAAGCATTTTTTTTAATTGAGAAAGAACAGTAAAGTAATTGAGAGAAACAGAAGCCAGGGCAGGTTTACCTGGTAGCAGAAAGGGAAACACTGTATGCATGCAGAAGAGGAAGAGGAAGGTTAAAACACAGGGAGGAAATGTAAAGGAAGGGAAATGAAAATTGAACAGAAATCACAAGGTAACATAATATTTGTGTTTTCATAAAGGAAATATGTGTGTGGTGCCATCATTGTCATAACAGGAGCAACAAGTACATCAGCAAATTAGTAAAATCATCTGAATACAGTTTAAATTGTTTTTATATAATTCTGTACTAGTGAGTTCAGAGTTGACTGGTGTATGACACAATGTACCCACAAGGGGGCGCGCTTAGCTCAAAAAAACTGGAAGGTTTCAGTTATATTCACAGTGCCTAAAAACTAATTAAGAAACATCAAAAACTATTACAGTGACAAGTACACTATAATTGGTGCTTTACAGATCATTTGCTATTAATGGTAAACATGAGGCTGCAGAGCAGTTAATAGAATTCTGTTCATGCCTTCAACACAAGATTAGTCTTCCTACGAAGCATTTAGGAATCCAGGTTTGTGAAAATCGTATTACCAGCCCACAACCGGACACACACATCGAGCGGTTTCATTAGGTGGAACTGGAAAGTCATGTAGGAACTGGAATCAACCATCACCTGCTGGTAGTAGATGTAGGCCAGGATTCCAGCAAGGACCTCAAGCAGGAAAATACACAGCAAGAGGACAAAATACTGTGGGTATAAGAGAAAGAGAAATACCCTTCAATGGCAGCTCACATGTTAAGACATAAAAAAAGTAGCAGCTCTACCTAGTGACCGGAAATACTGGCACATACGTACGACAAAAAGAGAATACGAACGATAGTTTGCATGTTGTAGCATAACACACACTGGCATAGAAACAAGGGGGAAACCTCCTTACGCAGAACCTTGGTACCAACTACCGGCCCAATGCCACTTAGAGGAGGTCATCATTAAAAGACGAATGACACCTCCGTCAGCAGTCATTCTGAGGCTGGCGTTGGGTATCGTACCATCTGACTGGTCAGTGAGTAACCTCTAAAAAAAGAAGTGGATACATGAACACATAGACTAGGGATACCAAGGGTGTGTCTCGGGAGTTATTTTCAGGTAAATGACTCCATTCAGTGTGACATTCTGCTGGACACAGACTGCCCTTCACTGGACACAGACTGCCCTTCACTGGACACAGACTGCCCTTCACTACCATCAACATGCCCATGTGCCTCTACAATACATACCTGTTCCAATATAAACCTTTCCAGTAATGCAGAGTTGGGGGACCTGAACTATAGAGGGCCAGTGTGGGTGAGGGTCTTTGGGATGACCTTTCGATCAGCCAATAATAAAGCAGTGGTTCTGACCTCCAGTCCTGGGGAGCCACTGTTATTGGCTGATTGGGAGGTTGTCCCAAAAACCTCTCTGGATCAAGGTTTCTCTGGATTTCACGTTTCTTAGATCTCAGATAAGAATGTGGGGGCCTTACAAGCATGCTCCAGAAAAACCTCTTCCTGAGGTTTGTGATACACAGGCGCCCAATTTCAATTAACAGAAATTTAGTTACTAGCCAACATCTTTCCCAAAGGATGGACCAGAGACTGGCAGTCGGTAAAACAAGTTATTTCCAGCTGTTTAGGGGCTATTAGTAAGAAAGCATATCAAAGAACTTCTTTTAGTCTGTGAATCTGAATCTAAAGCAAGCAATTGGTTACGACAGAGTTTAAGTGTAAATGGAACATCCTGGCCTGACCAAATAAAGCCAGTTGCCAACCATCTTACCATAAAGTTCTCTGAACCAGGGGGATTTAGAACAAGAAGTTTATTCACAGTGCAGTCACCCGCCTGCTGGTGCAGAGACAGCGGAGACGACATAATCCAGGCTCTGTGTGTGTGTGTGTGTGGTCCAGGTATACATTACATCGTGGGGACCAATTGTCCCCATAATGTGATAAAAACCTGTTATTTTGACATGGAGACCATTTCTTCAGTCCCCAAAAGGGAAAATTCAATTTTATAAAAATCTGTGACTGCAATCAAAAAACTGAAAATGCCAGAAGTCCTGTATTTTGTTTGGTTACTTATGGTTAAGGTTAGGGCTGGTTAGAGGTTAAGGTTGTCATTGTTGGGATTTGCCCATAGAAATGAATGGATGGTCCCCACAAAGATATGAGTACAGCTCTGTATATGAGCGATTCCACTGACTGACGAGTATGGAGGTACACACAGCCCCACCCGCACCAGTATGGAGGTACACACAGCTCCACCCGCACCAGTATGCAGGTACACACAGCCCCACCCGCACCAGTATGGAGGTACACACAGCCCCACCCGCACCAGTATGGAGGTACACACAGCCCCACCCGCACCAGTATGGAGGTACACACAGCCCCACCCGCACCAGTATGGAGGTACACACAGCCCCACCCGCACCAGTATGGAGGTACACACAGCTCCACCCGCACCAGTATGGAGGTACACACAGCCCCACCCGCACCAGTATGGAGGTACACACAGCCCCACCCGCACCAGTATGGAGGTACACACAGCTCCACCCGCACCAGTATGGAGGTACACACAGCCCCACCCGCACCAGTATGGAGGTACACACAGCCCCACCCGCACCAGTATGGAGGTACACACAGCCCCACCCGCACCAGTATGGAGGTACACACAGCCCCACCCGCACCAGTATGGAGGTACACACAGCTCTACCCACGATACTGAAGGCCCAGGGTCAAGGGCCATCAGAGAATAAGGGAGTAGTCACACTAGGCAATCCGTACTGTGCCCATGCACGTTTGACACCCAAAGTCCAGTTTGTTTGACTAATGTGATAGTTCTGTACTGTGCCTGGGCCCGCTTGGAGAAGTGGGCCAGGACACGGTTCAGTTGGATTCGGATACGTTACACGTCTAGTGTGATCATGAACCGTGCCCAAGCACTGAACACACACACAATGATGCGACCGGCACACACATGCACAGGTGTACACTATACACGAACCGAACAAGGAAGGAACAAATCAGGTAGGCTGTACAGATCAGGTAGCGACAATTATTTAACAATCACTGCAGCAAAGGGATCACTGTGGTCTATGACAGAGGTGCAGTGTTTGCTGGAAATCTGGGCTGATGAGAGTATCCAGGAACAACTGGATACAACACACAAAAAGTCTGGCCGCAACATTAAGTGCAATGTGAGCACGGACCAGCAGGGGGTGTGGGGAGGGGGGACAATCATGCTTGGGCATGGAATGAGGCAACCGGGCCAAGTGTGATGGTGCGTTCGATTATTTCTCTCCGAGATGGAACATCACGAAAAACATCACTTCTCGTCAGAAACACGCCTCTTTTATGACATTGATGTCGGAAAGAATTTTCTTGTCCGAGATTCCCCAGTGATATAATTTCAACATGGCGGCTTACACACTGAACAGTAATTCTATTTTATAAATCTTTAAAAATGTTTATTTTGTTAAATGTATTAATAGTTATAAATGTAATTGCACATGCTCGATTTAGAGAATACCATATCATGACCGTAAACAGTATCCTATCATGCAATATCAGATTTTTACCAGACTTGTTAGTGTCTTTGGTTTGTTTGTAGTTTGTTTGCCTCTTGAAAAAAGAATATTGCTATGAATGTACTAAAATTTTTTATAAAGCTTTTAATGTGGTTTGACTAGCTTGTGTTTCTTGTTTGTTTGTCCCTGGGAAAAAATAATCTCACTCCAAATCTGCTAAAATATAAAGCAACAACACACAGCAGCGCGTTCGTGAAGGCAGCCATGTTTGTCCGAGATAAGGTCGCTCGAATGGGAGATTGTCCGACGTGATGTCACTCAACTCGGAATTTCCAAGTTCCAAGAGAAAAACGAACGCACCATGAGTACGACCTAAGGGGGGGACGCCTGGGTAATCCATCAGCTGCTAGGGAGGGGGGATAGCTGTGTTAGTTTTAGCTAGGAGTAACACCCTGGGCCCCCACCCCACATGCTACACTCCTCACCCCTGAGTTTTCCTGCTCAGGACTCCCATAAACTAGGATCAACTTACAGATCTCCCTCCCTCATAGCTCATACTTTTCATGTGACTCACCGTCCAAATCAAGGCACTTAGAGATACACCCTGTAACCAGGTCTACCAGGCAGTGCCTCACTGGCAGAACAAAACGGGGCCGGTGGCCAGACATTACATTACAAAGCAGAATAAACTTGCCAACTTGCCACCATAATACAATTAGTTGTAAAAAAAAAAAAAAAAAACAAACACTACTTTCCAGTAAAAACTATACAGCTACACACTTGAAATTTGAATTCTGTGTGAGAAAAAACTCCAGCTGACGGGTGAGGGAATGTGATCTCACCTGCAGTCACAGAGCGGCCGAAAGCTCGGCATGTGAAGGCTCGTGACTCGCTGGTGCCTCATGGGTCAAAGGTCACGCAAGTGGAATGTTAAGTAGGCCCAGCCCACCCAGAGGAGGGTACTGATATTAAGCTCTACAACTAGTCAGCCAACAGTATGAAAAGACAGGAGGATTCCCATGGGACCACAATGGGCCAGGAGTATGTGGGAGAGTCAATGGGCTTCTTAAACCTGACTAATAAGTGAAATAGGACTATGGACAGAAGGGTTCATTTGCTTGATTTTTAGGCTGTATGTTTAGCTGCCAATCTAGACAGTGCTGAAGAATTCAATATTTCTAGAGCCCCTAGATGCACCCGACCACATGTTTAAATGGTCATTTTTAGGGATTCTGAGCAGAAGTTCAGGACTAACAATCTACGTGTTACCTAATATCATGTGGTATTTGCGGTACTTTGCTTTGGACAATAGCACCTGCCAAGTAAATGTAACATAAAGCTAGACATTACTAACACAAAACAGCACTACTTTGAATCTTTGTTTTGTTTTGTTGCTGATTAAATGGTCATTCCAATGCATCAGTGCTAGATTATATACAACATACATAATTACAGACTAATGAGCACTGGGGGATTAGATAAAAAAGTGTAATATATGCAAAAATCATAAGCCTTGTTAATGCAACGTATCTGAAAACGAAAAATGTACATTAAGTAGAATGTTTCTGAACGAGCCAAACATACATTACTCTCTATTATTCAACCAAACAAACAGCGGTCAGCTAATATCCCTGAAAATAGCTACAGCAGCATAAAAACACATAAACCCAGTGTGTCCACATTACAGAGTGAGTGTACTGAGTCAGCTCTTAACTACGCACTGGAACATCTTGTGGGACATGACAACAAATGAGACCACATTATCTACACCCACTGCATTACCAACTCAACTCAAGGCCATTACAAGTGAGTGAAGAACTGCAGTTATAATACACCATTGTCTCCTCCACAGAACAAGGTCAGGAAACACATTAAAGATCCAACTGTAAGACTGTGAAGCCCCAGATGTCTGGCAACCATCCAAGTCCTAGATAAAGACCTCACTCTGTGATGTTACCCTCCTACTATATCTATCCATCTACCTTAAAACCGCTTCCTGTCCAGGTCATGGAAGGACCTGGAGCCTATTGCTGGAAGCATAGTGTACACCCTGGAAGGATCTCAATCCACCACAGAGCACAAACACACACACACTCATAATCACACACTAAGAGTAACCTACAGAAGGCCAACAGCCTGCCATTGGATTGGGGGAGGAGCCCCCACAGGAAACCCATTCAGATATTCAAACTACATAGACAGAGCAAAAGTGGGATGTGAACCATCAAACCAAGAGACATAAGGCGGCGTTTCCCAACCTGTCCTCAGGGACACGCAGACAGTTCACATTTTTGCTCCCTCCCGGCTCATATTACTGTCTGGCAGGGAGCAAAAACATGGACTGTCTGGAGGTCCATGAGAACTGGGCTGGGAAACACTGGTGTAAGGCGCTGTGCCACATCCCTGCTGTAGGACTGAGGAAGCCATTCATGCTGATGACCTGCTTATGCAACAGGAGACGCCTCCTCTGTGCGTCTCCATTTACACTCATGTGTTGTGTGTCTACGTCTTTGCAATCAAGAATCTGACACCTTTGTGGGAAACTGAAGAACATTAAACCGAGGGGGATGAGAAGAGTACATTGGTCTCATGTGGTTGGATGCCGAATACGAGGCAGCAAATGCTGCAGGTCCGCATCCAGCTTGTATCGCGTGACCATGGAGGGAGGGAGGGAGGGAGGGAGGGAGGGAGAGAGAGAGAGACCCCTCATGAAAGAGTGTCACTGAATGTAAGACAGTTCAGTTCCCCTATCTATGAGTATCTAATAGTGTGCGGTGGTATGTTTGCATGCGTGTGTGTGTGTGTGTGTGTGTGTGTGTGTGTGTGCCCCCCCACAAGCCCTGAACTGTCTGGAATGTGGTGGGAGATGGAAAGAGGACAAACAGGACAAACTCCAAATTTAGAAAGTCAGCTCAGTAAGAAAGTAAAGGAAGTGGAAAGCCAACATAACAAGTATTCCTAAGAGAGATACAAAAGGCCCAACATCCTGAGAATACTGCCGTGTGTGTGCGTGTGCGTGCATGTGTGTGTGTGTGCGTGTGTATGTGTGTGCACACATGAGAGACACATGTGCAGTCAGTCAGGTCCAGCTATAGCCCTGCACTGTGCTCCTCATGACAAAGGTGTAAATGTGCATCTCTTGCTACCCGCTATGCAGTGGACCCCCCCCCCCCCCCCCCTTTGTCAGGGTAAGGAAATGGTGACTCAGTTCATCCACCGAGAAGCAAAAAACAAACATTCTCCGGCACCCACCAATCCTCCTTCTCCATGCTGCCAGCACACAACCCCAGCCCTCGTCTCCTGGCCAGTCGAAATCCAGCTTGCCATGCAAGTCTACATTTGTTTCCCCGTTTCTCCCTGCTGGTGTAACCTGTGGTGTACAGACTTCAAGAAGCACCCTGGTCAGGGTATCTCAGGGGTACTTTGCTGGTTGGGGATGTGTACCAGCAACCTTTCAACCACAAGCACACTTCCCTAACCATTAGGCTACCACTGCTAAAGCGAGTCTCTGTTCTCCTGGTATTTCAAAGGGGCTTTGGGAACATAGCCGTGTGTCTGAATTTCATAGACCCTGAATTTCCCCAGCCTGATATCAGTTTTATTGCCAAACGACTGTAATCCATGCTTTTAAGCATGTCTGAATTTGAAAATGCACCGGAAACTATGACAAGGTTTCTCGGCCCAGTTCCCAGTATACAAGTACCAGACATTCAGTGCCCTTGGTTGCGTTATTGTTTGGTTCAGGTGTGCTAGGACCTGGGAGGGGGGTGGGGGCTGTCTGGGGATCCCTGAGGGTCAGGTTGAGAAACTGCATTAGTTTGATTGACAGAAACTGAAAACCAACAATGCTGAGCTGTGATGTCACTAAGCACGTCCACTGAAACAGGCTTTTCGTTTAAAAATAACTAGTTCTTACTGTCTTGCTAGCCTCCCATCGCCACATACACACATAAAACTATTTTGGCCCTTCTCACTACCTGTAACCACTACACCAGTCATCGCATTCCATGGAGCTATTGCTGAAGGAGCATTGCATGGCTGGATAAATGCAGTCATGCAGACATGTAGAAAAGTGCTTTTCATGGCACTCTTAAAAAAAATAAAAAATAAAACAACGCAGGAAATGTAAAACAATGGGAGAGTACGCCTCTAGGGTTAAAAAATATTTCTCCATCGACAGTAACAAACCCAGACAGTATTTTTGTAGATATCCACTCCAGATTTTGGTCCAAATTTGTTACTCTAGTTAAAGTTTTACATATTAGTGTAAATAAAAACAGTGCTTTGAGAGGCCTTACCACTCTTAGAAGGTTTCGCTGCTCCTTGAAAGTGGCACAGCAACCCAGAAACCCTGTAACCATGACGATCACCCCTGCCAGGACCAGGATGTACGCAGAAACTGCGTAAGTGCTGGACTGCAGCAAGCTGATGAAGTCGCTCTTCTCCACCAGTGTCCAGATCCCAACAGCCATCACAGCACCTCCTGCCAGCTAGGAGAACATTTACGAAATGAAGGCACCCGAGCAACAAAACTTCACACATGAACCTTGTGTTACTAGCAGATACTCCTAAGCTGACAGAATCTCACCCAGAAGAGGAAGTTGAAGGTGAAGAGCAGATACTTGAGACAGATGGTCCCACACGTTTCCTTCTTCTCATCAAACGCCCCCATCCTGAGAGAGAACAGGCAAAGGACTGTAAACAACATCCACAACAACATCAACAACTTTTCCAAAGTCCAGCTCCACATCTCTGTAAAAACTCGGCTTGGACATGGATCCAGAGCAGCCACAAGGAATTAACACTATATTGCCAAAAGTATTGGGATAGCTGCTGGTACACACACATCAATTTTAATGACATTCCATTCTTAATACATAGGCTTTAATATGGAGTTCGCCCACCCTTTTGCAGATATAGCAGCTTCTGGCTGACCACAAGGTGTAGGAGTGTGTTTATGGGAATTTTTGACCATTCTTCCAGGAGAGCATTTGTGAGGGCAGGCACTGATGTTGGATGAGAAGGCCTGGCTTGCAGTCTCCGCTCTAATTCATCCCAAAGGTATTCTATCGGGTTGAGGTCAAGGCTCTGTGCAGGCCAGTCAAGTTCCTCCACACCAGACTCGCTCATCCATGTCCTTATGGACCCTGCTTTGTGCACTCGTGCGCAGTGTTGGAACAGGAAGGACCCGTCCCCAAACTGTTCCCACAAAGTTGGGAGCATGAAATTTTCCAAAATGGCTTTGAATGCTGCAGCATTAAAAGTTGCTTTCACTGGAACTTCTGCACACTGTGCGCCTCAGCATGCGTTGTCCCCACTCTCTGATTTTATGTGGCCTAACACTTCATGGCTGAGTTCCCAGTTACTTCCACTTTGTTATAATACCACTAACAGTTGACTATGGAATATTTAGCCGTGATGAAATTTCACGAATGGACTTATTGCACAGGTGGCATCCTATCACGGTATCACACTTGAACTCACTGAGCTCCAGAGAGGACACATTCTTTCACAAATGTTTGTAGAAGCAGTCTGCACGCCTCGGTGGCTATGGAAGTGATTGGAACACCGGAATTCAATGATTTGGAGGGTTGTCCCAATACTTTTGGCAATATCGTGTATTTAATTCTGTTCGAGGCCCTGTTTTATCCACAAGTCATTAACAGGCGGTCCTCATTCATGAAGGGAACATCCGGGAAAGTGGATTTGGAACAGGGGCGAGCCGAACGCGTAGCAAGGCATACTCTGGACAGACTCTCTGATGTCATTCATTCCTTCTGTCTGATTATTTTCTCCCCAGACAGCCCATCACCTGGCGGCAGACGGCTGGCAGCAACTACAAAGCAACTACTACCCCCCCTCCCCCCCACCCCATCCCCACCTCCACCTCCAACAGCTGCCACACCCTGCGCACTGCCTGGCCGGTCCCTGCCATCAGTGCACTCTTTATCCATGGAAACTTCTTATAAAAGCTCAACCTACCTACGGATAATATCTGGTTAGATGTGGCGTGAGGCATTACAACCACACTGTATGGTATTCCTGAGCTGGAAGCGTATTCAGTAAAAAGGGGGTGATGAAGAAAATCCAAAAATGCACACACTGCATGGGCACAGGCACCCAAACACACACACAGCACTTATTCGCAGTGTAATCACTGCACACACACACACAGCACTTATTCGCAGTGTAATCACTGCACACACACACACAGCACTTATTCGCAGTGTAATCACTGCACACACACACACACACAGCACTTATTCGCAGTGTAATCACTGCAGTGATTCCACCCGGTATCCTGCTCTGAATCAGTCTGCAGTCATCGAGTCCAAACTTGCCCTCCGCTCATCCTGCCCCCATCCCTGCCGCAGCAGTTCATTAAGATAATACACACCTTCTCAGCACCCCCACCCCCCCTCCCGACTTCCTTGGCAGATAGAAGCAGGCACCCAGTGCCCATCCCCCCCTACCAGTTTCCAGCCAATGAGAAATGGCCCACTCCTCAAGCTGCCCCCCTCAAGAGAAGAAAGAATCAATGAATGGGGGAGGGGGGGGGGCTGTTCCTTAAATTATGGATGAAAGATGATGTTGTTTAATTTAACTTTACAACTCCCCTTGTGGAGCAAATTCTTTCCCCATAGTACACCTCTGCAGTTACCATGGCAACAATACCACGGTTCAGGCCTGTCACCCATCTGTCCACACCGATCGGAGCCTGACCCCCTGCTCACAAGAGACTGTCAATCCAGTCCAAACAAAGCCTCATAATCAGCACTGCATCTTCAACAAACCTATACTGACAGCACACAGGACATTTCATTTAACCACCAGTTGAACAAAAGTAAGTTTTAAACGTCTTAAAGAACCACAGAAGAACCACACTGTAGATTTCAGCGATAGGCCTTAGATCAGGACATCTCTACCTCATGAGCTGCTGTGTTTGTAGCAATGAAAGCAGAGCTATGCTTGCATATAATTTATAAACTATAGGCTAGAGACAAGCGGGTGCAGGAAATGGATCGATGGATGGAAACTATGTCCATATAATAAAGAACATGTATAATGAGGCAGACCAGACAGACAGACAGACAGATAGATAGATACTGTATTAATCCATAAGGAAATTGCAGATAACATAACACTTAAAAAACTTTGTCTTAGGGGCACATTTTAATCAAAGATCAGATAACTAACTTAAGCTTTCATAAAACGACACGAACCCCCTCGAGGTTAAGTACATAAGTATTTTATAAAAGCACAGCAATATACAAGGAGTATTCCCACGACTCGGCATGGGAATCGGTACGCCAAAAACGCATTTATTTACATTACAGACTATTCTCTGTGGTGATGTCAGTGCCGAAACCCTGCAGTCAGAGCTTTTAAACCAATGGGAGAAAAAAATATTTCGTGTAATCTGAACTGCAAAATGAAAAATTATCCGACATCGTAATTAATATTAAAATCTGGGCAGCCTCCTTTCCCAACGCGGACAGTGTTTCGGGTGATTCTTTTCGGTAGTAAAACACCAAATTGACTCTTAGCATATTTGGGAAGAGCCACAAAACAATAAAATAATACATAGGGGTGCAGATCATTAGCGATCTGTATTCAACTTGCATTATTATCACGCAAAAGTAAACAGGCGCATACACAGTTTGTCAGCTCAACACGCCACAGCGCATACAAACCAATTACAGTAATGGAAATTATAGCCACTGATTAACATGGTGTGTAACTTAAATACACATCGCCGAAAGGCACAAATACCAGGACCAACATCACGATCATGCTATAGAAATAACATGGCGCAGAACGAATGCGGAAAAGCAATTTTTACTTGCACTGCGCACACACTTTAAAAGTATCTACTTGCGATTTCTGTAAAGTAATATTTAAAGAAAGACCAAGTGGTTAAACGCTCTTTTTTGTTGATACAACCTACGTATCTTTCCTATAAGCAGCCAACAATAGCTTTGGTAATCTGCCATAAAACTACTCATTTACCTGCTGCTGAAATGTAATTACTCGTAGTCCACGCGACTTAACAGAGTAATTCTTTTTTCCTGAAGGTGAACTTTCAAATCGTCCTCTTTTCCTTTCCCCTTGTCCCGGCAATCACTTTTTCTTACTCGGCGTCCTTTGCAGCCGCACGGGGAACGTGCCCCGCAGACCCCACCCGCCGCACCGTCACTCAGCCCCTTACAGCGCTGCGGATGTGTGTCGCCCACAAGCGGACGGAGCCGTGCATTTAATTACAAAAAGCAGAAAATGAACTCTTTGTAACACTTCACCAAATGCGTTGAACTTTTCACTCCGACAAAAAAATATGTAAATGTTGCTGGCTGCAAATGTTTCGTAATAACTTAATAAGTGATCTTCAGCACGGAATGTTGGAAGTTTTGATAACGGCGAAAATACCCCTAGTAAGGTGTTACTTCTGTACCCTACTTTAAATGCCACGTATTAAAGAGTAATTATTGCTTTTATTTAAATAGGTGCTTTAAAGTATTGTTGGTTTAATTGTGAAAATACATTTTATTAAGCGTAAAGTTGGAAGTATTTTATAAGGTATCCAGGTTTATAAAGGTATGTTATTGTTTTTATTTATATTATTTGTTATATGATATGAGTAACACGGCTCTGTAATCACGGTTAATGAACGTTTGGAGCAGCCGGGAAAAGACTTGGTCCGACCTTTATGAATTTCGCACGAACTGTACGTGTTGGTTCCCGTTTTCATATCTAAATATTGACATATCAGGATATATAAATACAATGGGGGGCTTACAGCGTATCCCAGGCAATACAAGACAAGGTTACAGCCTACACAATTAGTGCAAAGGAGACTGAGGGGGGACATGATCCAGGTCTATAAGATTCTAACAGGTTTGGATGCTGTTCAACCGAATAGTTACTTCAGCATTAGTTCAAATACAAGAACTCGTGGCCATAGGTGGAAATTAGCGGGAGAGCATTTCAAACTGGATTTAAGGAAGCACTTCTTTACACAGCGTGTAGTCAGAGTATGGAATAGTCTTCCTGATAACGTAGTGCAAGCTGAATCCTTGGGTTCCTTTAAATCAGAGCTAGATAAGATTTTAACAACTCTGAGCTATTAGTTAAGTTCTCCCCAAGCGAGCTCGATGGGCCGAATGGCCTCCTCTCGTTTGTATAGTTCTTATGTTCTTATGTGTCTCCCAGTCATTTGTTGTGTGGCCCATCTTGAGTGTAGCCAGCTTCCTGAACCAATAAGAACAGCACTGGCAGCTTCACAGCTTCAGCAGGAGTGCCCACAGCAGGCGTCAGTCGTCATTTGCTAGTCAAAACTCCAGGCATGTGACCAAAGGTGGGGAGATGTGGTTTATTCCACATGCAAATTTTTCCACGACCATCCAGTTCTGGAGATCAGATAAACATCTGTTGTGGTCGTAAAGCTGAGCACTGATTGATTTGGATGAGAACCATTCTCTCATATGGAATTGAACACTCCCCTTATTTAAAAACATTAACATCAATCATCTGTAAATGGTTACTATGGCAAACACACATCACCAAAATAACCATGGTGTGCTGATTTTGTTTATTTTTCCTTCTGAATCCTTCTTTCATTCTTCTCTGTTTTTTTCAACCCCCTCCTGTCTCCATCCTCTTTCTTGCCATCCTTTCACCCCCCATTTCTACTTCGATCCCACCCTCTCTTCTTCTCTTCATCCCCCTTTCTCTCTCCTACCATAGTTTAAGTGCTGTGGCAGTAACAGTTTTGCTGACTGGAAGGAAAGCACCTGGATCCTGTCATCTCAGTCTGAAGACAGGATAGTTCCGGATAGCTGCTGCAAGACCATTACCAACCACTGCGGACAGAGAGACCACCCCTCCAACATTTACAAGGTGGAGGTGAGGCAGAGGGAGCCTGTCGGCTGGGGTCTCTAACCCTCCACTGTGTAGTTTGAGAGGACAAAACAAACACCAGCATTCACATACACCGTAAACCGGATTTAAAATTTACCGACTGTGGTATCAAACTGAAGTTTCAAAATGTCTGTGGATATAAAGGGTTGATTCAATTCAATTCAATTTTATTTATATAGTGCTTTAAACAACAGTCATTGTCACAAAGCACTTTACATATAACCAGCCTGAACCCCGACCAAGCAAGCCTGAGGCAAGGAAAAACTCCCTCTAGCAGGAAGAAACCTTGAGAGGAACCTAGACTCGGAAGGGGACCCCATCGTCCTCTGGGCGACCGGGGAGCATGAAAATGTATTCATGCACATTAACATTAGTATAAGATTAATGATTCATTTATCATTTTAAGGAAGTGAAGATATAAAAATAGTCTGAAGGTGTTGTTGCTTCGGCCGCATGCTAAGATCCTCTCGGTAACATTAAGCTAAAGTTGGTTCAGTATTAAATTGGAATTGAGTTCAAGTCCATATAGTTTAAAAGTCCCAGTTGGTTCCAGACAATGATCTCCAAGGAGTCCCGGTGAGGGTTCAAGCGGCGAAGTGTCAGCTCGATATTCAGTTCAGAAAAGAGAAGAAAGAGAAGAGAGTTATTGCCTTACACCTCACCTCCGGCAGTGTTAAAGTAACTATGGAGATGGAGAGATGGAGAGATGGAAGGAAACACAGACATGAGGGTTTCCAGGGGTTCCAGGGGTTTTGGCATCAAGCTAAACTACCGTCAACAGCTTAAGTGATCTACGAGAGTGGCAGGACGACAGCACCAATCCCTCCTTTTACCTTTAATCTCAAATGACCATGAACCCCCCGATTTCCCATTCACCTTAGAAAAGGGGATTTTAATATCCAAAAGACTGACTAAAGAGGTCAATCTTAAGCCTTGACTTAAAAGCAGAGATTGTTTCTGAGTTCCAAACACTTCATGTGTAACTGAACAGCTGTATGGCAGTTAATGTGAGTACAGAGATATAAAGAACTTGAGTTGGTTCGATACAGAGAACGCCATGCTTGAAAGGCGATGTCTGCTTTTACAGGGTGGCTTCATCACGAAGCTGGAGACCTTCATACTACCGGGGTAGGTTGTAACAGTTAGACAAAAGAAGCAAAAACACTGGTCACACCATGCTATATGCTTCATAAGAGGTTTGTTGAAATAAGTGAACAATCCAGAACAGTGTCTCTCTGACTGACCATAACTCAAATCCACTAGTCTGCTGGAACAAACTTCCTTAATGATATGTATGTGTACACTCTACTGCAATGCATCTGAGCATAAAAAATGTAAATCTAATAAAAATAATGTGTGTCCCCCCCCAGATACTGTCAGTCTATAATACAGGTCTGCCACGTGAGTCAAATATTCTACCAGCACCGTCTCCTGCACCTCAGAGAAAACTTTGTTGCTGCTGTGGTAACCTACACTGGGAAGATCACTGGACCCCTGGTCTCAGCTTCTGCAGTGATTTGCAGTATCTGCTCAGTGTTACGTGGCAGAACCCATGTGCCTTTGCAACTGACCTGACTGATTGGCCCTTCCTTGTGACCTCATCAGATGCTTTTTTTAAAAACACTGGCAGACACACCTCTTTCAGTCTCTTTTCCAATGTCTAGGCATTCTGCAAAATTATTCAAATCAAAGAAAGTGTCCTTAGTTGTATGTAAGGGGATGGTTGTAACACTTATTAAAGATGTGTTACAACCCTCCCCATCCCTCTTAGCTGTTGTTCAACTAGCTGTAGTAGGATAGTGATTTGAAATTAGCAGGGGAAAAATACATTACAGCATACCTGAGAAACTACAATTAAATCTTAAGTCATATGATTTTATCTGCAATAGTATAAATACTAAACAAAATATAATCTTGGTCAAAAAAAATTACTTTACCTCAAAATATGTTTTTTTATTAATAGGATCGGCATGTACCTGTTTCCAGCCTTGATATCCACCATGTAGGTTTAGAGTGGAAGTGGGTAAACACTGAAATGATTACATGACTCTCATCCTATCCCTTATTGGTGGAATTGGTGGTGTTACAACTCTCCCCAGGGAAGAAGCAGACCCCGAAATGCAGGAGAACACTTTAATAAGGAAACCAGGTACACCAGAGTCCTGAGGGAAAATCCAAAAGTCGTGTCGGTCACGGTGGGTCTGGAGCCAGGAAGGTCAATCCTATGGGTAGAGACGGGACGTGGAGACGAAGGGATGGGAGTAACGACGAGAGTAGACCGGGTAGGCAGGGCAGGCGAGACGACAGGGCGAGACAGGCAGGGCTAGCGGGAGACAAAGAAATTCTCAGTTTGCATCATGAATATGGCAACAATACTTCGCGATTTTGGGGAATCGCTTCCGTATTAGAGTCATTAATTAGGTCGGTCTCGGGTGTCCATATCAGACGTGAGCCAGAGCCCCACGTGAGTGAGGTGAGAGGTGCGCCGACCTGGCTAAAATTTGGAATGAAACGACGATAGAAGTTGGCAAACCCCAGAAACCACTGCAACTCCATTAGGGTACGAGGTGATGGCCACTGTTGGATGGCGGTCACTTTTTTCTCATTCATGGCCACTTCCAGGACGAATGACATAACCAAGGAACTGCACCTGGGTCTGATGGAACTCACATTTCTCAACGTTAGCGAAGAGGTGGTACTCATGCAATCTCTGGAGGACCTGCGCACATGACGGACATGTTGAGAGAGGGTAGGTAGATAACCCATAAGGCATCACCCAATACTGATACTGGCCTGTATTGGTGATGAAAGAGGTCTTCCACTCTTCGCCTTGGCGAATTCACACAAGATTATAGGCGATACGGAGGGCTAGTTTAGTGAAAACTGTGGCCCTTCTAAGCTGTTCGAGTGCTGGCGGGATCAACGGTAGGGGTTCTCATCTTTTCACGGAGATGGCGTTGAGGGCTCGATAGTCGATGCAAGGGCAGAGTCCTCCATCCTTCTTCTTCACGAAGAAGAATCCGCCTGAAACCGTGGATGTAGGACGAATAATACCTTGTTGGAGTCCCTCTTGTATATAAGTCTCCATGGTCTCCTCCTCCTGAACGGATAGGGGGTACAGGCAGCCCTTTGGAAGCGCTGCCCCCTCTAGGAGGTCGATGGTGCAATCACACTCTCGATGGGGAGGTAGTTGAAACGACAGGGCCTTACTGAAGACATCGTGAAAGTTTGCATATTCGGCTGGAATCCGAGAAAGGTCCTCTGGTTCTGGGCTTTCTACTGAAGAGACGCAGTAAGGCAGGGCCATACATTGGAGAAGACAATGGGGCGACCATGCGATTAGCTCACCCGTACTCCAGTCAATTCAGGGGTTGTGCTCCTTTAGCCAGGGGTGTCCAAGGATCACAGGGTCCTTAGCTTTGGGAAGAACTAGGAAACTGAGGGTTTCAATATGAAAAAACCCCACCTGGAGCTTGATTGGGTCCGTATGGTAGCCAACCTGTCCCCCTTGAAGAGGCTCTCCACTGACACCCAGAACCATAATGGGGTTGGAGAGTGTCTGTAAGGGGAGCTTGAGTTGGCGGGCCAACGCGAGGTCCATAAAATTACCAGCAGCGCCTGAATCAACCAGTACACACGTATGGTGTCCCTCTCCAAAGCAGGTAACAACTACTGGGACAGTTGTGTCAGGGAGAGTCCAACAAACGAGGAGGTGCCTACCTTTGTCTGGGCTTCAGGACGGTGTGGGCAAACAGGGCAGGAACATAGGAGGTGTCCTGCTTCCCCGCAATATAGGCACAATCCCTAGGTGGTGCATCTGCGTCTTTCCGTGGTGGAGAGCGGAGCATGTCCGAGCTGCACGTGCTCCGCATGTTCCTCTGGGGCTGTTGATGGCAAAGGGGGGATCGTCTCGGGGGGACGTCTGCGACGGCGCTCCCAGACACTGTTGTCAATGGTGACAGAGAGAACCGAATGTAGTCCTCAAAACACAAGGTGGCGCCGCGGGACATCAGCTCGTCTTGTATTTCCGGGTTGAGAGTGCGTCGGTAGAGAATCCTCAGAACCTCCTCTGGCCTGCGAAGCCCTGCTGATATGGTGCGGAATTCTAGCGCAAATTCCGCGAGGGGTCGGGCTCCCTGTTTGAGGTTGGACAATCTCTTCCCCAGGCTGTGTCCGATGGTGGGATGATTGAAAATCCCCTTAAATGCCTGTTGAAACTCGCGTGCTGAATCTAGGAGCGGGCTGTCATCCATCCACAGGGCTGTAGCCCAATCGCGTGAGCGTCCTGTGAGGAGCGAGCTGACAAAGCGAACTCGGGCAGTCTCATCAGTAAAGTGCTCAGGGTGTTCCTCAATAAACAGCCCGCACTGCATGAGGAAAGCCTGACAATGATCTGGGTTGCCGTCATACTTTTCAGGCATTGCAACAGGCACGAAAGCGGACGCCCTGGGTGGGGAAGCAGGTAGGTTAGCCTGGACAGCCTGTCCCTCCATAAGCTGAGAGACGAGGGTGATTAGCTGGTCAACCTGCTACTGCAGCCTCTGGTTCTCTGTGGGAGAGACAATAGACAAAGAAATGCTCAGTTTGCGACAGGCATATGGCAACAATACTTCGCGATTTCGGGGAATCGCTTCCGTATTAGTCATTAATTAGGTGGTGATTGCCCGCTGCTGCACTGACCCGCCCCCGTGGACGTGACACAACCATACCCGGTCTCCCCTATTTCTCATCCCTGTTTGCTACCTACAGTACCTGCCATCCCCCAATGAATGCTTTAAAATCCAAGGATGATCATTTAAAGTTCTTGTATTTATTTATTTAGATTTGGCGTTTGGGTAATACAAAAATCAGGTACTGCTTTGTTTTTGCATGATTTTCTTGTACTGCTTTTCCTTCATATTTAACTGAAATTTTGGATGGACTCAAATCATGTGTGGCAGAGACCGGGTGGGGGGGGGGGGGGGTATTCCGGAAAGGAGTCTTTTTTCATTAACCAGATATCTTAAGCCAAATATAAGGGTTGTCCAACAGGAAGGTCACTTACTTCTCCTCCTATCGAACAGTTTTCATGTTTGACTTAAGTTATCCAGCTAACTGGGAAATTCCAGGGCTTGTCCTTTGAAAAATGCAGGCGCACACAAATTTGTGCACCTAAAAAGTGCTAGGTGCACAAATTTTTTTGTGCACCCTAAAAGTGCTAGGTGCACAATTTTACCTTTTTTTGTGCACCTAAAATGTGGTTGGACTTTGGTGCAATGAGTCAAAATATACTTGTATTTGTACATATTTCTGTTTTTTGTAGTCCTAGTGTTAGTTGAGAATTTTGTCCTAGTTTTAATGCTTTAACATATTTTGTAGAAACCCATTTAAAGTGAATCACTTTTTATTGATGAATAAAATTTGCAATTCAGAATTCAGTCTTTTTTGCATCAATACTTCGGAGATTGTCCTCAATTTGCATAACACTTGCTGCAGAAGGCTCAGAGGGGAAGAGCACCATAATATTAATATTATATGGGCCAAAACTTAGAGATGGCATACAATAATTTGTATGAGCCAAATTCTGTTTCTCCACTGAAATTGCATTTGTTAGCCAGTGTCTTCTCTGAAAACTTCATTCTTGGATGAAGAACACATCAGCAGTCGATCCCAGCAGCAGCCAATCCTTAACATGTATACAGCGAATACTATAACTAGTTATGAAGATGCCATCTCTTAAGTGCTTGAGTAGTTTTGAGTAGGTTGCCTTCCAGGATAGAATCTGCAACTAGACCACAGGTTGAGTAATGACAGTAGCCAAAGATATTGCTGTTGGACTAGGAGTGGGGATAGCTCAATATTAAGAGTTGGACAATAGGGTTGGGTCGACAGACGATGCCATCGTCCATCGCTGATGGCCGATAGACATCACGATGCTGAGCCGACATCGCGATCCTCCGCCCCACCCCCGCCGCAGCAGCAACCAGCTCACGAAAAACACACACTTAATCACACTATATAGCCAAATTAAATGCATGCTTTCAATTTCCGCATCTTTACTTATTTTATTATTATTATTATAAGGAAATAATAACAAGGAAGTTGTTAGCGATCACAATACAAATTACAGTGAACTCCAAACGAATTACACGAACTAGTTCGTTTACATTAATAAATGAGGCATACAGAAACAGCAGAAAAAAATCAAAATAATTTTAATTAAATTAGATTAAATAAACTACACCAAATATGCATTTTTCATGGTTTTACCATAACGAACAGAACGTCTGTGCATCTTTTGCGCGGATAACTTGACCGCAAATTCTACACACCACTTCAGACGTATCTCGTGGCTGTCCTGTTTCATTCGGTCTAAAGCTAAAGTATTGCCAGAAAGGTGAATTTGCACTTTTTTTACCAACCAAGTTTATCGACACCTATTCATGCCAGAGTCCCGCGGAAAAAGTGATTGACAGGTGGTAATTTGTGTGTAACTTATCTTTATTTATTTATGGTTTGGTTATGGGTAAAACAAAGACCATGCGGGTCAGGTAGTGGAAATGGCAGGCTACAATTAATTAATTCGTTATGAATTAATTATTTAACAACCATCCCTCCCCTCCCCAAAAACGTTGCATTCTGACACGGATGACCCTTGCTATCCATGCTTTTTTTCGACGCCATTGTTGTCATGAATAATTCCGTGGAGCGTCGAGTGGTCACGTGACAAATTATGAGGCGCGTACAATTTAATTCTTTTTTATTGATACTTCACCGTTTTAGGCGCGTGATGGCGTGCACGCGCAATTGCGCACCTTAAAGGACAAGCCCTGAAATTCTTTGTGCAATATCCCCAAATCCCTTTGGTTGTGCCTTATCGATTCAGAAAAGTTGTCTCTTTTTGTCCCCCCGAGTTGTACGTGGTAAATCACTTGTTCCTTGACGTGGATGCGCGCGGCAGGCCAACAGCCGCGAAGTTGCTAGGTAATAAAGTAAGCTTTGTATTTCTGCTACCAATCAAATAAAAGTATAGACTTGTCCAATCGTCGCTGTATTTAACCATATACGGACATAGGGTTGTACACATGAACAGGAAGGAAAAAGAATAGCGGTAGAAGGAAACCAAGTGAAGTTTTTTTGGAACTACGAAATTTTAAATTAGATGTTCATGTTCCCAAAAAACGGGACATTTGTCAAAAAAGAGAACAATCCTATAAATTTAGAAGACGAGACTGGTAAGTTGTCAATGCCTTATGTTATTCACTTAAAAATATGTCTTTAGTTTCCCATTATGTGATACTTTAGTTATTTAATCAGGGTTGTCAACTTTGGTCAGGTGGCTGGCGTGAGATATTCAATTCGAGACAAGTCTGCACACGAATCCACACGCATTTACATGAATGTAACAGTTTTATTATCTTGTAAATAGTCAGTAGGTTTTACAAACTACGCCAGTGCTTTTGATGTAGCTAATTTTAGGCTTATAATGGAACAATATAGATTTGTAAGATTTGTTGCGTGAGGGTGAGACTCTGAAAGCGCGAGTGTCACGCCAGATGCTTGAGGTTTAGCGACCCTGATTCGCCCCGTCTGCGAGCAAGACCCTTAACCCCGAGCAACAAGTGGCTGCCCTCTCGCTTACAGAGAGCAAGCTGGGGGAGAATTTCCCCACGGGGATCAATAAAGTATCAATTCTTTTTTTATTACTGTATTATATTATTAATACTCTGTGTACGATTTTGATGGCTAATGTTCATAACGGCAGTAGTTTTAGAACAAATTTTTAGATCAAATTCTCTCTGGGCACATGTAAATATTAGCAGTTTAATTAAAGCCTATTGAAAATGTATTGCTAGCTTAATCTCATCAATATGGATAGCAAGTCATAATAATGTAATAATACACAGTTTATAAATGTATGCAAAACATTGAAAAACAGTTTAGCAGCTCTGTTTAGCAGCATAAGTTAAAATAAGAAATAAGAACAACACACAAAAAGAGACAGCCATCCTAATACAGTGTGAGTGTCTGAGTACAATGTGTACAATATGTCAGTCCGAGGTAGTGTGTGCTTAATGACCTGCCCTAAGCATAGTACTGCATAGAAGACAGTCATTCAACGAAGTGGATATTATTTCACAGAAACAGGGTGCGGGATGGGCGCATTTGACTGCCTGTGGGTAAAAGGTTTTGTTCAGTCTCTTTTTTCTTGCGTCTGCCAGAGTGGAGGGAGGGGGGGGGGAGAGAAAAGGTAGTGTCCAGGGTGTGACATCTTTGATGACGTTGCTGGCTCCCCGGTGGAGTCTGCCAGTGTCAGCTACAGATCCTCAGTACACACTGCGCAGCAGTAGGTTAGGAGGCTCTCCATGGAAGAGCGGTAAAAACTGGTCAACAGCTGTTAGGGGAGGTGGGCCTGACGCATCTTCCTGAGGAAGTACATTGTTTGTTGTGCCTTCCCCACCTGGTGAGAAATATTTGTTGGACCAGGTGAGATCGGCGGAGATGTGGACCTCTAGGAACTTGAAGCTCTCCACCCTCTCTACCTCTCCTCCATCAATGTAGAGGGCAGAGTCCTCAGCCCGCTTGGCTCTCCTGAAGTCCACTATCATCTCCTTGGTCTTGGATGTATTCAGTTCCAGGTTATTACTGTCACACCATTGCCTCAGCTGCTGGAACTCCTCCCTGTAAGCTGATTCATCGTTGTTGTCAATCAGTCCTATAATGGTGGTGTTGTCAGCAAATTTGACAATGGTGTTTCTGGTATGAATGGGAAATCAGTCAAAAGTGAAAAGGGAATAGAGGAGGGGATTGAGGATGCACCCCTGTGGCGTGGCTGTGTTTGGGATGATTAGAAGAGGTGTGGTCTCCCATCCTGACGTTCTATAATTTAAAGATTTAACTATAATTTAAAATAAAGTAAAACAATTTTTTGTAACTCTGAAGTTGCATAATACAATTTGTAAAGCCATAAAAATGCTTGTTCAAATTGTGCTTGTCACATAATTATCATATCGTTTGTTAAAATATTTTTAGTATATAAACATCAAAGCAGTAAAAAAAAACTTAATAAAAGAGTGCAAGGGTTTTATTGGGTCCTTTAGGTCATGAAAAGTTTAAGATAAACCAACAGGTAGGGGTTGTGGCAAACAGCACACTACCCATATGCTGCCATCTTTGTCTTTATTGAATGTCAATAGATTCCACAATTTAAAACTTTATTATTGTTATCACAGAAAATTCAGCCTGATGGCTCTATCAAAACCTGAGACTCTTTCACTGGAGTGCAGTGACCTCCCTGATCAGGTTCTCTTTGTGGGAGAAGTAACCTTGGGTGAGAATGCCAGAGGCATCATGCAACAGAAGACCGAAAAGCAGAAGCAGAAACAGAGAATTTTAATGGCTGTGGTTGCCCTGCTCAACTCTGGTGGGGGTATAGTCCGTGCGGCGGTCAAGAATGACAACTACAAGTATGACAAAGAAAATTTAGGCCTGGACCTAGAAGAGGCTTTGAAACAGCTGGTTAATCCTTCTGCTGTAGAAGATTACTTTGGGTTTTTGCAAATAGGGATGAACTTCTTCATTTTTGTGAAAACATGGAGCTCCACTGGGGGTCGGGTACGTCTTTGTAGTATTGACACCGGCCTACGAATAAGATCTGGAACATCAGCTTTAAATGTTGAAAATAATGCAGTAACGGAGTTCTTAAGGAAGAAGATAAAGAGAAATTTGGCAAAAGGACAAGGTGATGAGTCTTTGGCAAACAGATGCCGCTTCTCGTCTGGAGTTAGACCTAATGGTCAGCAGCTGTTTGAAAGACAGGAAGTTCAGCTTGGAGAAGAGTTACCATTTGGGGAGAGTGTGAATGTGGAGCTGAAGAGTTTTAGTAATGAAAAAAACCTTCCTACAAGACTTAAAGAAATCATTCCAAAGTACGTAAGTGCCTTTGCCAACACTGATGGGGGCTACCTCTTCATTGGTGTTGATGACAAAACAAAAAAGGTTGTTGGATGTGGCAGAGGTCTTAACAAGGAATCCATAAAGACAGAAGTCGAAGTCATGTGCCGCAAGGTTATCTCAGTTCACTCCTCAGGCTGCACTCAGGAGAATGACTGCTCTGTGGAAGTCCGCATCCTCGATGTTCTTGGGGGAAATGCCAGTGACCCACTATATGTTGTGGCCATACACATTCCAAAGTTTTGCTGCACTGTTTTTGAAAAAGATCCGGATTCATGGCACCTTGAAGGCACAGAGGTGTGCCAGATACAGGCTGCAGTCTGGATGGAAAAGATGCAGGTGACTGATCCAGGTACAGATCTTTGTTTTTGCTTCAGGTAAAATGGGAAAATGATTAAACACAGACCTTAACCCTAATTGTTCTCCTGTATATAGATGATAAGGAGTTATGTGCACAGTTTGAGAAAGTGCTCAGTCAGAATGCTGCTCCTCCAAAATGCAAGCCAGTCTATGGGATCAGAGATGACCACCTAAGTTCTTTGCAGCAGAAATTGTTCCCTGGTAAGTCTAAAAGACATTTGATTACTGTTTTTACTGATTGTGAAGAGGTTATAATTAAAAAAAACTGTGCTGTTGTTTTTACAGTTTATGAAGGAAAAGTAACAATAATCCCCAATGACCTTAAAAAACAGCAATGGGAAAAGTATCCAAATCTTCAAAACTTGATGCCAGAAGACAGTCAAGGAGTCCTGATTCTCTCCAACAGCTGGGCGGTTGATATTGACAGACCAAAAAACAAGGCGATCATTTGTGAAGCCCTCCTGATCTGTGAACAGGATTACCCTAAACTTTTCTTTATGGTGGAAAATGGAAGCTCTGGTCTGTGGGAATATGCCAAGGATACTGCCTTCCAGCTCAGACAGAAGCTTGTGAATCTTGGAGGCTATTCAGAATGGGTCTGTGTGATCCCACAACTGGTGAACTGTGAGACGGGGCAGTTAATACCAAGAGATCAGGGTAGTCCTGATACTGTGATAGAGCATCAGTACCCAGAGTGCTACAAGCCTGAGAACATGGGGGTAGTGCGAGCCTTACTACGGGCCCTGGTGATTGTAGTAATGAGCTTCACTTCAGCACTCAGCAATCAGTTAGGGCAGGAGATATTAAATTTGCTCACAGTTGAGCAGTTCGAAATCCTTCACTCAAAATATGACGTAGAGGACATGAGAAAACTGTTTGTTCATGGTTGTCCTGGGACAGGGAAGACTGTGCTGGCAACCCTGGCAATCAGGAAGATTAAAAATACATTTAGATGTGAAACAAGTAATATCCTTTACATCTGTGAGAAAGCACCACTAAAAGAATTTGTAGGGTAAGTTTCTAGAATTTCTTTATTCAAAACTTTGTAAATTATTGTTTTTTTCTGAAATGTAAAAAATAATTTTAAAAATGTAATTTGATTTGGTAATAACACAGCTTTTTTTCTTCAGAAAACAGAAAATTTGTTGTACTGTAATACGGACAGACTTCTTGAAAGAAGAATTTCCAGATATTAAGCACATAATTGTGGATGAAGCTCAGAATTTCCGCCTGGAAGAAGAAAATTGGTATGAAAAAGCAGAAAGGATAGTGCTACCAAAGAATGGTGTGTTTTGGGTCTTTCTGGATTACTTTCAGCAGAGTCACACAAAATTCAATGGTTTACCATCACCCTCAAGTCAAACAAATAAAATAGTTTTAGACAAATCCTTGCGGAATAGCGTGGCTGTACACAATGAGGTTTGCAAGCAACTTGACAGAATAACACAAAGCACATTTTATTTTGGGAACGATGTAAAGAATCACATGGAGAAAATGATCAGACAGAACAACTGCATGTACTTATTTCAGGGTTTTTACAAAGAGATTACTGGAAAAGAAAACTCCATTTTATCCAGACTGACGTCACTGGTAGAAAAACTGCGAAGTCAAGGAAACTCTCCAAAGGATCTTGCCATTCTCGTTTCAACTTTGGATGATGTTTCCCGATATCAGACACATTTAAAAAGCACAACTGACCTTCCCTTGGGATCCGCAGAGGAAATAGATGAAAATGTGGCTGTTATTGACACAGTTCGCAGGTTCTCTGGTCTGGAGAGAAACATTGTCATTGTGATTAAACCACTGGTGTACCACTGGTATCATCATCAAATAAATGAACAGTTTTTGGTTTCGGCCATCTCCAGAGCTAGAATACAACTATATGTTATTTCTGCTGAACAAAGGCCCAACAGTTGGAGCTAAGTCCGAGAAAATGTGACCATTTTTCTTGTCCATCCTAAATTTTCACCCAGTGTACCTTTCTACTGTATTTGGTTATTGATATGTATAGTTATCTAGCATTCCAAGCTTTGGTTACACTTTACATTAATTGCACCTTCATAATGCATTCGTAGAACATTCAGTGCATCTTAATAATGCACTTTCATAATGCATTCAGCAGAAAAGGGCTGTTTTTGATTGTCCGTGCATTACTTTCAGCAGTAATAGAGTTCCAACATACTAGACGATTATATTTTAGTGTTCTATCACTAGTACCATGTAGATGGAGGAATCAGAATCTCCAATTTGCCCATAATGTGTGAGTGTTGCCACGGCCTGACATCCCATCCAGGGTGTTCACCTGCCTTGGGCCCCATGCTGCCTGAAAAAGACTCCAGGGCTCCTTCTGGCTAAGTATGTAGATGTAAATGTGGCTGCTGGTTAGTTTCAAATGGTCATTGTCACTTGGTCCGCCATAGTTTTTTTTTCCCCTTGATCACATACGGTCTTGGTATAGCGCAAATAAATATTCCTGAAATCCTCCATGTTTGTGTGTTTGATCCAAATGTACTCATATTTCTGTTGAACTTTTGATACCGGCAATGATTGCCATAGCTGGTAGCATTTACCATATGAAGCGATACGTGTGGCAATTTCTTGTAACAGTACAAATACAAACTTATTTTCCTTTTACCTTTGGGCTGTTATGACAAGAAATGACCAGATGTTGTCCAACTTTATTTAAGAAGAGCAGTAAGCAGTGTCCCCCCCCATAAAAAAAGGAAATTCATATAGGTATCATTCACCAGCACCAACTAAAGACCTGGGGTATGTTTTAACATTAAACTGTCTAACTGCAGAAATATAATCCACGTACTATGTAGACAAACCTTCCACCAAGAAACACACCAACAGGGGCAGAAGAATTTAATCAATCTGACACAAACTGATAAATGCCACTGGCATCACATACAAAATGATTCTGGACAGACTTTAGAAATGGTTCTAGCCAAAACAGCTGGGTCTTGGGGGGGGGGCAGCAGGAGTTTTGGTCCCTTAGTGATAAGCTGCACTCTTCTGGCCTCTAAGAAGATTTCAGGGGCTGTAGTTTGACCCGAGTCCCACTGTCCATACTGGTCCAGGAAGGTAATGGGAGGGGAAGACGGAGCTCAGCACTCCCAGTCCCTCTTCAGCCTGAGGAAGGAGGCCAAGGCCGGCACCCCAGCAAGGACCACCTCACTCTCCATTCTTCACATCCATCATCATCATCATCATCATCATCTCCTGAAAAACCAATGGAAAAAAATAAGATTATCCCATTTTATTATGCACAGAATTTCAAAAATGAACCATCTTTTATAACCAAATAACAGCAGAGATTCCCAGCATGTTTCAGTAAACTTACTGTTAATGACATGTCAAGTAGTTTTTATAAAGTATATACAGCCATTTAAACCAGTTTCACCGCAAAATATCCTATTAGTAGACTTTGACGGGGAAACACTGATTTCCCTGGTCAGTTAATTACCATTTATGACTTACCGGTTTTAATTCCAGCCAACATTTTTGTACATGAAGTCTAATTTACTACTGGGTAAGCACGTGAGTGCCTGTCGTTTTATGGGGAGGAGATTTTCATAATTTTATGACAGACACACAGATGAAAAATACAAGAAATATATTCATGAGTCACAATCTGTCCAGGCTATTTATTCCATTTTAACCAAGGTTCCACAGCAAAATATGGCTTTATAAATGACACTTAAACACCAAACATTAAAATGCCAAATCTGCTGCATTTGAGCACAAACCAAGCATACAATTACAAACACTTTCGGAATTGAACTTCTGTACACAGTGAAATAAAAATAAACACACTGAACAACATTCATATGGATGTACATTCAAATGCAGACAGATACTGCCTCCTCAAGCTTGCATAGATCATTGGAACAGTCTTCGGTTTTATATCAGTTGACCTCAGTAAGCACTTCAGAAATCCCAGGAAAGAATCAAACGAACCAGAATCAGGGGCAGGAATCTCGCCTTTGCTCTCAGCTCTGCTTTATTCTAATGAAATGAAGACTAATGACAATCATTAAAACAATTATCCACAATAACAAAAAAAAAAAAATCCTGTTAGAAATTGACACTGGCAACACAAATGAGCCATAATTCTCGGGGACAAAGATGGCTGGAACAGAGCATCAGCAGCATTTTGAAGTTTATAGTGGAACCGCAGCTCGTGAAGGGCATGAAAAATGAGCCGTTGGAATCAGTGAGTTTAATTCAGAGTATTCACACATTTCCAGCTTCTGTGAGCACACTGAGGTATAAGAAATCCAGCAAAATGACTGCTTGATAAGCGATATCAGTCAGAGATGTACCCAGTACAGCCTGACTACAGAACCTAGACATGAAGGATGGTGTGATAGGCACCGTTTAAGGCTGAGCGACATACATTTCAGAAACGTTTCACATTAAAAAAATTTCACCCTGCATGAGCAGACTTTGGATTATAGGTTATATCCATGGCAACGATTTCAAATACCGCCAAGAAGTAACAGTTACCACAAAAAGTAGCCAAAACACATTCTGGGAAATGATGTAGGAGCTGATACACAAATAACCCTAAAGTCGCTATAAAAGGAGCACACAATCGAAGCTTATTTCATAACATCCCTAATTCTACACACTTCTCATTCATTGAATAATAAAGGCGGGGGGGAGGGGGGTGTCATTTTAAGGCCATTAAACACAGAAAAACCCTCCCTACCCTTCGAAGTCCATGCAAGTCACATTAATCATATTTCATATGTGACAGCTGAACCTGATTAAAAAAAAGTCATTCTGAGATGCACACTAGCATAGAATAAATACACCTTAAAGTTTTAACCAGCAGACACTGATTACATTGGATGTGTTTGATAACGGGGAAGAAACAGTACTTAGAGTGGACCAGAACGAAGTAAAACTTGCCAAGCTTACTCTGGTTCACCTGAGCTGTGGGTTGTCACTGGATTGATTTTTAGCTTGATAGTCTTCAATCAGTTCTTCAAAGTTCAGTTAACATTTTTTATTATTATTTTTTTTTTATAGGAAATTTCAGTCCCGTAACAACTGACATTAATTTCCCTAAAAGACTAACCAGTCCTTTTCCAAAAATATCATCATTAGCTCTAACATTATTGCTTTTAATATACTTCAAGCTTAAATATTTTGGATACATCTGTATCCTGTGTCTAGAAAAAGAGCGTATCTGTTTTTACCTAGTGCTGCTATACATCATTCACTAACCCTGTTGTCTGATTGCAGACCAAATTCCGACAGCAACCAAAACAGTTTTCACACAGCGGAACACCCCTTCACAGCCCTGAGAATGGCATGGTCCTCTACTTCATTGGTGGCGGATAAGGCCAGTAGGGAGGGGAGGTGTGCAGCCAGAGGGGGTGACCATTTTCCCAGCTGCACTGTGGGAGCGGGGCCAGCGTGTGGAAAGAACTTCTGTAAGAGACCCCCCTGTGAGACTGATGGACATCCTTCTCGTCACGCATCCTCTTGTTCATCTCCCTATGAAAAAGAAACTGGTCTTTTAAATAAGCACATTATAAAGTACATGAAAGGAAGCATGTTTGGGGAAAATTAGCTGAAGAATTTTTAATTAGTAAAAGGCGATAAGAAGATATGGACAGACAGACTTGAACTAAGCAGACCATCTAGATCAGTGTTTCTCAACCCAGTCCTCAGCGAACCCCAGCCAGTCCACGTTTTTGCTCCCTCCCAGCTCCCAGCCAATCAGGAACACCGAATAGCTGGTACAGGTGCGCTGGTAGGGGGTAAAAACGTGGACTGGCTGGGGTTCGCTGTGGACTGGGTTGAGAAACACTGATCTAGATCCTTCTTTCCAGCACTTAGTAATAATCAGACTTGGGTTTAGCTCGATTCCCACTTATATCTTGCCTACTTATTAACAGAAATGGAATCTACTGTTGGAGCAAAGCCAGCAAACAAACAGTAATAAGTCACATGCCTTCAGCTCCTGAGCTGGACACACCTTGACTGTGTCAGTCATTTACCAAGGTCGTCTGACACTGAACAAAGTACACGGCACTCTGGTAGTTTTACCAGACAAGGACGCAGGGATCCAGAAGATGGAGCCAAACAGAGGGGCACCTACCGAAGCAGCTCTAGCTGTCTCACCAAGCTCTCCTTCTCCTTCTGCATGTTCTTGGACACCTTAAACACGTTCCTGGACAGAGTGATCGACAGGTCAGTCATGCATTATTTCCTTATTAGATGACAATAAAAAAAAATCTCTATACAAACAACTAAAAGACAATGTAAACAATGAAGACATGCACACACATTATCTACATGTAAAGCTTTTATTCCATAAAGCTTTTTATGTTATTCATGAAAGATGTAAATTTCAATTATCAAAAGTTTGTTTGTACATTTAAGTTCCAATTGCATAGGATACATCACTACCAAACGATGTGTACACACACACGCACACGCACACGCGACAGGGCCCAGCAGCTCGTCTCCTGCTCACCCCTCACGCCCCCTCTGCTCATGAATGGAGGTGCTCTGGAGCTGCTGGAGTTGGCCCATTACACTCTCTAGCTCCGCCCTGCTGGACTCCAGCTGTTCCTGCAGCTGCTGGTTGAGGTACTGGACCTTCTGGTTCTGCTCCCGTGTGTCCATCTGTTCAGAGCTCAGCATCCGCACCATGTCCTCCAGCTGGAGAGACAGAGGCACTCATCACACATAATCAGCTTGGGTCCAAGTGACGACACGGAGAAGGCATGTGTACGACACGGAGAAGGCGTGTACACGACACGGAGAAGGCGTGTACACTCCCTGACCAATGACTGGTCTGCACTACCAGTACAGTGACTGCAGAATAAAAGACAGTTTGCATTACTTCTACTCAGTATCTAATGCTGCATGTATTTTATTTATATAGCCTCCATTAACTCTACCTATACTATCGCCCCCTGCTGGTTTACCTCTTTCTGTTTAGCAGCTGCAAGTTCCAGTTCCTGCCCTCGTATCCTCAGCTGCTCCCGCAGCTGCTGGCAGCGGTCACTCTCCCTCACGCTGTTCTGGAATCGTTATCAAGAAGACTTACAATACCGATAATTATAACAGTCTCCCGTCAGTGAAGGACACAGCCCATGTGACGACGTACTTCAGCGTGTCGCTTCTCTTTCTCCTCTCTGACCTGGTTCTCCATTTCTTCGTATATGGAGCGTACCACCTGGTCATGATCCAGCTCCCGTCTGAGGAGCGGAGGGATGGAGAAGATGTGAGAAGACACAGAAGGCGAAGAGGAGACAGAGTAACAAAGCAATGTAAGATTTTCACAATAGAGAGAGAGGCAGTCACAGGCAGACAGAGGCAGGCAGGCAGACAGAGGCAGTCACAGGCAGGCAGGCAGAGGCAGGCAGACAGACAGAGGCAGACAGACAGACCTGCGCAGAGCATGCTCTAAGCTGTCCCTCTCTTTCATCGCATCCCTCATCTGAGACACTGCATGGGACAGGAGCTCCTCCAGGACACAGAGCAGCTCAGGATGGTCCCGTCGGAGGCTACGCCACAGGACATGCGCCTCCCACTGACCGCTGCAGAGCACGGCACACAGAAGAGCTCAGCCACGGTGCTGCACAGCACGCACTCACTCTGGTAAAAGCGTTCAAGCGCATTACAGCTCAAACTACTAAAGCGACGAAAGCCAGGTTACTCATGGTGCAGGCAAGGATAAACCCGGATTTCCTGTCTACAGACGCCCAGCTTCCTGTTTTATCAGCTGTGCCACATAAACGATTTGTCGAGTTACGTATCCGGTTTTGGTGAATCAAACTCTGAGACACAAAAACAAACACGCAGACTCACTCTTTTAGCAGAGTCTCCACTCCCAGCTCCACCAAGGTCTGGGTGAATCTCTGCTCATCTGGGTTCACCCTCTCCACCCTCTGCACTCCCACCTCCTCCTCCACCTCTGCTTCGGGTTCCAACACCAACTCCCCTGGAAATAGGCACGCAGACCTCACCTCGGACGCCTGCAGATTTTCACGATGGCCCGGCCTTGAACACACGAGGCACCCCTGTATCTAACGCTGGCCTGATGAAAGAGGCGACTCACCGAGGCCCTTCCGGAATTCTACAGGTGTCAGGAACCCGTTTCTTTCCTGGTCCAGACTCTCAAAAACAGACTCCAGCTGCTCGGCAGTCAGGGGAAGTTCTCCTTGTAACCGCTAACGAGTTAAAGAAAGAGGAAAAAGTCAGAGATGCAGCAGGACAAGATGGAGAGACATCCCAGATAAAACTGTATATATAACAAAATGAGACACACAATAATGTGAGCAGGCATATACAGGCAAGATACAAATACTGAGACAGACTGACAGAAACACACATAAAAATGGATCATATAAATATACAAAGGAGTAAAGACACCACCACAAACACAGAGAATATAGTCCTAAGACTGAAAGACAGTCCGAGACGGGGAGCTGCTCACCAGCATGTCTCTTTTGGTGATGAACCCCTTTCTTTCCTTATCACAGAGCAGGAAGAGCTCCGTCGCCTTCCCCAGCACCTCCCGCTGCAGCGTTCCCGACGTCCGCGCCTCCTCCAAGGGGCTGAGCGACGCCGCGTCTCTCCGGCCACGACCCGCCCTAGGGTGCGCGCACGCCCGCCGCCTGGGGCTACACGGGGACATCTCACCTCGGGCCTCCCCCACGAACACCTCGCCGTCAACCAGCAAGCCGGACATCGCTGCTGGGGGAAGGACAGGAAGGCGCGTCATCACAGCCATCCAGTTAAAAAGAACCATCAAGGACACAGAGAAAGAGAGACACAGGGGTCTTACACCCATAAAATATGCAAATACACAAGCATGTTTTTCTTACTGGATCTCAATTTTCAACCTGGTATCAGACAGCAGCGGGTAACTGGTCCAGTGTTTTCACTTTCATTTACAAAATGTCTCCAACACAAATGTACAGAATAAATACATTTTTAAAAACAAAGCTTTTTAAAGGTTATCTTGGTCTCAAAGAGTATTTCCAAAAGAGTTCTAAAAATACCTTATCAAATCAGGGAAACCATATTACAGCTGCTGCCCAAGGTTAAAAGCTAAAGAATAACACTTGTGTCCTGTACTGCATTAGCAGTGGTAGGAAGCTTCCATAAAGACATAACAGCATCTTAAATGTAACGCTGAACGATTAGATAGATGAGGATGGAGATACAGAAACAGACAGATCTTTATTAATCCCTGGAGTGAAATTAAGTTGTCATAGGAGCCAGATACATTTAATAGCATAGCTGGCCATATATTTTTTTTTTTTAAACATAAATTAAATGTTGGGCCTACACGTATGTTGCAAGATCCAAAATGTCCTTTTACAGAATGAATAGGACTCATTCTGCATGAGAGATATGAGCAAAAACAATGTCCTCTGCAGTGGGAAAAAAAATCAGTGGCAGGTTCTCAGGAAGACAGAAGAGTGCGTACATTTAGAACCAAAGCCTGGTGTACGTGTGCCACTTAACATTTGGACTCCGAGGGAGATCACTGTTGTTCCTTTTAGCTGTGAGGGTTCCCCTTTATGGACTCCTAGCTGAACTGAAACAGTAGGCCCAGCCTCTCTTAAACTCTTTAAAAAGTCGGTTTCAATATAAAGTTAGAGGAACCAATCCAGGAAAAGCTGAGCCAACATATAAAGGAAAGGCGGTCACTACAGGTAAGTGGCAGGAGAGACCAGCACTCAGGTCATTAAAAATGGGTGGGGCCACACTGCAGGGTGCTGGATGGGGGTGGGACTCCGGAGAGCTCATATAGGGACAGCTGGGACTCCTGCCCAGGAGACTCAGAGCTCATGAACTCAGTGTTCCATGCAGATACCCAGGAGGAACCAACAACCAGGGAAGCCATGCCGGGGAGATGGCAAGATCAGCGCAAGGAAACGGGTAATGAGACCCCATTGAGGAAATTAATTAGCCTACAGGAGGAACGTCGGTCAGTCCTTTAATGGTGCCAAAGGCTTGGGAAGTGCAACACTTACACAAACAGAGTCTGTTTCCAAAACATACCTGCATATAAATGAGAGTGCATGCCACACACACACACACACACACATACACACAGGTGGAGATACTCAGGAAGAGCTGATGAGTGTTAAATACTTGTTTGAGAATTGACGGACCCCGAACACCACTACTCACTGTAGTACCAGATATAAATCACAGTAACTCGAGAGACGCTGATAAATGGACACAGTGGAACTAAGGTCATGTTTGTTGCACTTTCAATACCAAACATGGCCACATAACCAAACATTATTGCACTGATACTAAGCTAGTTTGAAGAACAGATCAGGATCTCAACCTGACTGGTCATTTAGGCAAACAGGGCAATTGTCGTCATCCTTGTAACGTTTATACATACAGAGCAGGTGATGAGGAAGTAAAAAAGTAAAAAAAAAAAAAAAAAAACTTTCAATCATCTGGGTTGACCAAAGTTACAAAAATAACCTAACAGACCCAGTTCCTGCACATCCACTGTGAAATGTGAGCTGTGAGCACACAGAAATGTCATTTCAAGGCTCGTAAGAGGTACTGAAAGCAAACATGAGGCTTTTAACCTGGGAAAATGTTCAGCTAGTCAAACGGCACCAGTGATTTGTGATACTTATTACCTATGTGCCCGTTTCATCACACACTTCTCTGCGTCACGAAAATCAGCATCTCACTGCCAGTAATCAATCTCATTTTGATGGTACCACCCAGAGAATCACCTGTGACAATCACTGTCATTCACTCACCAATGCTTTCACAGTGGCCACCAATTTAAAAACAAAACCACGATCAAAGTTACCTCATATCTACATTTTCAGTCAGAAAGTCAACAGCGCAAAAAGCCACAACATCAATATTTAAATCAACACAATCAGCTGTAACTCCACACCTGCGTGGCCATTACTCTGAGGATGTCTGTCTCAGTCTCCTCCCTTAATGCACTTCAACACTAATATTTAGATACCCAAGATATTAAAAGTATATACATTCGAAAACCGAGTGTTTCATTGTCTTTTCTGAAAATAATGCATCTCCAACAGAAATTCCATCTAATTAGTACATAACATTAACTTATCACACTTCTATCCAAACTGACATATACTATACAGACCGAAGTATTGGGACACACCTCTTAATCACTGAAGTCGGCTATTTCATTCAGACCCATTGCCACAGGTGTATAAAATCAAGCCCCTAGCCATGCAGTCAGGTTTACAAACATTTGTGAAAGAAGTGGTCGTTCTAAAAAGCTCAGCGAATTGAAGCGTGAATTGCAATAAGTCAGTTTGTGAAATTTCTTCCCTGCAAGATATTCCACGGTCAACTAAGCCTGTTTTTCTTCCTCCTGCCTCTCTCTGTTTACAGAGATATTCCCATGACAGGATCCTGCAGGGATTGGCTGATGCTAGAGCTCTGTGACGTTCTCCCCTCCCACACCGGCCTCAGACATCTCAGCCAAGCCTGCACACAGACCGGCAGAATTTCCCTCTCTCTCCCCATCACTCTCTCTAGCTCCAGGATGTTGCTATGAAGGAACAGGATGTGTCATATGATGGGAGTCACATGAGGCACAGCAGCAAAGAGTCTCTATATAAATTCCAGCAACATTGTCCTTATTGTGATTGAGAACCCTGTGATACTCTGGCATCCATTGCAGGGTGTAACTTGCCTCAGGACTGGTGCTTCAAGCTCACTGTGAATCTGCATTAAATAAGAAGTTATGGCAAGCAGACGGATCATAATACTGTTAATTAATATAAGGAGTGGATATTTCAGTGGCAAACAGCCCTGGTCTTCAAAGGCTTACAGCATGACTAAAGCGATTATAGTATTATATAGAAAGTATCTTATGTCAGGTAATAAAAGGCAGGTACCAACTCAAAGCTGAGCTGGCCTCTTCTGCACCCTATAATTACACAGGGACACGAGACGTGATAAACATGTAGAGACGCAGTTTCTGCTTCATGTCAATAAATACAAACAACTCCAGTAAATTAGAACTGTTTTTTTTAAATAAAAAAAAAAACTTTTCCTCTTGAGATTTAAGAAAGGTGTTCAAGGAGAGAGATACACTGCAACGGGTCAAGTTTACATCAGCCATACCGTCCATAAATCACTGCTCCTGTCACCGTCCTGCATAGACACTCAGCTCTTTCAAATTTACTAATTAAACTCGTGTCTGTCTGTAAGGACATGGCCTTTTAGGGGCAATTCCACTTTCTGTGAGCTGACTGCCAGATACACTCCGATTTCTCCTGATGGCACAACTTCGCACATTTTCCTATAATATTTGATTGCCATCGAATTCCTATAAAAACTCCACTTGTACATTCTAAAGGTATACATGCGTGTATAGTTTTAAAGTGATGGACTAACAGCGCCCTGCCTACTGTGGGTAATGGAAACACTGAGTACAGTGGTAAATTTGTTTAGCACTTGAGAATGAGCTCAGCGAGTCAGCTGGAATAACAAGAACTTTAGGAAAATCTTCTTACCATTGTGTCTATAACATATTTCCATAGTTCATATTATTGGAAGTCCAAGCAGTATTAGCTGCTGGATTGCTATTCTCTATTATTTGATCGTTATTTGGTTCCTTATAAAACTCATTACCATCACAATTTATTTGTTGCTGTTTTTTTCTCTGCTTACCCTGGTGTGTCTAACCTGAAATATCATTCAACTAAGACACACAAATGCGGCACAATTATTGTTTTATATCGATAATTTTGTATTGATAATTGTTGAAAGCCAAAATGATAATTGAAGTTATTTGATTAAAAGTCCAGCCCTAGCCTAAGGTGGACAAAGATGGCGATGGGAGTGGAAAGAGAGAAACGTTGTTTGCATACAAGAGTCATTTGCATTAAAAAGGCCCGACAAGCAAACACCAGAAAGCATGTAAACAGCACAACAATGAGACAAATGACCAAACAAATGACACGTCAACCATTACATATGAGTAACACACACTGATCACTATGTATAAGTGACATTACGCATGACAAGTTACAAGCATAGCCATTAATTATGAAAGCCTAAATACATCAGTTATTACATCTGATGGATTACATTACACGTGTGGAGTGACATGCATTAACCATTACTGATGCGCGAAACATCAGGCATTAAATATGACATGTCTACCAGCACTAACCTCACTCTTATCCAGTCCCCCCCCCAAAAAAAAAGTTCACAAATGGTCACAAAACCATGACAAACAAGATACTTTCACTGTGTACCATCAACTTTACAGCGCTAGGCCACAATATGGATCTGGGATATCAGTGGCCGTATGAAAGTCTCTTTTCTATATTATTTCTTGATTATAGAGGATGCTGCATCTGCCTGTCCTAGAAATTAGGATAGGTGATATTTCCCCTTAATTAGGTTTGGTTGGGCAGGAAATAATGACCAGTATCAGAGAAGAGCAGAGGTCTGGTGCAGCAGGCTGTTCTGGGTCTGTCCCGACCACAAATTGTAAGGCTTTATTAAAAATCATCACTTAGTGTTTCAGGTATAAATCAGGTGCTACTTAAAATGCGACAGACCTCTTCATCTAGATGTTAAAAGCTACAAACCCAAACTGTGCTGAGTGTGTGAGAGAAATTCTGAGTGAGATTCTTTGCTTTGTTTATGCACATGAAATGAACGACAAGTTAGGGCTGATCAATGATTCGGTTGATATTTTATATCACTTTATATCCATCCATTCACTTATTTATTCTGGTCAGTGCTCCAGTGCTCCGGTAATAAGCTAATAATAATAATAATAATAATAATAATAATAATAATAATAATAATAATAAATCATAATAATAATTCTGCAGCTCTATACGGTATAAGTAACCTTTGCCAGTAAATGGGTATTTGGATTGTTCATCGTAGGAACATAATTGAGTCTTAGACTAGCTACTGAATCAGGACAGTGATTTAATAAATGCAGCAATTTCTGTTTTCTATTCAGATTCAATAACCCGGAGCAAGTAACTTTTAACCCAAATAACATTGCTTAATGTTTAATGTCTGTGTGTAACGCCTCTGTTTTTCCAAGTTAAACTTCTACTGCATTCAAGAAAACGCATTTTAGATCCCCACTGAAACACATGCAACTCAAACGATATTTAAATTTTAAGCATTTTTATATAGCGTTGAGACAGATAACATAATGTGTAAAAGGAACCACTATAGATTTGAATTAATTTGACACACATGTTCTCATTCTCCAAAAAAGCAAATAGGTCAAATTCAAAATGACTACTTTTATCAAATTTTAAAAAGGCCAAATTATATTACTAATTACGAATATCGTACAGGTAAGTAGAGGTATTTTGCCCAATGGTACAACACAATGAAAATACCCGCTCCCGTCTAAAATTACTGGAACAAACAACTTCGGACGACGTCCTCACCCGATTCCACGCGTAGTTCCGGATTGCTTTCTCATTAGAAACAAGAAACGAGTCGTTTAAGTGAAGGAATGTCTGTTAAATGAAAAGCAAACCAGCCCGAAAACCAAAGCGCACCATACTGACCGTCGGCGTGACGGCGTGTCTGCAGCAGGTGCCTTTCAGACGCTCGTCCGTCTGTCTGCCGCCGTCTCCTTCATGCTCCTTATGCAGGTGTTACTTCGTGCTGACGTACATCGTTTCATGTACCATACAATAGTAAAACCCCTTTAAGAAAACGGCAGAACCTAAATTAATAACTAAACACTAAACTGCACTAACCATAGACTAGTTTACAATGTTGGTTTTATAGTTTAGGAAGACATCGTTAAAATAAAAAAAGGAGAATGAAAGCAAATAGCTTTCACGATTATCCCTTAACATATAAAACAATTAAGTTTTTAATAACTATGTGTTCCCACTAGGTGGTAGTATTTTGCTTAACACACTGAAATGTTAAGCAAAGGTTAGTTGATATACCGTCCTATAGACCAAAGGTGCTACAGAATTCACCCACGTCGGAAACGGCCGTTTCGCATAGACATTAATAACACTATACAATTGTGATTTGGAACGGCGCTTTACAAGTGTGCTTCTACCCGGAGCTGAATGCATAAGCACTAGCGTCACACAAGCGTTGCCGTAATGTAGGGTACATATGCGCATAGAAAGTTTTATAAAATATTTCACGTTTAATTTGTCAGGTTAAAAAAATATTACACAAGGCATTGTCAGTTTTATTGGAAGATGCGCCATTAACATTTTCTAACTTTATTGACTCTTGTTATATAAATTGGTTATCAAATTGTTTCAAAATGTTACTGTAATTATACAAAAGCAATGGGTAGCACTTTACTTGACGGGGCATAAATACATAGTAATAACTCAGTTACTACCGAAGTACAAATCATGAACAGATATTGAACAAATAGTTGCTACTTGACAAAAGATACGTCACGATTCATTAATGAACAAACATTAGGTCGGTGTTTCACTTGTGTTATTCATTACTTGTTCCTTAAGCAGTTCCTTAGTAGTTCCTTAAGTAGTTTACAGTATTAACAGATGTAGCAACCAATATATATATAGTAACTGCTTGGGATAAAAGTTGCATCATGATTCACTAATGATGAACAAATATGACCAATATTTAAACTATGTTATTCATGACTTGTTCCTTCAGTGTAGTTCCTTCAGTAGTTCAGAAAGGTTTACAGAATTAACATATAGTAACAAATACAGTAATTTCTTAGAATAAAACATGCGTCACAATTTATTATTTATGAATTTACATGAGATCTGTATGTAACTAAGACTTAGTTTGTGGTTAATACATAAGTATCAGCGTAATACTATATTATTTGTACCCCGTCAAGTAAAATGTTATCTGATCGATGTATTACATCGTACTTCGTCACGAGTTAGCAATATCTGAGCGCTTTCTACGTGGATTACGGCAGCGGAAAAGCTTCGTTTCTATGGAGACGCTGGGCGGAACCCTGGAGGAGGTCGCCGCGAGCTAACGGTGGGCGACGGTCATGCGGGGACCATTAACTGCAAAACACAAAGCGCTAAATGAAAGCCGCACTTAAGGTAAAAATTTATGGTACGTAGATTTTTGAACAACGGCAACATTATTATAGGCTTTAATCTCTATTCTATAATCCACTCTGTGCCATTGGCTTTCTTCTTGGCAGCAAGTCACCTAAGCTTTCATTTGTTTATTTTCACTGTCCAGACATAGCTAGCTACTATTAATGTAGATAAAATTTAACAACTATCTCTTCGTAAACGATACCTAACATAGTAGACTGTTAACACTAGCTTTAGTGATTTAATAAATATTTATGTAGCGTATTTGTTTGGAAATTGGAAATCTGTTCCGAGTACCTTATCAAATATGAGTTATAGAGCCGTTGTCCTACAATCGGATTATCATACCATTTTTGAATTTGTCTAATGCTTCTTCAGAAATATTTGTGGCTTTCTAGTCGGTGCAGCTGGGCATAATCCCTTTCGCGCTGTCCACGTGCACCTCCTAACACTGTTCTGTTCCTGTTATTTGTACTAACCATCTGTAGTAACTGGTTAATTACCACTGTATCCCATGCCACGCTGAGTCCAAGTAGGAGGACCACTCCTAGTCTCACTCGGGGTTCAATGGAGCTGTGATTTCACTGATCTTACTATGAGAGATGTGCTGCTGACGCGGTGTTCTCTTGACATGAGGTTTTTTTTCTTTTTCTTCAAAGCGCCATTAAATAAAACGTAAAGTACTCCCGGAAGGACCTTGTAAGCTGAAAGTAAGTGGATGTGAAAAGCTGGTGCAAGATTTGTTGCTTGTTTCCTTTCGCCTTTAGATTTTGGTTTCTGCAGTATTTCTATATGGAAAACTTGAGGCCAGTCACAGGTTCTGTTAATCTGTATGCTTATCTTTTTTTTTATTAGTATTTACATGCTTTTTAAGTGGAAGATTTTAGATCCTGCAATTTCTATTAAAGAGATTATGGTTGACCACATCCATATGTAGGCATGCTTCACAGTTTTGTGAACAGCAGGCACTTTGATATTATTGTATATTTTCCCTCTTTTAGCTTCTCCATGGTCCTAAAGCTGGCATCCTGATTCTTTTGTTATGGCTGATATCAGGCTGGTGAGTTTTGTTTGCCTGGCATCAAACACACAAACACATACATACAATCATGCACATACACATCTAGTGTTCTCGACTGAAGCTGCAGCATAAGAATATGTCTAAGGTGTATTTGACTCAATTATGGATTTGATTTTGCCCTATCCACCCCCCCCCCCCAAACAAGGGCAGACCATTCATATTAGACCAGGTATGTATATGCATCCATTTATGTTCTGAGAAGCAACTGGTGCTGAAACCTATGAACTTGCCCCAGCAGATGCTTCAGGATCCCCAGTGACGTACTGGCATGCGGCTTCAGTGCAGAGATGCTTCAGACCAACAACTACTCACTGGTGCTGCTGATCCAGCTGGTTCTGCTGGCCTATGACCTCTTCGTCAACTCCTTTAGCGAGCTGCTGAGGGCCGCGCCTGTCATTCAGCTAGTGCTCTTCATGTGAGTCTGCAGGGGCGAAAGGGGCGGGAATGGGGGAGGGGCTTAGGCGAATGTCCAGTGAATAGGTAAATTTACTCTGATTTCTGATTCTGTTACATCCTTGCTCAGATGGGTTTTGTTCCTCCCCTGCCTAACTTAGGGGTAAGCAAGACTAGATGTGATAATCGTGACATTAATATAGATGTGGAAATGATCATTAAAGCAGAATCTATGTCACTGTTGATATGAGTTAATGGTATTAGTTCTGGACCTGTATCTTTGTATAGTATCCACATTAACAGCTGACATTTGTAGTGTTGGAAATGTAGAAACAGGCTCTAATGGACAAAAGGGACAGAATAAGATAGCAATCCTGGGCTTAACTTGAATGTAGCTTTCTGTATTTATAAGGTGTCCGCCTGTCACTCAGTTTGCTTTGGGATACTGAATGTCACCAGGCTGTGTTAGGGGTAACAAAGAGAGGCAGTGCGTGTGGAAGGTACTAGCACAAGGTAGCGAGTCGATGCTGATGTTGGCATACAGCATTACAGGTCCTGATCCATCTGACCATTGGGGTCAGGGCTAGAGGCCATGGACGGCTTAAATAACCAGTTTTCATTCCTATGAATGACCCCATGAGAGTCTTATCTTTTACATGAAAATAAACCCACAAAAACACTACTGCTTCCATTTTTAAGTGAGGTCCTGATGGATTATGATTTCCTGAAGGTGTCACCTTAGATGCATTCATTATTGGTGTCACCCATGCTTTGACACTAACATTGTTGGCCCTTTCAAGCTGACAGTGCCTAAGAAAAAGCTATCAGGGTGTTAACAGGGTGAAAAATGGGCTTCTGCTAGAAGTTAGATGGATATTGTAGGGCTTTGAGTGAGCTTTGACAATGCAATCTGTATAATATGTTAATCTTCTTTATCCCTCTGTTAGCCTATGTGCTTCAGCTGTGCCTGTAACCTTCACCCTCTGTTTGTTATTGTGTCATTGTTGCGGTTATTTGATTGGTGTCCTTTAGACTATTAAGGCTGGCTCATGTTTCTCCGCACACGCGCAACATTCACGCATCCACACAGTGTGCGCAGACAAGGAAAGGTTCACACTTCTCCGGTTAAGCCGCCCACTTTGCACATGCGCACAACATGCAACGGAGTGCAACATGCGTTCATGCAGAGGCACACGATGATATAAAACGCGTCATAATAGTTCACATGGACGCATGTGGAAAAGTATGAACCAGCCTTTACTACTGACAAAATCTAAAGAGGATTAAAGTTTTGACTACATTTTGACTGTGACAGTATAGTTGGGTAGAATGTCTTGGCTAATCCTGCTTCATGGCTCATGGTCCCTCTGCTTTTCCGTGTTTCAGCATCCAGGACATCGCCATCCTCTTCAATGTGATCATCATTCTGCTCATGATGTTCAACACCTACGTGTTCCAGGTGGGCCTGGTTTCACTGCTGCTGGAGCGCTTCCGGGCCCTGCTGCTCCTCTCTGCCCTCTACCTGAGCCTCAGCATCTCCTTCCACTGCTGGATCATGGTACTGAAAACCACCTAGATGGTGCCAGCAGGACTTATTGGCTTGTTGTTTGGAGGAATCGTTGCTGTTTTCGTTTGTCTGTGTGTGGGTGTGTTCAGGCTATGTTCCAGATTAGCAAGCATATATTATAGGAGAGGGGTGCATTCATGTTTGTAGGATACTAAAAACAGTGTGGGTAGTAGACCACGATATTGAAATGGGAAACGCACAACAAAATGCATTCATTGCTAACTAAATGGAATAATCCTGTTGTACAATTTTTTGATCAAGCCAACTTTCAGTTCACATTGTTTCTCTCCTGTATTTTCTATGTTAATTTTGAATAGAATTTACGCTGGCTGGACTCAAATCGCTTCGTTTGGACAGATGGGCTACAGGTGCTGTTCGTCTTCCAGCGACTGTGTAAGTAATACTGCTGTATCTTACAATGCATTACATCTCACACATTGACCACTTTACACAGGCACACAATGCCTGCATCTTATTGGCTGTATTGGCTGTCATGTAACACAGAAAGTGCATAGATCGCATTGGCAGTGTCACACAGCTGTTTGCATTTCTTCCAGAAAACACCTCTGATGTCTGAAGTCTTTCTAAAGTTCATGTCTGGATATATTTTAATTCCCACCTTGGTTGTGTGCTTTTTTGCATATTCCCTCCATGTGTCCTTGGGATTTCACCCATACTTGGTGTAAGATGGTGGTTATAGCTGGTGTCTCCTAATTGCACTTGCTGGGTGTTTGCGCTTTGTGATGGACTGGCTTCCTGTTTAGGTGTCCCCTTCCTAATGCCTTGTGCTCCCTCACATAGGTTTCAGACTATGTTGTTTGCTCTGTGTGAAATTTACACCATCATATCTCATTAACATAATGAGCAGTCGCAGCAGAAGCTGAATCTGGTGGAATATAGTCACAATTACCTTGGTTGGCAAAAGTGTGCACTGTAAGCCTGTCACTTTATATATTTATGCATACACTATGTAGACCAAACACTTATGTCTTTAACACTTCTGCATTTTAGTATGTTATCAAAATCTTTATTAATGACAATGTGTTTGCAGTATGGAGCGCATTCGTGTTTTATTAACGTCATTGTTTATGCACAGCGGCTGTGCTGTATTACTACTTCTACAAGCGCACCGCGGAGTACCTGGGTGATCCACGGCTCTACGAGGATTCCACCTGGCTACGAGACGCCTTTGCTCGAGCGCGACAGTGAGGATCGCACGGCATAGAGCAGGAGGGAGCGGGTGGAGACTTTCTTATTGGGACGGGACGAGCCAAACCTGAACGTGGATACAGGGATGGCGAAGAACACTGACCAGGCTAGCGTGCCCTGAAAAACTGCCAAGATGGACATCGCTGAGTACGTGAAGCAGACTGAAAAACGAAAAAGGATCGATTCGTCCCCAACAAACAGAAATGGTGACACACTTTCCTGGAAGGAGGCTAAGTTGTTAAATGCTGGTTTGAGTAAAATCAGTCTCTTTCAAAGCATGGTTGTTGACACCATTTAATGGCCTCAAATATTTTTTTTGTCTCTGGCGACATGCTCAATGAGAGGAAATGAAACCCTAGGATATCCCCAAAATTGAACTCTAACTGAAAGTGAACAGAGTTGTAATTTTAGGCACCTTTTTTTGGAGATGTTGTTGGTTTTCAATTCAATGTTTAGATATGGACGGTAAACTAGCAGTGTGGCCCAGTAAATATATTTTTATATATTTTTAGAATAAAGAGTTTGAATTCTTCTTGGCTGTAGAAAACTGTCAATGTTAGCACAAAATACAAAGGTTCTTTCTTTTATGGGATCAGCAGTCTGTGTATGTTTAAGTAAGAGGGCTTAGGGCTTTCAGACGTGTTAGCTGTAATAATAACTACATATGATCATTCAACAGAACTGGCTTTATGGGCTTAAATTATTTGACCTGTACTGCCTGGTCATTTTGTTTTGCTTTAATCCATATAAATGCAGTGTGCTGTGAACAGACGCATCCAGTAATACTGTTACTGGCTTCTAATGCAGACACATACAGTAGGTATTGTCACATGTAAACATAATTACACCTTACACAGGGACCACATGGAAACCATATATCCTGTGTGGATATAGGAGCATAAACCTCAGGGCGATCTGCACTTTACTTAGTGGATGTTAACTTATGCCAGCTGACAAAGGTATCAAGAAGTGTTTCTCTCAGGAAGATCCCTAAAGAACTGCAGAGGAAACCGCTGATGTCAGCATATGTTCCCAATGGGAATATTTTGTGATTTTGTTTATAGATTCTGCTGATTCCCAAACCCACACTACTAGAAAGCCACAGACTCTTAAAGGTACATTACCGGAGAGCTGTACCTCTAGATCCTACCAACTTCTGTCTATAATAAAACTTGAAACTCGGCACTATTTGTGTAGGTGATCTTCTACTTGCTCTGCAGAGCCTGTTCTGGGTGTGGTCATCGGAATAGCCATCAGTGTGACTGTGGGCTGATTGCAGTCTATATTTATCCACTGTTTTAATCCCGGATTGAGGTTTTAGCGTGTACAACAGATAGCGCGTTACAAAATACCAAGACATCAGTCTGCACCTCTTTGCAGTTACCTGTCTCCTCCCAGACTTTTATAATATTAAGAAGTGCCTTTATTATGGCCTCTACATAAAAAGGAAGTCTTATCAGGATTGGATTTTTTATTAATCAGTCTGAATTTTGTATCTCCAATTGTTGTTAAATTGTTAGAACATAACAGAATGGAGAACGGACCAAAATGGTCTATTTTTTATTTTTCTGGTAGGCAAGGTTAAAAAAGTTTTAAAGCATCAATTGTTTCATCTAGATGTTTGAATGGTCAAAATGAACGTTTCCTGGATATGCAGATTACCACACTTTCAGGGTTTAGTTACACAAATTGGATTCACCCGTATGTTCACTGTAGTTAATGTTCCTTAATTTCTTTTGGCTGACTATTACAGAAGCATCGACTTACACAATATGTCCTTATTCCTTGTTGGTGGAGACAGACACTGCTGCTTTAACGAGGAAAGTAACGCAAGACCTACTGACACACAATGTTGGTAATTAGAAAACGGAAAACATTGAATGCAGAGAAGTAATCAAATACAGTACCATGCAAAAGTCTTATGCAAGCAAAGACTTTTTATCTGGGTATTAAGTGTATATTTGCATAAAACATAAGCATAATATAACCCTGATTAAATATAATTAAAATAAAGTAAAATAATTACCTTTATTCTTTATCTGCTCAACTGATTTTAAAGTAAAAGATGATATTTTAAAGACAGTAAAGCAAAAGAAAAGCCCAATTAATCCCAATTACATGTTTGATCCCTTTCTCATATTTCAGGTTCCCCATTCCCTTTAGCTCAAATCTTATGCATAAAACATATCCATAAACAAGAATTTGTCCTGTTCTCCAAAAAGTTACTGATACATCACTTTGGTTCCCAAACCACTCCTCAGGGGCACCTCAATCATTCCATCCATCCATTTTCTGTAACCACTTACCCTATTCAGGGTCACGGGGGGTCGAGAACCGATCCTGGAGACGATGGGCACAAGCCAGGGAACAACCTAGGATGGGGCGCCAACCCATCACAGGGCACAGTCACACACCATTGACTCACACATGCACACCTACAGACAATTTGGTAGCTCCAGTTAACCTCAGCATGATTTTGGTTTGTGGGGGGAGGGAAACTGGAGAACCTGGAGGAAACCCCACGAAAACACAGGGAGAACATGCAAACTCCACACACATGGAGCCGTGACAGAGACTCAACCCCTGGTCCCAGAGGTGTGAGGCAACAGTGCTAACCACTGCCCCACCATGCCACCCATCACCCACCATTCCATGTATCCGTTGAATTTCAAAACCAGCTCAATTAGTCAATTCACTTAACTAGTTAAAACTCAATGAGGAATTGACTAGCCAAACAAGGTAGGGTAGTGGTCAAAAAACACATTGGTGTATTGGATGTTTGCTGAAAATACCGTAGTGAGGTTTTGAAATGGCTAAACTGAAATAGTTTTACACCAACATGAAAATCAGTTAAACATCATCTTCTTTGGCTGCCTGTGCTGTAAATTTTTATTAGATTAAGTAGGTGGAGTGGATTTATTTTGCCTTTGTAGGCTCAAAAATAGAATATTCCCGCGGTCTGGCTGAGGAGCCGCTTCCTGAAACACAAGGTGGCACTCAGTGATACAGCTGAGGAGCTGCCAGCTTCTGTTACTCGTTGACACCGACATGCTGATCCACACCGACACACACATCATATACCGCAACACAGCACCTAGGAATGGGAAGCTGGGGGCATCATCATTCTCCTGGAGAGCGACCTTCCAAATTCAAGGGCCTTTTCTAAAAATAACAATCATTTTAAAATACAATGGGCGGTTACACCAGTTATTCTTATCGGCTTTATAATTATTATGACTGGTATTATTATTGAAACTGATAATCAATATCATTCTACTTAATTGTAATCATTATCTTGTAATTATTGCACCCACCCACCCACCTTCAAACTGCTTATCTAGTATAAGATGCTCCCCATTCCTATGCAGAAAACATAAGCATGATACAACCCTAATTAAAAATACAAATAATTAAAATCATCTTGGTGGAACATTTACCTTTATTCTTTATCTGCTCAATTGATTTTTAAAGTAAAAGAGAACAAGATATTTTAAAGACAGTAAAGCAAGATAAAAGTACATTTAATCCCAATTACTTGTTTGATCCCTTTCTCATATTACAGGTCAGATTTGGTCACCCCCCCCCCCTATACATCTTAGTTCAATAATGCTAGAGCCATCTTCCTTTTTTGCGAACCACGTCTGTAACTGACACAAAAAGTCTATAACAGCCTCCAAAAACTGGCTTGAAGGTAATGGCACCGGTATGTACATTTTGTATAGTCCATCTTGTACTTAAGCTAGTTTCTTTCTCTGGTACACAAAAGAAGAAAATCCGATCATTTTGAGCATGAGCATAGTCTGAGTATCAGCAATAACTCTTCTTTTTTCCCACAATAGCAGAATCAACAAACCTGTTCAGATTTTCCTTTAGCTAATAGCTGAGAATGTGAACGTAGTTACTGGTGGCAAATTAACCCACACAGGACACAGACAGCATACAAAATAATCCAGTACTTTCTCCTGCAAACCCCAACGAAAAAAGGTTACGTTTGGCTTTCTCCACTTGGTGATTATTACATTTTCATTTCCTGCACAAGAAGCCCCAAATTACCTGTGTGCTTATTGCTTTTGTGATTCAACTGAGGAAAAATGAGAAAAGAAATGGCAGTAACGGTCTATCTGTTCCAAAGGGTCTCGTCGGCTGATCCAGGGGAGAAAGAAAATTCGATCACAGTGAAGCGCGCCAGCAGAAAAACCAACAATCACAAAAAACTCATCTCTCTTAAAGACAGGGCCAACCCCCCACCCCCCCCAATCATATTTCGAGACCATGTGAATACACAGCAAATAAAACCTTTGGCAGACTGCAATATTCACACACTCCATAACAATGAGCGGGAGCATCCATGCGCTCTGGTTAGTGACAGTTCAGCTCAGACCGTGATGAAGCCTGACGTGCGTATTTGGTTAGAGTCAGCGGATAATACACAGGATACAGAGCAACTGCAGTGGTAGAAAAGACCATTATTACATCAGTGACAGTGTTGTGTAATGGCTAACGACGGCACCCGTTGTTTCGTTCAGTGGCAATCTGAGTTGTCTAAATTTTGGCGGCTCCCCCCCCCCACCTCCACTCAGCACGACATCCTCCTACTTCCACTATAGCCCATACCCAATGATCCTTTAGCATGTATTAAATAAATGATACCCTTTTAAATATATATATATATATATATATATATAACTATATTTATACATCTACATTATTATCAAACACACGGACGCAAGTACACATAAGTACACATATACAGTAGAAGTATGTACAGGTGGCTGCAGTAAGAGTTGGTTAGAAGGCCGTTACAGTTCCTCAGTCATCTGAAGTAGGGAGTTGATGGCGGTGTCCTTGTTTCCCTGCTGGGCCTCCAACACAGTGCGGACAACCTCCCTGTCCAAGTTGGGGAACATGTCCTGCAATGCCTTGAGGTCCTCCTCGCTGCAGGGGGCGCCCTGTTGAGCGGGCGCAGACACGGCAGGCATTGCCATAGGCACCATCCCCTGGCTGTATATACCGGGCATTCCTGAAGAGAGAGTGAAGTCACGGGGTCACCTACATGTCCTCGTTTCTCCACATGCCCCATACCTACTAGTTAGAGAAACAATTCCAGGGCGTCCTGGAAAGCTGCACTATCTGTACTACTCACCAGCAGGCAAAAAAAAAAAAAAAGAAGTTTTCTGGAGCCTGTTTCCTGGTCGATCAGAAGCAGCGCTTTCACAGTATTAGCCAAGCTCTCCATGCACACAGCAATGCACTTCCACAAGCATGCAGACAGGCATACAAGCTCAACCTTCAAGTCAGTACCTCTCCTTCTGGAAAGGTATATAACCATGCAACAGCTTGCCCCACATCCCTACCCAACCATTTCAAAATGTCTATTTCACTGGTTGAAGCTTGTCATTAAAAAAATAGCAAGAGAATGACTAGGCAGCAAATTCCACTAGTGTTAACCAGCTGTTTTGGCAGTGAAACCAAGGTAGGACACGTATCCATATAAATGATCATACAAAGAAGGCTGAAAGAATGAAACTAGGTGTACCTGCAATGTTATAGTGCTGTTTTTATTTTATCCTGGTTTTTAGCAGTTCTGAGGTAATGTGGGAAGTGTGACACCCCCATTAAGGGTGTGCAGATGCGCCTAATGCTATATCTGGAGAACTTCAGAGTCCCATGATCCAGTACCAGCAACAACGGGTGGAAATTCCTGTTCAATGTAGTTTACTCATCAATGCATTTGATGCATGTTATCAGAGCTGCCTGTCAGGGTCCCTACATTCTACAACTTTGTTCTTGCAATTCACTCTTTGTCCAGTTTACACATACATTACAACTCTCATAACTAAAAGCTCAAATTGTAAATCAGTAATAATGCACTACAAATTACATTTCTTTTTCTTCACATCATAATGCTCATTAAAACTGGCTTGTTTATTCACAAGCTAAGACGAGTTTCACTAGTATCGGCCCTCCCATGATAGTGGTGAAACGCCACCAGCAGGACCGGCTGCCGTACGATGTCTCCCGGCAGCATGTTCGGGGCAGGGGGCCTGACAGTCATCAATGTCCACTGAAATAAAGGAAGCCTGACCTTTTAAACAAGTGGATCGCCGCCTGTTTCAGGTCTGAGCACCAGGTGCACACTTGCATGCATGAACGTGCATGTACACATGCATGCGCTAAAACTTACCTGGGGCAAAATGCGTCAGCCCTGCGGAAAAGGCAGGCAGGCCCGGACAAACAGTGCAAGTGTCAGGGCGGAGTTGATGAACACAGCACACATGTGAGATGAGCCCGTAGGGAATAGAAAAACATCCCGCCTTAAGGATGCCCACGTGGCCTGTGAAGCAGATTGCCCAGCTACGACGCGGCAGGACTGCCGCCAGAAACTAGTACCAGACCCGAATAAGACTGTAGACCACGTCTGCACACTTGCAGCGTCTGTTGTGCACATCCACAGATCAATCCCTAGACCAGCATGTGCACACGGACTGGAGACACAAGCATGCCGCTCCACAACCGTGTGCACATATATAACCAAGTGTAGGGAACGTCGAGGCATCTACGATCACAACCCGGTCTGCCATATGTCGACATTTTCTGCACGTGCTGACAGTCACGCCACTACACGGAAACACTGGTGGTCCATGCTCGTGCATACAGACCCAGGCTGCCGTATGCAGACATCTGTGTGGCATGCGAATGTGTGCTGGGTCTCACACACCTGCAATGGGCACGTATCCAACTCCCTGCTGGTAGACTGTGGGCATGAGCACCACGGGCTGCGGAGGCATCATCATACCGGCTGGAACAGACTGACAGGGCAGGGATGCAGCAAAGAAAAAAACATCAGGATACTATTTCTGTGTATTGTTCAGGCTTTAACGGGGCCTAGCCATCAGCAAAACACGTCAGGAAAAAGCCTACAGCCATGCAAGCAAGTAAAAATAGTGCAATGTGCTGCAAAATGATTTGACTATACAGCAAAACAAAGTTCTGAAAATTCTAAGAGATGTGGCTGATAACATAAATAGAAAAAACATTATATACATAAACATCTGTGTAGTGAAACAGGCAATTTAGTATTTAATTACTTAACAGGACAGGAGCTTACAATAGTAATAATACTAGAAAGAGTAAGTGTAAGACTATTTGTATAATTGGTAGCAATTACTTGTATGTAAATACTGTGGTCCTATACAGATGCATGCAGACTTACGGCAAAGGACATGACGAGGTTGATCATGCCCTCTTTGTCGTCACCCTGCCTTCCACTCAGACTGTACCACTCATCCACCACACCACCCTCCCGCAGACCCTCTGGAATGGTGATGTGTGTCCAAGCGATGCGGTCGTCCATGGAAAAGGCTCTCTGGGAGGAAGACAATCAAGCCGGGCCCATTTAAACAAGCTATTTCATACCTGGGGTGCCTCAAGGTTCCACCTAGAGGCCATTTATAATTATTAGCAAAATAATGAGTTCGAGTGGATCTAGCTCCACGATCATCTTCTAGGCATTGGAAACAGAATCTCAGACCCAAGAACATTAAGCTATTTGTCCTTACATCATTTCCATCAACAAGCATGGTGTCCCCTTACCTCATCGAATATTTCCAGGTAGAATGAGTCCACACCGGGAGGCACAGTGCACTGAATGACCTTGTTCCAACGTGGGTTCTTAGCACCATTGTGCGCTGTGGGCGTCTCATAGACCGCATAGCCAAGTCGGATCCGACAATATGGGTCCATCCTTGTCATACCATAGTTCTTTGCCAGCTTGGCCTGAATGCAAAGAGGATATGAAAGTGACCCAGTGGCCAATAAACCAGGATCAGAGACAGCAGCCATCCATTCCTAGCAGGAAGGGCACACCCACGTTCCCAACACCTCCAGGATGCTGTAGCACGACACAGTGCCAGTGACCAGTGAAAGTCTTCAATGTTCCACACAAAAGCAGATCAGGAACATGCAAAGCAGGGCACGATCACACATATCACATGCAATTTTCAAATGACCGTTATTGCTAAAGAAGAATTTAAGTGACTTGCACTATATTGCCTGTAGGACACAGAAACACACAGAAGTTTACATACATACAGATATGTGAATATACACCCAAAATGAGTGAGTCTCAATACTGACACTCACGTGTACATACACTCACAGGGAGCTCAATCCAAGCAAACTGAAACAGGAAGTGAAAAACAGCCCCACCTGTACCACGGTGATGCTGAGTCTGCCCACAGTCCCCAAGGCACCACCGTACTGAAGCTGCTGGGCGGCCTGAGCATCCATCTGGACCTGCTGCTGCTGCTGGGTCGGGGTGATGCGCAGGAAGTCCTGGGGAAGCTCCCCGATGTACACCTGGGCAGGGGACGCAAGCGCAATGAAGGGGGCGTGTCCTGTTATCTTTATGGATCCCTTTCCCATATGTAAATCCCTGTCTTGGCTATAACTTCATCAAAAATCTTTCACAATCAGAGTACAACCCAAAATACAACTTTGAACCTTTTTCAAATTACCTAAATAAAAAATGGTCAGAAAAATCCATCTCCCTACTTTAGTTACCACCCTTCTCATATCATGGATGACTATTCATTTCATCATATGTTTGTATTGGCCAACTTTTTACTCTTTGACAACACACTTCTCTCTCTCTTGGCAATATCCTATGGACCTGCGAGGCAGCATATTAGAAACATTCAGGCACACCCAAGTCAGCCACGCCGTGGTCCTTAGGAGTTGTCGTCATCACTTAAGCGTTGTCAACAAATCAGACGTCGTATTATTTTATATAGACACAAACTGGGATCCAGCACAATTCTACAGAAAAGCTGAAACAGACAGTCATTTAACTACCAAATGCAGCTGTGTAAAGAAAGAAAAGCCCATGATGGTGACTCAGCTCCCTCCAAAGCTGTGCAAGCTGAAAGAAAAATGTGTTGCTCTCTGCTTGGACTGAAAGGAGGAGTGCTGTGCCCCACCCATACTGGACCTTCTTTTGACTTGAGAGACATGCACACTTACTGCCCCCCCCCCCCCAGAAAGAAAATGCTCCTCGTCTTTCAGGTTTCTTAAAATTTAAAAATAAGCTTTTTTAGAAAAGAAAAAACAAAATAACTCGAATTGTTTGGTAATCGCAGTACAGGCAGGTACATGCCGTCTTTATTAGTAACGTGTGTCTTCACACTGTCAAAAACCACAGGAAGACAGGACTGAAAGAGAAACTTGGGCATATAGAAACTACTCAGTGTGGTATTTCCTGAAACTTAACAATATCAATCTACAGGACTGGATGTGGGAGAACTACGTTTTTACATCACTAGGACCATTGCAGAAATGTTACAGTTATTAGGAAACTGTTACTCATAGGAAAAGCAGATTAATCCATGCCAGGAGGGCCTGGGTAGGGAACAGCATCTCTATTTGGGAAAGCTGTGCCCTTTCAACAGGGTGGGCTAGGAACCAGACTGGCAGCACACACTGTGGAAATACAAAATGAGGTGTCCTTTCTATAGGAACTGAAAAGGCAACCAAATGTACGCTCAGTATTTTCGTCTATCTTTATTGTGGTCTGAAGACATCTAATAAAGGTCATGTGACTATACTGGCTTAAGGGATATCAGGGACTTTGTCCCCTCATATCAGATCACATACAGAGCATCAGAACTGCAGAATTAAACAATACAAATGTATGCAAAATGTAATAATAATAAATCAATTTATGATATTTAATGACCAGTAATACTATTATAAAATATCACATTTAAGACTCCACTGTATATTTAAGCTAAGAATTTTGGTGTTTAAGAAAAACCCGGTTGTACAACAAACATAAGAATGATCCATTTGGTTTGTACTTTGTATATTTTCTTTCTATCCTAACTGTTACAGCACATCAATTCCATTTCATATGCATTTGTACCAAGTCTTTCAATATTTTGTGTGTATATACCTTTCATCCACTCATCCACATAATAAAAAATACACTGCAGAATTTCCCAGTAAGCAGAATAACAAGCAAGACAGCCCAATCACCCACCGATCCATCCATTTTCCAAACCACTTAATAGTGAGTCAGTCATATGATTGGTACATATATGTGACACACCATTGCTTATACGTTTTGATACGTGGCCAGAAGTATTAAGTCTTACTGTGAAAATTGCATATATCCATGAATTTCATATACGTTATTATAATGCCAAATTAATATATAAAAAAGTCACGAACTGCTCAGCTTATAGAAAAAATATCATGCATTAGGACTAGCTAATATTCCAGTATTCGGCTGTAGGAGGTATTGCATCACTTTATTTCCTATTTTTAAAAAGTGAGGAAGAAATGAGAGAAGAGCCCATAAGAAGAAGCCGTTCACAGCGGCAGAGGGAAGCCCGTGTCACGGAGGGCCGGAGAGTCGCATCATCACATCACCCGCTGAACACGCGACGCCTCTATAAAACTCCACTTAAGGCGGCTTATCTGACGGATATGTCGCGGCCATGACACTCTTAATTTCTTAAAACTTAATGTAAAGTTACCATTTTAAGCCCCTGCTTAAATCCTCATACGTGTCCAATGTCACCAAGACTTGCAGTTCACCCAGATCGACTCAAAAACAAAAATAGCAACCTGGTTAGCCAGTTAGCTAATCAACTACACGGGGCTTTGAGAAAAGGATTTTCATATGAAACACGCTTAAATCGAATGGGAATTATTACGACTAGACATAAAACAAAACAACAGTTTCCAGCTCCTTTCAATTTTGCTACGCTACTGGACGCCAGTCGGGTTTAGCACCTCGAATAACATACACATCTCTTCATAAGATAAACAAGAAATTCGGGCAAAATAAGCAAAAGCGAGAGCTACGAAAATCCACGTAGGTGTGGAAACGCAAATATACACGTACCTGACCCCGTTGGGTTGTGATCGTTGTAGCCATTTGTCACACTTCCCGTCCTTATTAGTAAAACAACGTTAAAATGTTATTTTTGTTTTTTAATTACGAACCCAAATACGCAGTCAGACTCGGTGAGTACAACATCTACCCTTCCTACTCAGTCAGCTGATACGCCCACGGCTGGTTTACGATACGCGGACACGTTTCTCTACGTCGTTTGCGCAGCAACCGCACTGCGCGAGCGCGTGGTGTTCATTATACTATTTGAATCCGGAAAGATTTGAAGTAGTTATAGTAATAGGTAGTATCTTGTGTTTATGCCGACTGTCCTGTATATCGACTTGCTTTTCATAGTCTTTAAAAGGAGGCAAATATACCTTTATATTATAGTGGTTTTCATCATTCATATCGCTTTTCCTGGTGAGGATTGTGGTTGCAGCAATGGTGCCACGTACACTTATGAATACCCTTGCGATTGAACATTATATTTGCTATGTACTGTCCATAGCACAGAAATCCAATAACTATTCACCACTTGAGTTACAACAATGTCTAACTAGTACATTTCTATCTTCCTCTCCTTCGCCATTAGAAGGGTAACATTACACATTCTCAAAGCCAGTATCCATTGCCATTGTTAGCTACCTCATGGTCTTTGACACTACACCTGCCCCCCACCTTTTATCTTGCGGGTGTTGAGTCCACAAAATGGATCTGTGTTGCCATTTGAGGCTGTGTCTTGCCAGGGTTACATAGAGGGCCTGGCCACCAGGAACGGCACCTCCAGGAATGGGTCATAGTCATTTTGTTACAGACACTGTACTTTGCTTTCGTTCAAAGATTTAATGGAGGTCTTTGTTGTGTCACAGTCTTCAAGAGTGCCCTACAAGGAGATCAAGCCGTAGATGACACAGGTGACACACTCTTTAGAGTGGTTGTGGTAGTCTTTTCAACAGAAGTATGGCAAATTAATTATTAATAATGTGCTTTTATTGCATTTAATCAATGTCAAGTCAGCAACTGTGATTGTATTAACTGCACAAGACTGGGATAAATATTATACTATACCATACTTACTATACTATACTTAGAGCAAGGGCACTGAACTACAAAGGCCATATTCGTCACTGTAAAAAAAAAACAACGCGATACTTTCCTTATTAAAAACTGTAGCCTAAACAGCTGCCATAATATTGTTTGCATGCTCAGCTTTTGTTTTCCTAAAACATTTGGGATCAAGAGAATGTCCAATTTTTTTTCTCCTAAATTTACAACATTAATCTCGGAAATTCTTTTTTCTTAGTTTGTCTATTTATTTATTTTTGAGAAATTACTCTCCTCCCCCTGCTCAGTATTTTATTTAATGTACAATGGCCCTAATACGCCACTGCAGTACATGTGTATAACAATGAAAAATTAATTAAAAAAAATATTATTATAGCCTCTTTGGATGTACTATTTATTCTTATACAAGTGTAAGCTTAGGCACCATATTTAGTGTTTCTAATGGCCTTTATTGATAAGATGTGAAATCATAAGTGACTGATTAGATACAGTCAAATGTAGCGCCCGCCAAGTTCCTTCTTCCCTTTGACCAGCAGGTGCTGCTACTGAGCACCGTGCAGTGAAGCTTCGAGTAATGAACCCTTTTCCGACCCATTTGGAAAGGAAGTTTCATTGCTTCAGAAAGTTTTGTCTCGATATCACTAGAAAAAAAGTCTGTGAGATATGCGAAATGGCATAGGTTTGTATATACTGCAAATTCAGCACGTATTTTACATTAGCAGCTTAGGCGTCTTAGGAAGCTAGAGAGAAAAAATTGTAAAAAGTAAATAAAAAATATCAGGAAAGTCACAGAAACCAAGTAAGTTTATAATAATGTCAACGTAAACCTAAACAAACCAATGAGCCCATATTGGAAAACTTTAATTTCAAATATCCATTATCAGTATAATGGCACGAATTATTTTTTTCTATATATTAAACACTCGTAGACATGTTCACGGTCACTTTATTGAAAAGCCATTGTTTCCTCTCCGGATGTATTTCAGTGTAACAGTCGGTTCGGAGTGCCGATGGAGGAGTTCGGAGTGGCGATTTTTGAGAAGTTGCACGTTTGTTTCCATTGATAATAACGAACGTTAACGGTAAATTATCCGTCTTGCTGAGAACATCTTATTGTCCCAAAATTAATTACCACGATATTCACACGAATAACTCCGTCACGTAAGACATATGTAAATATATTTCAGAGAGATTTCTATCGAAAATGTAGCTAAGGTTGCTAACCCTCACAAGTGCACGACCCTTGTCTTTTGCTAAGTAGCTAGCTGACCAGCTTAGTTGATAATGTCTGACTATAATTAACACAATAGATAAAAGGATTTGGAGTAGTCTGCCTGTCTGAGAGTTACTAAGAAATGAACTACTTAAGTGGGTGTTATTGCATACAAATATCCTGAGGGAATATTAGACTACATTTTTACTGTTGGCTGAATATTTGGTATGTTCACTAGCTGGACAGGCATTTATGTAGCTGACATTTAAAACATGCTCTTTAATAATAATATGCAGCTGTTGCGAAGCTTGATGTTTTTTTTACTTGTTTTACCAGGTTGGTATTTGATAAAATGTTGTGTGGTCCCATGAGTGTAGATTTATTGTACATTATGAAACCGATGCACCGGCATCCTATTCATGATGGACTGGTACCCTTTCATATTATCTAAAAATAAATCGGTGTAGTCTGGGCCGTTGACTGGTAATTATAAACAAAAAGATATTTCTAGCAGCAGACAGGTACAAGCCACATTTTTCTGCTTCGGAATACTGACGACACCAGTCTACATTCCTTTATCTAAGTAGCGTTTCATGGTGGAGCCTGTTGATAGGTTTCAGAAGTAGACCCATACTTTCTTTTAACCTGGTCACAAGAATATTGTTTAGGGGATTTTGGTGTGTTTGCTGGTGTACGCGCTAAAATTAAACACCCATTCGGTGTTTTACTTGTGCAGCTTACGTTTGTACAAGTGATTAGCATTACTCTAGTGCTTCACAGGTCCAGGACCTAGGGGCGCCTTGCAGTTAGTCTTAGTCTTCTTTTTTTAAAAAAATCGGTGCTTTTGTATAAATGACAGCTATTTCGTGGTTTGATGGGTCGCCAAAGAACAGGAACCAAATTCATGAATGAATTTTTGGCTTTATTTTATGTAATTGTTATTTTAATTTTATATTCTGATTTGTGCTTCTTAATTGATTTGGTTAGAAATTACTTCATGTGTTTCTATTTGGTTACATTTGTCATTACTAAAGGGCAGCTCCATGACAGGGTGCAGATTGCAAGATTAGTGACAGTCAAAGTGTGAGCTGCTATGTAGTCAGCCTGTGCCTCTCTCTCCACATCCTCTCTGATCCTTCATCATCGAAGAATTGCCTCAGCTGCTCGTTTCGTGCCTCTTGTGTGGGTGATGGTCAGCCTGTCTCTGTGTCTGTGCCCAGCCATGGCAGCCTCATCAGAGGAGGTGCTGCTGGTGTTGAAGAAAGTGAGACAGAGGAAGCAGGATGGCACCCTGTACCTGATGGCGGAGAGGATCGCCTGGAGCCCAGAGGGCAAAGATCGCTTCACAGTCAGCCACCTGTATGCGGACATTCGCTGTGAGTCTTCCTTGCTTCCTCATGAACATACATGCATTTGTTCACAGTGACACAAGATCTTCTTATCTAATTTAATCGGCTGCCCAGCAAAATATTTGGTCCCATACTACCTGCATTCTGTTCTTTTGGTGTTCAACTCTCAAAATGCCTGCTTTCACACTCTTGCAGGTCTGCATTAACACTGCAGCATCCAGTTGAACACACTTTTCCACCAGACTAATTCCATCTGCTGTAAATGCATTGCAGGTGCTACTGCAGTACAGTAGAATTGCCTGCACAGATGGGCGTTTACATATGTTTTATGAATGTGAGGCAAGCAATAACTGCGGTAAAGCACGATTAAAAAGAAAAACACAATGACCAGTGCCATGTGAGAGCGGAGTGGAGGTTTTAATTAAGTTAATTTTAAAATTGAATAGTATTTTCTGTTGCTGTGTAACAAAGCAAAGTTGCACGTCTTTTGTAGCCTGCACGTAGAATTAGGTTATAGTTTCCCTGTGATAAGTCCACTATGCCTTCCTTCACTTTGTGACCATTTATGATAGAGTAATATATAATGGAAGATCTCGCTTATGCAAAATTTGTTTTCAAATCAAAGAACAGAAGTTTAAGAGTTTGTACTGGAGAACTTAACATCATAGTATTTCTATAAGCAGCAGTGCATTAACTGTCACTTTCTAAATTCCTGCAATGTGCCTTATTGAGTAACAGCATGTTTTCCTAGTTGAACAGAAGGAACATGTGTCTAACGGGGTTTTGCAGTCACACTGCTGGGGGCCCAGTCTCTTCTGGCTTTTATTGCAGCCAAGCTTGTTGAGATTTGAAGAATACTACGTTCAAATCCCATTCAACACAAACATTACTTGGCAGACTTTTCAGGTGTTTCCATTCATATTAATAATTTTAGTTCAATATATGTTTATTGTCATTTAAGATGATGATGATGATGATGAAGTGAAATTAATAACTCAGGTAATTTAAATTCTGATATATATATGATTTGTCTTATCTTGCAAATATACATGTCCTCCAAGTAATTTGTTTTAATCCTATTCCCCTAATGGCTTATGTAATTTATTGAAGGAATGGCTGAAAGATTAATGGTTAATTTAGACAGCTTTGGCTAATTAAATTAAATTGGCTAAGTAAAAATGAGCATATACACTTGAACTTTCAATCAGCCTGAGCAATATCCTGCACACTTTGATATAGACAAATACTGTGGGAATGCTGTGTGACTCCTGTTTTGAGGATTTCCTTCGTGTTTCATATAAGAAGTTCTTGTTTTGAGAATAAATCACAGAATAGCTGCTACTTTTTCAGAGATGCTTGAAATACTGCACTAGATGCAAGTTTAGAGTCCCTGTCATATGAATTACTGATAGTATTTGTAGGTGTAATATAATACTTTTCCCGAGCAAGGTTGTGCAGATTTGAGTTAAGGACTAGGAGTTGGCTGGTGTGGCTTGGGTATTGACTAAGAATGCTATCATGTTGGTTCCCAAGAGTGCTGTTACCAGCACATATCCCCCAGACCAGTTTGGGAATGTATGGGGACAATCCAGAACAAACTGGAGTTTATGGCTTCAGAACAGAAGTCTGGTCTGTCCTGCCCAGCTTACTGACATTGTGATGGAAGTCTTTAATGACACTTTCCTATACTTCAGTAAGCTACTGAAGATCAGTTAGACCTTTTAATTTATTTTTATAGTTTCTGGATTCTGTGCCATGCTTGAAGAGTAATTCAGTTAAGTGAATGTCATATATCTGTAAGCAAATCTTGATCATCTACTTTTAGATACTGTACCAGTGGTGATTGATAGATACTAAATAGTTTTTTATTTAGTAGCTCCTTCAATTATTGAATTTTTTACTTAACCAAAAGGGAAGGTCCAACACCCATTGGTGACTGAGCGTTGGAATCGCCTGTGCTTCTCCTACCTCATCAATATGAGGGTCTCTTAAATTTAAGTAACATTATTGTGGGACTTTCGCCATCTTGCATGGGCCTGCAAACACATTCGGAAAGAACAACCAGTGCTCATGGCTGTACCCCTGAATGCAGCAGCTATTGGGGCACAGTAATTCCCACCTCATGTGTCTGACCATAAGTGTCGCGGTTCTCCAACCTCTCCATCGCCCAACATACACAGGTCAAAAAATCAGCCCCGATGGCAAAGCCAAAATCCAGCTTCAGCTGGTCCTTCACACCGGGGAGAGCACCACGTTCCACTTTGCCAGCGAGAGCACAGCACTGAGGGACCGCGACGCTGCCAAGGACCTTCTACAGCAGCTCCTGCCCAAGTTCAAGAAGAAGGCTAACAAGGAGCTGGAGGAGAAGAACCGGTGCGGCCCAGTCTATTGTGACCGTGACCCTGAGTCTGCACCCCCCTGTCTGTAGATTCATATTGTTTGCCATGTTTGATCTCTTAATAATTCAATAGCTAAACACATTCTTATCCAGAGCTTTTTGTTTGAAATGTATGTAATGAACATTTCAAATTGAAACTGCAAATTAACACCAGCGTGAAAGTACATGTCTTAGTCTGTGATTCTCATGCTTACTAGCGGTAAGAACCCAGGGAAAAGTACATTTTACAGTTCTGATGCATTTAATATTATGGTTACAGAATATTATCTTTGACTTTAAATCCACCTGTTGTCCGGGTTATTCATAAGGGTTATGTTTACCATAAAATGAAATGTTTAGAGTTATGTCTATTGTCAGCTCAACAAAAATGTTTTAGTGGTGTGAGGGGTTCTCCTGTGGCATGGATATGTTTGTTTACAAGTTGCTTCTTCTGATGACCTCCTAGAATGCTTCAGGAGGACCCCGTACTGTTCCAGCTGTACAAGGACCTGGTGGTCAGTCAAGTGATTAGTGCTGAGGAGTTTTGGGCCAATCGCCTTAGCATGAACTCTGTAGACCACTCCAGCAGCAAGCAGGAAGTTGGGATCTCTGCTGCTTTCTTGGTAAGCCTTAATGATGTGAAACTAGACCCCACCCTCAAAAGACAAAGTAACGGAATTACAAAAGCCAACAATGCCTAATGCTGAATGGTGCCTAGTTCATCCCTGGGTACACTTGTGGCTCTGTGGGTTGCAGGCAGACATCAGGCCTCAGACAGACGGCTGCAACGGTTTGAGATACAACCTCACTTCAGACATCATAGAGTCCATCTTTAGAACGTACCCTGCAGGTACAGTGCCTGAAAGGTCTGATTAATATCCAAGAGTTGTTGCCTGGGGTTTACGGTTTTGTTTTTCTGACTGTTGCCATCCTGAAGGTTTGGAATGTATTTATATTTTCATGAGTCATATCTCCTTTGCTTTTGAATTTCGCCTCTGTCAGTTGCTCTGTGGCCTTGGCTTCCTGTCTGTAATCTTGTCCTTGATTGTTCTGCAAATGACCAGAGGGAAGAGTTTGTGAGGTCATTTGATGTCTTGAATTTTATCATGTTTTGGTTTCTCTGCTTAGGTTAATTCCTCACATTTAGGACCAGAGGCAAATTTATTACCTACAATCTGGTCCAAATCAGCAGAGTACCAGCTCAGTGCGAGGGAGCCGTTGGTTTGCTTACTGTAACCTCCCTTATTGTAGTGAAGCAGAAGTATGCTGAGAACGTGCCACACAACCTGACAGAGAAGGACTTCTGGACCCGGTTCTTCCAGTCCCACTACTTTCACCGGGACCGAATCAGCACTGGCCTGCAGGACCTTTTTTCAGAGTGTGCAAAGCAGGATGAGAAGGGTAATGGCTTGGTTAGTGATTGGGTCTGCAGGGCATCCATTGTCTCTCCTGGCATTGTTTGGTACAGGGAATTGAGCCAGTGGGTCTCATCATGTCCTCTGTTTATGTCAAGCATCCAATTGTAGCTGTTCACTGGTTGGAAATGGCTGTGAAATCTATGGTAAACATACATTTCATATGTTTTTTTGTGTGCCCCAGGCTTAAAATCTATGGTAGTCCAAGGTGTGAAGAACCCACTGGTCGATCTCCTGTCCCTGGAAGACAAGACGCTGGATGAGGTGAGGGCCGCCTGCAGCTGTCTCCTAAACCCCATAGAGGGTGTGAGCATCCTGCAAACAAACCCACAATCGTATCTGTTGCAGGGTTACGGTCCAGCCCCCTCCACCTCCAATACTGGTAAATCTGTAAAAGAGAACAGCAATTCTGCCATCATCAAGCGCTTCAACCACCACAGTGCCATGGTGCTGGCTGCAGGTCTGCGCAAACAGTGAGTGAATGGAGGGGAACCGTGCAGACAGACTACAACCTGTACAGGCCTTTAAAATGGGCCTTTTGGGTCATTTGTATGTAAGTTCAGCGTCCCTGTCATGAATTACTGATAGTATTTGTGGGTAGGTACCAACCAGCATAGCGTAACTAGATTTTGTAATAATTCTCATAGTCAGATTTTCAACATGCTGTTATTAGACTGTTAGTCACTCCCTGGGTTTCCAGTTTGGTTGAGATCAGGTCTCTGCCTGTGGTCTGGGCCCTATCTGTGCTTTAGCAAGTTCCACAGTTGCTTTAGCAGCGTGCCCAGTGTTGCGTCAAAAGGTAAACTTCCTTCCCAGTTTTAGTTTGGTGGCAAGACGTACGTTTTTATGAGAGGGCTTGACATTGCCATTTGTACATTACATACATCTGTAGAGTACATAGCTGTACAGTGCATTTGTATAGCTACATACATTTTTCTTTTTTAATTTTTGCATACCCACCTTGTTTTCCATGTGAGATAGAGACATACATGTATATACACATGAGAGAACTTTTTTGGTGTTGGAAAGCAGGGTCAGGGGTGTGTAGAGCCCCCAGAGCATTTGGGATTAAAGGTCTTTTTCAAGGGCTTAACAGTGATATGATTATTCTATTGTAGCTTGGGCTGTATTGTTCACTCGCTGCAGCTTGTGATACACGATCAGCTGCGATCAGTGGGAGAAAAATTGTGGGGCTTTTTAAGCAGCGGCTACTTGCACATCCTCGCTTGGAAGATATTCAAAATTGAACTGCAAAATGCCTCAAGAACGCTTAACCCAAGACGTACAAATGAGGTGGAACAGTACGTTATGTATGTTTCTAGTAACCTAATTAAAGATTTTTTGACATACATTTTATCATCTGCATTTACTAGCTTAAAAATATTAATAATATATAAACTATAAATATATTATATTAAAATATTAAAGTAAAACAAGCTCTTGTATTGGAATCTGCATCAGTATTGGCAGTTGGATCGGAATGGAAAAATTGTGGATCAGCCCATCCCTGAATTTTATGGCCTGTTTTTAGGGTGGCGAAATGTTATTTTAAATTTTTTTTAAATGTAGATGCTTTCACTTTGGAGATTAATCCACATGTAGGCACAGTGTTATCATTGTCATACAGCAAATGCGACAAAAGTAAACATTAAGGGTTGTGTAACCTCTCGACTGTAATTGTAAACCTGGAGCAGAAACATGGGGTTACTGCATACTAGGGTTTGCCGGGGAAACAGAAGGAAATTTAGATTTCGAGAGTGATGTGTGATGTATGACCCTGGTAACTGTAATATACATTAGAGAGTGGTGTGTGATGTATGACCCTGGTAACTGTAATATACATTAGAGAGTGGTGTGTGATGTATGACCCTGGTAACTGTAATATACATTAGAGAGTGGTGTGTGATGTATGACCCTGGTAACTGTAATATACATTAGAGAGTGGTGTGTGATGTATGACCCTGGTAACTGTAATGTACATTAGAGAGTGGTGTGTGATGTATGACCCTGGTAACTGTAATGTACATTAGAGAGTGGTGTGTGATGTATGACCCTGGTAACTGTAATATACATTAGAGAGTGGTGTGTGATGTATGACCCTGGTAACTGTAATATACATTAGAGAGTGGTGTGTGATGTATGACCCTGGTAACTGTAATATACATTAGAGAGTGGTGTGTGATGTATGACCCTGGTAACTGTAATATACATTAGAGAGTGGTGTGTGATGTATGACCCTGGTAACTGTAATATACATTAGAGAGTGGTGTGTGATGTATGACCCTGGTAACTGTAATATACATTAGAGAGTGGTGTGTGATGTATGACCCTGGTAACTGTAATATACATTAGAGAGTGGTGTGTGATGTATGACCCTGGTAACTGTAATGTACATTAGAGAGTGGTGTGTGATGTATGACCCTGGTAACTGTAATGTACATTAGAGAGTGGTGTGTGATGTATGACCCTGGTAACTGTAATGTACATTAGAGAGTGGTGTGTGATGTATGACCCTGGTAACTGTAATATACATTAGAGAGTGGTGTGTGATGTATGACCCTGGTAACTGTAATATACATTAGAGAGTGGTGTGTGATGTATGACCCTGGTAACTGTAATATACATTAGAGAGTGGTGTGTGATGTATGACCCTGGTAACTGTAATATACATTAGAGAGTGGTGTGTGATGTATGACCCTGGTAACTGTAATGTACATTAGAGAGTGGTGTGTGATGTATGACCCTGGTAACTGTAATGTACATTAGAGAGTGGTGTGTGATGTATGACCCTGGTAACTGTAATGTACATTAGAGAGTGGTGTGTGATGTATGACCCTGGTAACTGTAATATACATTAGAGAGTGGTGTGTGATGTATGACCCTGGTAACTGTAATATACATTAGAGAGTGGTGTGTGATGTATGACCCTGGTAACTGTAATATACATTAGAGAGTGGTGTGTGATGTATGACCCTGGTAACTGTAATATACATTAGAGAGTGGTGTGTGATGTATGACCCTGGTAACTGTAATGTACATTAGAGAGTGGTGTGTGATGTATGACCCTGGTAACTGTAATGTACATTAGAGAGTGGTGTGTGATGTATGACCCTGGTAACTGTCATATACATTAGAGAGTGGTGTGTGATGTATGACCCTGGTAACTGTAATATACATTAGAGAGTGGTGTGTGATGTATGACCCTGGTAACTGTAATATACATTAGAGAGTGGTGTGTGATGTATGACCCTGGTAACTGTAATATACATTAGAGAGTGGTGTGTGATGTATGACCCTGGTAACTGTAATATACATTAGAGAGTGGTGTGTGATGTATGACCCTGGTAACTGTAATATACATTAGAGAGTGGTGTGTGATGTATGACCCTGGTAACTGTAATATACATTAGAGAGTGGTGTGTGATGTATGACCCTGGTAACTGTAATATACATTAGAGAGTGGTGTGTGATGTATGACCCTGGTAACTGTAATATACATTAGAGAGTGGTGTGTGATGTATGACCCTGGTAACTGTAATGTACATTAGAGAGTGGTGTGTGATGTATGACCCTGGTAACTGTAATATACATTAGAGAGTGGAGCTGGATGTTCTAGGGAGAGTCACATGTCCCCTGTGACTCTCCTATCAGGGACCCTTTCAGTGACCAGGCCAGTGAGACAAGCAGCACCGATGGTAACTCCAGAGACTCGGACCTCTTTCAGCCACCCATCAAGAAGGTAATGACAGATGTGGGTCTAGCTTCTGAGCAAGGTCCCATAAACCTATAATCGTCTCACTGAATCCGTATGTAAGGCTGTATAATCTCTGCTTCTGCGATGACTGAAGTTTCCCTGCTGCAGTGCCTCTGCAGTTATGCAGGAGAACATTAGCCGTGGCTCATGGGCAGCGTCTCAAAGACATGGTGTTTCCCCAGGTGAAGCTGCAGGAGGCCATTGAGTATGAGGACTTACAGAGAGGCAATGGACAAAAGACCGTTGCCCTGAATCTGAAGAAATCTGACAGGTCGGTGTCTGTCCTTTAGCCAGTTTTTGGTTCCCACAAGTAAACGTTGACATTGCTGTTGGAGATTCTGGGGCAGCCGAGGTTTTAACCATAGCTGTGGAGCACAAAGTCACCCGCATCTGAGCTGTTGAATTTTTACGTGTGCCGCCAGGTATTCCCACGGCCCTGTGCCCATCCAGAATCAGCACTACAGCACAAGCCAGGACATCATCAACTCTGTCAGTATCATCCAGCATGAAATGACCAGTTACAAGCCCAGTCTTACTCAGGTACTGATTAGCATGTGTGCGCACTAGCCTGGACAGAGCTGAGATTGACTTCAAGTCCATATTAGCTCAACGTGTGCTGATATTTGCCCTCTCCTGTCGCAGGTTATGTCCAATAGTACAGCCAGCTCAGCAATCGTCGCCCTCTCACCTGGAGGTGTGCTTATGCAAGCTGGGACGCAGCAGGCCATAAACCGTGGGTACTCTCTGGGTGTTCTGGTCACTTAGGGCTCGGTGATGACGTCTCTCCTTACCGTATTTGTGAGCCACTGAGGACAGCGTGCATTTAATCTATTAAATATTTGCATCAATATTAATTCAAGCTTATTTCTTGGTAACTTGATATTTTAAGGAAATGCTGTGAATTGCTGTAAATACTGTGAATAGGACAGATAACCAACTGAATTTTAGCTACTGGGGAATTGAGTTGAAAATAGCTGGAAATCCACAGCCGCAGAACTAACTAGGGCAGTGTTTTTCAACCCAGTCCTTAGGGTCCCCAGACAATCCATATTTATTCTCCCTCCCAGCTCTCAGCACACCTATACCAGGTATTTTGGTGGGGAGCTGGGAAGGAGCAAAAATGTGGATTGCCTGGGGGTCCCTGAAGACTGGTATGGGAAACACTGGAATTGGGAACCCTAGATTCAAATCAAATAAGTCCTCTACTTGGACATTCTTTCTTATAATAGGAGATGATTCTGTACAAGGCTCAACCATTGTGCTGCCTTTTCAGAGATGGTGCCCAGTGAGGTGCAGTCAGAGCTGAAGCACCTGTACGTGGCAGCTGGAGAGCTGCTGCGTCACTTCTGGTCTTGTTTCCCTGTCAACACGCCCTTCCTAGAGGAGAAGGTGGCTTTCTCTCTCTCTCTCTCTCTCTTTACTCTTCTGTTTCACCTCACTTTTTGGTTTTTCTTAAATCTTTTTTTTTTCCCCCCCCTCTTCTCTGCAAAGGTTGTGAAGATGAGGTCTAACCTTGAGAGGTTCCAGCTCACTAAGCTCTGTCCTTTCCAGGAGAAGGTCCAGCGGCAATACTTGAGCACTAATGTAAGACATGTCCCTTCTCTCAGCTGAAAGGAGATACTGTAGGTTTAATCCTACTGGAACTCAGAAGGTCCTGTAACACGTGCTTAGTGAACCGAGCTGAAGTGCTGCTTTTCATTGGATAGCGTGGGTGGGCCTAATTAATGTTTTGCTTATTGTGGTAACCTGTTAGTAAATTATTGTAAACCCTAAGAAATCTAGTTTAGCAGTATATCCTTGATCCTTTTTATCTTGGACACATTTCCTACAGCTTACAGGCCACCTGGAGGAGATGCTTCAAACAGCCTACAACAAGTTCCATGCCTGGCAGACGCGACGAATGCTGAGAAAGACATGATGGAACAGGGGATAGCGGACAAGAGAGGAGCGACAAGCCGCCTCTCTCCTGGGCCAGCTGGCCCGCTGTGATCCACACTGAACCAAGGGCCTCGTACTTGGTCTGCGTTGGGGCTGGGACATCGACTGGAGGATGCCACGGCAACTCTTGATTGGTCGGCACCGATGAACATTAGCACAGGCGATATTCATCTATTTGTTGTGTTTTAAATTCTCATGGGTGGGGGGAAAATGGGGGGGGGGGGCACGCCTATCCTAGTTCTCTCTGGGGGATGTAGCAGAGCCAGGATGCCGAAATGATTGCAACAAGCAGTCTGACGGGCGGGTTCTGTGGGGGGGGGTGTGGCTCACCTCAGGTACTGAGTGAAAGAAGCTGAAGGACTGAGCTGCTGCTGTTAAGTATGTTCGACTTACCCATAATGCAGTGCAACAAAAGAGGAATACAAGCAAAGAAGATGTTTGGAAGAAGCAATACTGTAAATGAACTGCCTGTGCTGTCTCTTATGCAGCTGTCACATGGTCATCACTGCACTGGCTTCACAAGGCCTGCACCTGTAGGCTTAACAATGGCTGTTTTGTTAGGCTTGCACTTGTTTAGGAGCAAATAGAGGAATGTGTAGAGTGATCCAAGCTGTCGCCACCACTCATTCCAATGGTTTGTCAGGTATATTTCTCTGTCTGGAATGCACAGACACAGCCTGTGGGGATCTCCGAATGTCCATCACTGACAGAGACTCCAGTCTGTGCGCTGTCGTCTTCTGCCTTTCTCACAGTGCTCTTTCACTTCTCTGAAAGTTCCTTCTTTGAGAAGACCTGCTCGCTTCAATGTCATTCAAGAGCAAGATAGAGGAATTCCTTGAGCAAAGCTAAGTTGTCACTGTCGTGGTAGCCATCTCCGAGTTTACAGACCCGGTCCCCCGCGAGTCCCAGTTCTGTTACTTGCACTGAAGCGTCCCTCGAGCCGTCTCCAATCTACACTCTTTCCCACATTGTCCAACTGGGGAAATGTCACAGAACTGAGCCTATCTACTGGTCCGGCAGTATCTGGTGGTCAGTGTTAAGCAAAACAAACATTTAACCAATGACTGATGGTAATGGAATATTTTTCCTATCTGTTTATCTTGTTGACTCAGAATTGACACCGTTGGAGATTCTTTGACTGTATACATGGATTGGTTAGTGGTTTTAAGTGGTACCATCTCCACTATGCTTTGTTATTGTAGATAAGTTAATGGGAAGAAGGAAGAATAGCTACAATCTGGATGTTTCTACTGCTCAGAAACATGTAAGAAAATGCACTCAGTGTTAATTATTCTTTTTGCTAAAGCCTCTGAAAAGGTCTGTCCCTCTGTGAACTGACTGTAAACTCTTGGCTGAATTTCCTTGCCCTTAGTACAGCAGAATGAAAAGGAGCTTTGATGTCTGTCTTCAGGAGAAGGTTTCTGTGGGCACCAGCGCTGTTAGTCAGTTGCCCTTGGTGCCATGACTAGTGCAATAGCTTTGCTGTTGAAGCATTTTTGTATCGCTGTTTACCTGTGTGAACATGCTATCCTTTGAAACTCTCAAGTTTTCATGTTGATCTCCATCACTGGTTGATGTCAAATTTGCTATCAACATACCATAAGTAGAATGGTCTGGCACATATGCACCAACCCAAGGTTTCATACTTGCAGTGCTTTCATCGAATGATATAACAAATATGCAAATCCCAATTTTAGGGGGAAAAGTGTGGTTTCCTTTGCCTTGTTATCTACGGTTGTACTTGAGTGAGCTGTTAGCCACAGTCTCTAAACCCTGTTTTCACTCAACATAGTCACTATAAATGCAGTCCAGCGTCTTTGTTTTTTATTTAATCCTGTATATTTGCAAGCATCTACTGGCTAGATCCACAAAGTGATTTTTTTTTTGGCTTTTCATCTACGACCACCCAGGATTCCACTCTTGTTTTAGTATAACTCTGTTGTGCAAAATGTCATGGTGGAAGATGACGTGAGTTTTGGGAGTAGTTTTAGAAATGATCTGATACAAATGTTCCAGAAATCTTTTCATAAATGTGTCCTGATGTCAGCACTGAAATTTCTCATAGTAGAACTGAGTTGTTTGGGTTCTGTTGTTGGGATGAGTTTCCAGAAGCAGGGCTCAGTGAATATGTTTTATTATGCTTTGTCTTAATACTGTATGAATACACCAGTATGAAGGGAAATCTTATCATTTTTGATGTGTTAAGATTTGGACAAAGAACATTTTTCAAAAATAACAGGTTTAAATTTAATGTAATTTGGTTTACAATTAAAATGGTCTAATTTTAACTGTCTAATAAAGATATGCAGAATAAGTTTAAAGACAGGATAATTTTTTTTCAGTTTTACCTGTGCTAACAAGTTCAGTCCAACTGAGCACAAATGAGTTTGAGAAGGAAAAAAAAAAAGTCCAGAGTTGTATCAGTGTATCATCTCCCTTGGTCTGATGGAAACCTCCACAAGGTCTGAATCTCTGAATCTGTAATGCACAGGTGAATTCAATGAACTGTGTCAAAATTTCTACTACTTTTTTATATTCACAAATGTGATAGAATACTCATATCTCTATATGCACAAATTGTATGTATGTGAAGGTGTTGTTTGTAAAGCTGACAAATAGCCAAGTTTGACGGCAAGCAGTGTTTATAGGTTATTAATCTGGAGGTTTAATGTCCAAAGTTATGGCATTCCTCTCTGGCATAGCCGCCAATTGGCCACATTGTGTTCCCAATATGAGGTGAAAAGATCTTTTATGTGGGGGAAATGTTAAACAAACCAGCTTCTGCAGTGCAATTGTGTGACTTATTACTTGAAATTTCTGAGAGTCTCATGAGACTTTTGGACCCTATAAAGCAAGTTTTCCCCTTTATTCTTGCTGCTTGTGTTGCTTCTCCTAACAGGGATATAGGTATAAATATACGAGATATACTCTGTGTCAGATCCTCTGTGTTATATTCAGTTTAGGGCAACAGCAGCCTAGTTACAGAAATGAATTTTGTGAATGTGAACTGCTCTAAAAACAGATTGCAATAATTATACTGAAAAAATATACCACAAAATTTAAGTAACATCTGCTGAGGAACTATTTATTTTATCTTGTAGCTTTGCATGGCGAGCCGGCTGGATTTTATTTAACTTTTGTGTTGTACTTCAAAAACTAAAGCTGTGCAGAAAGGGTGAGTATTTTTAGGAGATTAAACAAGTAGTCTTATTTTCTGTTGTAGAATATTTCCTTGCTCTATTTTCACCTTCATTTGCTGCTTCAGACTGGTTTTAAAAAATCTTCTAATACAAACAATTTATAGGAGCAGCAGTAGGGCCCAGGTTTCACAACATGTTTTTAAACAAAGGCCATGACTTAAGTGTTGTTCTCAATTAATGTTTATATCAGGCTTATCTTTACCAGTTAGCTCTGTGTATGTATGGTTGGATGTCGTGGTCTGGTTTGGAAGGTTGTAGACCTCCATCAGTTGTCCCTGTAAATATGTGCAGTGGGAAGGGCATTCAGAACAACTGCAAGCCTTTAAATAATAATGACGTCATCTTTTGTCTTTTGATACTCCTGCAATCTGTATTCCCCGGAGCATCTACTGTTGCAATCAATAGCCTAATGGAGCATGGAAGCCCCACTTTAGTCTAACTGCTTCTCCAGTGCATGCGCCAACGGCACTAGCGCAAAATGCAGTCCGCTACTCGTGGACGTCGATTTCCGATATATGTTTGTATATGAATTGTTCTAAACGGATGTTATTTAATGAACATCTGAGTCGATGCTACTTAGTCTTTTTCATGTTTGGAATGTGCAATTAACAAAGACCTTGAGCAAAGTCCAGAACATACAGTAGACTATGAGGAGGTATCACTCCGCCCCGCTCTGCGATTTTAGACTGTAAAGTAGTACCGACCAGTCGGAAACGTCCCACAACTTCTGTCAAATCTTCACGGCAGAGAAGTGAGGAAACAAACTATTTTAACTAAATAAAGTATAAACGTCTGCAACTCTGGACTCGATGTTGCACAGTGAAAATGACATAGTTTTGGGGAATTGACCGCTCGCCAATGACAGGTAGGTTAATAACCGAAGAGTTTGTTTTTTACAATTTAAACCGTAGCTAAAAGGTGTTGCTAAACGGTTAAGTCTGCTTCTGTCCAAAGCAAAAGTGATACCTGTACATGATTTGGCTTATGTAGCTCCAGCGGAGCACACTTTTGTTTCATATCGGCAGCACATCAGTGTATTTGATTTAAGGACAAATGGTGTAATTGTAGTTAATAATGGGTGGACCATCGGTATTTAGACAATGTGTCGCTGGTTAGTTGTTTGCTTAGTTTGCTGATTGAAAACGCACCACTTTATTTTACGGCATCGATTTGTACTGTAACTCTAATTTAAAATGGGATTAAAAAAAACTACTGCTTAAGTGACGGGAAGGGGCACTAACGGTTTGCAATGTGAATGTTTTAAATGTAAGGGATGTGGCTTGCAGAATAGGAAATTGAACTGGATTGGGATCTCGTGATGCTCACACTCCCTTGGTGGTTCAGCCTGTCTGCTGGATTAGCACCCGATCCAGCCAGCTACCCCCTTCCCTTAGTTCCCATTCCCATCCCAGTTCACCTTTGCCAAAATTGCTGCCATAGATGGTCCGTGATTAGAGGCGCCTGTGAGCGCTGCTATGTGAATGTTTACTGACAGCAGCTCTGATAGTGCAATGGCTAAATGTACTGGTCCAGTACGTTGTACCACGTAGCGTTACTGGTTCACTGAACGATAATTTTACACTGCATGGGCTTGTTTTTCAGGTATGTCATTTACTTTTGTAACTCCATGACAGTGAGTTACTATAAACTCCGTGATGTGCTTTATTTTTTTTGCTTGGTAAACCTCACTCTTTCCTGGTAGTAAACTGACAGTCACTGCTAGTCATGCTTTCACAATTAGAGAGGATACGTGAAGTCATGTGATGTCAGGCAGCGGGAGAGGGGGTGGTGCAACGCTGTCTGAGCGGTATTGACTAGATCAGGGGTGGCCAATCTTATCTGCAAAGGGCCGGTGTGTGTGCGGGTTTTCGCTGCAACTCTCTAATTATATTACTAATTGATTGGCTGAAGAGTCCTCACACCTGGGTTTGAACAGCTGACCTACAGGTTATCCCAAAAACCTGCATACACTCCGGCCCTTTGTAGATAAGATTGGCCTCCCCTGGACTAGATAATCTGGGTTTACACACTGTTTGTGTCTGTTACTGGCAAAGATGCTCCAGATACAGATGTGTGGCTCTGATCTAACTGTACTTAGCTGCAGACATGAGGTGTGTATTTCCACCCCACGACCGACCTGTCCCTTCCATTAGCACCAACCGCTTCCTTAACATGCCCAAACAGGTTGGCCTAGCTGAGAGGCGTGCTAACCATGCCTCTGCTGCCTGTGCTGCCTGAGTCCTGCACACATGTGCTGGCTGAGTTTGACTGCTTGGATCCCCTGCTCTCCGCCCTGCGCCTGGACTCCAGCAGGATCAAGGTAGTGGATAGCCAGGCTTCAGCCTAGGCCACGGCTAGCTGGACGATCCCTGGCATTGCCCGCCAGCATTCCTCACCCCGCGTCCCTGTTTAACCGCCTTGCCCTTCTGCAGTGTACCTGCGTGGCGGTCTCGAAGAAGTGGTTGGTGCTGGGAACCTCAGCAGGGGCTCTCCACCTTATCCAGAAAGATGGCTGGAAGCAGCGCTTGATCCTCACACACAAGGTGCTCCGGGAAGCCTCTGAAAGCGCAGACTGTGCTCTGGCTCTCCTGTCCGCGTACATACAGTCTATGCTGAATTAAACCCTGCTTTTCAGTTTCACCAATAAATGTCTTGGCTCCTCCGGCAGGAGGGATTCATTACCCAGGTAGCATGCTGCCCACATGATGAAGACTTTATTGCAGTTGCTACAAGGTAAATGGAGCTCGTCTCTCTCCACAGGAACATCTCTGCAATGTTGGGCATTTCAGGTCCAGACACTACTCCAGACCAACATTTTGTTTCTACTAACCAGTAAATCACTCTGCGACTGTGACTCTTCATGCTTGACTGGTTGGTAGAAACAAAATCTTGGTCTAGATTTGTAGTTTCTAGACCTATAATGGCCAACACTGAATGTCTATGTATTTATACACTGTAGATGGTATAGACAGCATACCTTGTACCATTTTCAACAGCTGCACCAACTCCTCTAGTCATTTAGCACATTTCGAGAAGCTGTCGTGTATCAGTGTGGAGCTCGTTGGCTGTGCACTGTACTACGTTTATCCGCTTACTATGTATTTAGTTAGTAGTACATTCTTTGTTGGAAAAATGAGTGACTGTTGGAGTGTAGCGCAGTTTACAGGAACACGGTGGCACACAAGTGTCGTACACAGCAAGAAAAAACTCCTAGCTATTTTGTGTCTAAAAGACGTTTACAGGTATGTTCTGCATTGTATTCCATTAGCTGGTTACAGGCTTCGGCAGTCAGTCGCTAAAGGTATTAATTCCACGTGTTGGTGTTCTTGGCACTATGGAAAAACACATTGTTCCTCTTATTAAATTTGACTTGTAGTTTGAAAAGTAAGGACCAAATTAGTTGCAGGGATGCAATATTTCCCATCTTCAGTATCCCGGAACATTCCAGAGATGGAAAATGTATCTTTCACTATTTCACTTTGTCGCAAATATATTACAAATGTCTGCGTGTCCTAATTTAAGAATTTCTGACCAAGCAGAGGTGATTGTTACATAAATTCCATACCTTCTTTCCTCCCTTCCATCTCTATGGCTGTACTGGGCCAGTATAAGCTGCTATGTAGTTAGTATGTACTAGACTCACGCCGCAGACATGTTAAAGTCAAATAAAAATAGTTGTAATATTTTCTTTGCATTTCATATGATTTATTTGTCCTCAGTGATTAACTTCTTATTAATGATTATAGTTTATACATTTTAAGATGATATGCGACAGGGTTGTGGCCATTACAGAATGCATTTATCAATTCCAGTTCAAATCAGGAAATGGAACTGGAGTTGGAATTTATATCTTTCAGAAATTCGAATTCTATTCCAGTTTTTTTTTTTTTTCTTTTTCCCCCAATCCCAACTCCAGTTCCATTTCCTGATTTGGACTGGAATTGATGAATGCATTCAGGAATGACCCCAACCCTGATATACAACACGCTTCAGTTTCCTTCCATAGTACACAGGCATGCAGTTTAGACTGATTGGTGGTCTCTGAACTTCCTGTACTGTATGACTGTGTGTGAGTGTGTGCATATACGTGCCCTGTAGTGGACTGGAATCATGCCTGGGGTGTACCTCAGGGATTGGCTCTAAGCCCCCCCACACAACCTGGATCAGGATAAGCGGTTAAAAGCTGGATGGATAATATGCAACAAATAAGTAGAACACAAGATGCAATTGTCCCATAATGCCTAGTAAGTAATAATTGCCTGGTATGTTAATAATTAATCACATGATCGTTAAATGCTGTCTAATTCTTGGGGATGTGAGCGTGCGCATGAGTATGTGTATGATTGTGTGTCCTTATTTCATTGCTTGCTTGCATATGACGCCCCCAGTCAGGGCCTGGTGGTGGTGTGGGAGCTGCACCTGGAGCGGCGGGGGCGCCCTGAGCGTGTCTGTACCTCCTGGGAACACCGGGGCCAGACGGTGACGGCTCTCTGCTGGGACACGGCCGTGCTGCGCGTCTTCGCAGGGGACGCAGGCGGGAAGGTGTCCTCTGTCCGTGCCGCATCCTCCAAGCTGGGCAAGGTACTTCACGCCGACTGGGCAGGTGCTGCTGGGAATTGGCCAGCCGAGGCTAATCCCTGTGGGTCCAGAGTCTGCATTTTAACTCCTCAGCTGACATCTTTGCCCAGATGACTTGCACATCTATCTACTTATCCAGCTAGACCCTATCAGCAGGGACTGTCCCAGTAGGCTATCTGCCATTCCTAGATTGCCTGTGGTGTGTGTGTGTGTGTGTGTGTGTGTGTGTGTGGTATCCTGTGTTGGATTGACATCACATCCAGGGTGTACCCCACCCCCCAGCCTTGAACACTCTACTGCTGGGGATTTCCTCTGCTGCCCCCCCAAAAAAAAAACAACAGGATAAGGGATTGGAGAACTGATGGAGGTTTAACTAGGGTCTTTAGTGTGTATTAAGAGCATTGTTTGCAGTTCTAAGTACATAAAGATTTCATAATTTCATCATTTTTTTTTGCTTGCATGTGCATTTTACATACTGTCACACTGTTCCTTACTGTCTATTGAATCCCAGACTGCAGTTCACTGCTATTGCCTGCTGGGGGCGCAGTTGGGCATAGGTGTGGGTGGGGCAGATCGCTTCATTCTCACTGTGGATAAGCGGAGCTGTTTACTAACTCGGAGATTAGCACCAATGGCATCGATAAACCCTAAATTCAGCTCCCACACAGTTGGAGCTGCAGTGTTGCCAGTGGATAAACCAGGATATCTTGCCAGTACATGATTGTTTAGACTGACATGTGACTTTATTTATATTTGTATTGGCTTTTGTGTTGATTCCCCTATTTGTTGTTATTTGGGCAGCGTTCATTGTTAAAATGGGTTGTCTGCCAGTGCTCTTCCAGAGTGGAGAGAGATCGCAAATCTTGATCCTGATTGTATCATGATTTGGCTAAAGGTCATAGCATCTGGCCCTATTAACGGTTCACCGATGTGTTTTGTTGTTCCTTTTCTGCACTGGGTTTAGTTATCGTATTTGTTTCGCCCCTTTAAGTGATCACTCACCTCGCTGTGCTTTTACACAGTGCCAGTGAAACATGATGATTGCATCTTCCTGATGCGCTTAACCTTTTCCGTTTTGGAAAGATTTGCGAAAATGGCAGATAAGGGCCTGCAGTCGCAGAGAATATGCACTACTGAAGGTTCTCATTTTAGGTACATTCCCATAAGCCTGTGTAGGATTTCATCGGAACCGCATTTAATTGATTGATCTTATATATGGGGGGATTTTGGGTTTATATGTGAGTGAGAAACTCTGCTTTTACCTGTAATGTATAACTGTGGTGATATTTTGACAACTAAGGCTTTTTGAATTTTGAACCTTGATTCTAAATTTATGCATACTTAATTGTTTAGTTAGCTCCTGTTACTGAACAAGTGGAGCATTGCACCTAATGGTTTGAATCCCAGGGAGTGCACTTACACAAATTGTAACCCCCCTACTGTAAATCGCTTTGGATTAAAGCATCATAAATTAAAAGTCTGTCTTTGGAATTTTTGTTTAGACCACACGTAGTTACTCTGGTGATAAGGCTTGTTGTCCACAGTGTTCCCTGTGTGGCTTGATGTAATCAAGTGTCAGTACTAGCAGTGAATTCGGTGACACCCCCGCCCATGTCCCCCGCGGCGTTCGTCGTGGTAACCAGGGTATATGTCTGCAGGGCTCGGCGTTCGTCATCTTTCCCATCCAGACCATCACCACCCTGGACTCGAGAGTGGTGCAGCTGGGCTACCAGGATGGCCGTCTTCTGGTTTCCTCACTCAGCCGCTGCTACTTGTGCGACACAGAGAGGTGGGCGGGACTCTGTGGACCAAACCATTATGGTGGGGGGGGGGGTGGGAGCTCCGCCTGTACCAAAAAATAGGCAGCAAGGGGGCAAACACATTCCAACACCATATGAGTCTCCAAAAGTACTGCTGTGTACTGTAAAAAATATTTGAAGAACAACATGAAATACTCAGCGCTCTTGTCTAGCTCTGACATACCAAGGGCTGTTAGTGAATGACTTTTTTCTTTTCTTCCTGTGTAGGGAGAAGTTCTGGAAAGTGGGGAACAAGGAGCGGGACGGGGAATATGGGGCCTGCTTCTTCCCCCCGGCACGCGGCTCGCCAGTCGGCACGCCGCCCCTCTTGTACTGCGCGCGGCCGGGCTCCCGGGTGTGGGAGGCCAACTTCAGCGGCGAGGTGCTCAGCACGCACCAGTTCAAGCAGCTCCTCGCCTGCCCTCCTATGCCCCTCATATCCTGCAGGTAGCTCCTCCCACAGTCACACCTGTGCATCTGCACACGTTTGCGTCTCTGCCACTGATCATATCGCCCCCTGCAGGTGTGAGCCGCAGTTTCACGCTGCTCCAAGAGGCCCCCAGTCCATGGCTTTCCCCAGGCTGCTATACCTCAGGTACCATGGCACCAGCACACTGTCTGCAGACCCTGCTGTCTGTCAGTCACCGAATGATACCCCCCTGCCCTTTGAGTGTGTTATTAATGTGTGTTATTTGTAATTATTATCGGTCATCACAACATCTGCCTACATTAAGTACTGGGAGCACTGGTCTTTCAATGCTTATCTTGTCACTTTTAGACACTACTCGTAATAGTATTAGTTACAATAGTCTTTTGCACTCTTGTACACATATATTCCGTATTTTGCACCGTGTATATGCACACCCCACTTTAGCTACTTTTTTTACATACCTCTTCTGTTTTCGCACCTGTGTATGCTTTATTTTATATCCTATTATTGCTTCCTTGTATTATATTATGTTCTTTATTTTTGGTGCTTTGAAGCTCTGTTTGTTGTTTTAATCTTCACGGTGAGAGCTATGCTTTGGAACGGTAATTTCCCTGATGAATAAAGCTTTATCTTATTACATGCTATCTTGCTTAAATACGTTGTGTGTGACTGGCCTTCCCCTGCTCTGCCTCCCCTGCTCTGCCTCCCCTGCTCTGCCTCCCCTGCTCTGCCTCCCCTGCTCTGCCTCCCCTGCTCTGCTTCCCCTGCTCTGCCTTCCCCTGCTCTGCCTTCCCCTGCTCTGCCTTCCCCTGCTCTGCCTTCCCCTCATGCCTGGCATTCTTCATTCAAACCTCTGGTGTTGTTTTTATGCAGTGATCAGAACCTGCTGACCTGGACTGAGTCGGCGATCTACATCTTCGTGCCTCAGTGCGACCAGGTCCTGCTCTGGACTGAAATTAAAGGTGCAAAGCTGTCCAACTGGCCACCGCCCCGGTCATTTCAGTGCTATATCACTGCTGTTTACCTCCCTACGGTGCCCTAATCGCTGTGTCTGCCCCCCCGACCTTCAGACCTGATTGAGGTTGCAGTTTTCCGCAGTGAGCTTTTCTGTCTCCATGCCGATGGACGCCTGTCCCACTTGAGCCTGCTGTCTGCGGAGCGCTGTGTGGACAGGCTGATACGCAGGGAAGCCTGGTCCCTGGCCGCCTCTGTCTGCTGCATGTTCCAGCACGCCATCGCCCCCTGCAGGGTAAGTCCCCCGCACCACAGTGAATTCACGTCCGCAAAGACCTCATCTCAGAGGTACCCTGCAGAGCGTACCGTCAAAAGTAATGTCTGCATAATAAACTATAATGATCACATGGCTATAATGTGTTATGCCTTTTAATAAATAGTTATAGCCATGTTTATAGTGCTCTATGAATGCAATATAATGCATTATGAATGTGTATATAAATTACTAACAACATGGCCTTAAGTAAAGTGTTACAGGAAAATCATTTAGTTGGTCCAGTTGCTTAAAATGGACTTGGTTAATTTACCTACCGCTAGAGTGCCTTCTTGGTCAATTTATGTTGCTAAATATTCAATTCACCCCCCCCCCCCCCCAAAAGGCCCGGAAGTCACTTCCCATTGACCGCCTGGAGTACCTGCGTTCACAGCTCAACCCCAGCACCCAGCAAGACCTTCTCAGCCAACTAGAGGACATGATCCCCAAACTGGAGCCCCTGGACTCTGCCTCCAGCAGCCGCAGAAGCAGCATATCTTCACATGTGAGTCTCACAGTACTGACCTCACAGAATGTGACTGTGAGTTTGTGCCTTTGGTGATGAGAGTGATTTTGTAATGCAGGATAATCATGGAGCTATTAAAATGAACAAGCAATTGCAGACTACGTTGTAAAACTTCAACAAACAATCACAAACTAATTATAGAATTATTTTTTTACTTTGATTAGTCCCTGACATTCAAATGCGAATTTGCTGTGTAAAGTCTGCAAAAGCTTATAGCATTTACCTATTACATAAATTTTATTGCTGTTCAAAACATGTAGTAAATATATTTACATTTTGTTGGACATATTGACTAATATCCCTTTTAAGTGATTTTTTTGAACATCAATTGGTAATGCAGGAGAGCTTCAATGTGCTGGACTGCGGTATCTACAGGGTGATCAGTCGAAGAGGAAGCCAGTCAGATGAGGAAACCAGTTCCCTGGTCAGCCAGTCAATGCTCGAGGAGGAGCGGCTGAAGGAGTTTAGCTTTGTGCATGAGGAGGAGCCTGTGGAGCCTGGTAAGGGCTGTGACCTTTGACCTGGCTCAGTGGTTGCTGCTTCCCCTCTGGTCCACTACAGATTTCTGTGGAATGAAGGGCACCTCAAAAAGGGAATTTTTTTTTTACAAATAAAGGCACTATTTTAAAAATGTTTTATATATTTCTGACTTAATTTCTTATAAAGTCTATTTCTCGCAAACACTGTCTTATTAAAGTGGTTTGACAGTTGAAGTTTTTGTGTGACATCACTCTTGAAGAACTTCTATGAAATTATTCAGCCACTCCCCTACATCCCAGCCACGGAAGTAAAAGAGCAGACAGACGATTAGTGCTTTCCTTACACTGTCCGACATGCCCATGACATCTCCATGCGTGTTCCTTTGTTGCCCATTCAGCCGTGTGATTCTTGTGTATTACTGGCTGAGGTGCTTTTGGACTCCGCCCTTTGATTTGTTTGTGTCATATCCTGTCATCCACCTCCGTGTCATTTCTCTGCTTCACCCCATCCTGCTCTGCAAACTCTGGCCCCCCACGATCGCCACCCACCCCCGCTTCAGCCACCTCCGATCCCCCGCCCAGCGAGCGCACAGAGCCCGAACGCTCCGAGTCCGGCCTTCAGTTTCACCTACCCCTCTCATTCCGCCCCAAACCCCCCCGCGTGGCTCTGCAGGCTGTTCGAGACAGGTGAGTGCCCCCACCCCGCCCTGGCCACCAGACATCCTTGCATCAACCATGCTCATTGGTTTCAAGTGGTCACTGTGCGGTTAAAGACAGCATGGTCCAAGAGCTGACCAATCAAAAGCAGCGCGAATGTCAAATCATTGTCGTCGACACATAGCTTGTATTGGGTTCTGCACAAGTATTTATTCAAGCAACCAGCATAGTCATTGAAGAGGTTGGAGAGGTCAAGAAGTCCCTACGTTTGTGTGTCAAATGAAAATGAGTCAAGATATATTCAATCTATAAAGGCAAAAAAAACAAGATCAGAAATCTGATTTCTGATGCTCATGGGCACAGATGAATTGAAGTTTTAAACATCGAGGACGTTAATGAGTTCCAGAGTATTATTAGGATGTCACTTTGAGAAGTGAAAATGGCATATCTTTCAAACAGCTGGTCATGTGGAGTCCCCCGTACACCAGATAAGTTTTCCCAGTTCCCATTTTAAGTGAAACTCAGCTTTTAGAAAGAGAAGTGAAACTGATACAAGTAAAAAAAAAAAAAAAGGCTTTGTTGCTTTTTTTGTTGTTCTTTTTGGGAGGGCTTACAGCTCGCGTCTATAACCAGACACTTCCTGCCTGGGGCTGGCCAGCAACCCGTGTCTGTCCTTCACGTCTCAGTCCTGTTCAGAAGCATCGAGGAACCTGAGCACGAGTAAATTAGGGTCGTGTTGTGAGCTTGTCACCCAGCACTGGTTAGTAGGTAGGGCAGTGGATTCACATAACATTAGGATGAATCGCTCAAGTGAATGATCATGTAAGTTGTTCTGCGGTTCAGTGCGTGCGGAGTTTCACAATCTGCGTCTTCTAATGACAGGTGACTCTTTGCTTTATGATACTTTCGTCGTGCGTCATTTAAGTGTTCAGGCTTGGCTCGGTCTCTGACCGTTTCCTGTTGTTTTTTTTCTTCTTGATGTCTGTGTCTTTGATATTTTTCCTATCCCAAGACGGTCAGGGTGCAGGTGCCAGTGAATCGGTCTGCTTGGAACATTGATCGTGATGCTGATTTGTAGCTTTCTTTTACTTGTTTTTCGTTCGCGAGACACGAATTAGGAAAATCGCCATGTTGGGACCATAACTGCTGTTTATATTGCTGTGGCACATTTATAGTGGTGCTGTATGTGATACTAAATTAAGTGCTAGAGAGAGCGATGGAAGAAAGATCACAAACTGATGATTTCCTTTGTTTTATTTGGACGTGATTTTTGATGTTTCTTTTTTTGCTCTTTCATTCTCAGTGTTTCCAGCTTTGTAAAGAAGACCTCTGAGAGGATAAACACCCTCCAGATGAACTCTGACCTTTGGCCCCGTCCCGATCAGAGAGAAGTAGGGCAAAATGACATCACGGCTGAAATGGCATCGTTTCCAGAAGAACTGGACCGCCTGTGAGTTCTGGGATGGTACCAGTCCTATTTCGGGTCTTTCTCGGAAATCTTCACAATTTAAGAGAAACTTGTGCTGGTGACAGTATTAGGGGGTTGTATCTTTTTCAGTAAGTACATTTCTGACTAAGATAATGTTTTTATTGGCAAATAAACATGCATCTCAGAATTTATAGCCTTAGTTTTTTCATTCAGGCCCCATAAATATTCCCATGAATACACAATCTATCATGATAACAAATATATAAGAAATATAACAAATTATCCGGATTGGTCTACTCAGGGCAACAAGGTTACAGGTTACTAACCCGTCTTTCACTTTGAGTTGCTCTAAAGGTGGGAATTGCCTCGCCAGAGAGAACTTCCCCACTGGTTGTCATTTTTGTTTCTCTTTTTTTCACCCCCCCCTTGTACCTGCATACTGGCAGTAAACCGCCGTCTGCCATATTTAACACAGTGGGAAAATTACACCAATCCATCCATCCATGGTGTAACCACATCTCCTGGTCAGGATCACATGGGGGACCCACAGCTCATCATAGACCGGCACTATGCTCTCAATCATACCCAAAGTGTAATTTAGAAATGCCAGCTAGCACAACTCCCAGTAGGTGGCACTGGAGAACAGATCAATTTGACTGGCACGTTGATCTCTGTTCGTCGTGCAGATCTGACGCTGATCGACCCAGTTCAGACACTGATTGGGAAGAGCTGAGAGGAGCAACTCAGAAAGCAGTGTGAGTATTGAACAGGAATATAAACTAACTGTGTTTGAAGGCCTCTATCAAGGTGTATAGCACAGGTCCTAAATAGCAGCTACATGCTAACCGTCTCTTATAATTCCTTCAGTCATCAGGGTTTGTATGTGTGGTTTCTGGAATGTGAGACTGTGCCACATACTTGTATTCTGTTCCTTCGGCACTTTAGGATCCTGATTCAAGATCCGCTTCTTCTCCTGGACCCGGCTTGTCTGCGGGAGGTTCTGTGGCAGTGGCTTTCAGTGCTGGAACAAATTCTGGGCCCAGAGGCGATCCCTCTGGCTGGACAGTATCCCTCTGAGGTACATCACCCTGAGAAAGACGCCCGGGGGCCAGAGCCCCCAGGATGCCAGGTAGAGGAAAGCGCTGTTGGGATCGGGGAAGTCAAGGAGCCGGAGGGGATGCTGGCGCCGGCTGAGGAGGGGCAGCAGGTTGGCGCGGAGTCCAAGCTGGGGGCGACACTGATGGAAGACACTGAAGTGAACGCAACCCAGCAAGAACCAGTACGTGTGAAGCCTCCTAGGCCCATACCGTCTGACCTGCAGGCCGACCTCACCCAGCTGGCCTCTCTCTGCCTGGACCTCGGCTGTTTCCATGGTAACGCTCTACAGGAGCGGGTTCGAGCGGAGGAGCCCATGGGCCCTTGCGTGTTTCTCCGACGGTACTTCTTTCTACTGGACCCCGAGCGGACGCGACGGTGCTGCCTGCTGCGCTACCGGGACCAGCCGGCGGTGTGGAAGGCCTACATGGCAGGCCTGCAGGGTGAGCCCAAACCTGACTACTGGCGCTTTGACCTTTGACCCTGTTCTGCAGGCCTTTGCATTTACCTTGCAGATGTAAACTGCCCCCCTAGGCAGGGGGTTCCTTTATTTCTACACCAGGAACAGATGACATCAAGCTAAAAAAATACTTTATATCAGGGGCGGACTAACTTCTCTGGGGGCCCTTGGCTAACATGGGTAGGGGCCCCCTGAGGGTGCCTTTGAAGATATTCTTTGGATCTGTAAAAAAAGAGGGAAAACGATGGATTTATGATAATTTATGAGACATCAACGATGGAACGTCAATAATATGCTAATCAAAGCATGGGGTCCCAGCGGTAACAGTTACCGATCAGGGTGGGGGTGCTGTTGGTAATATCTGGGGGGAGGGGGGTGTCATGCTGGTGGATTGATCGGCAAAATATAATTAATAATAAATATTTCTTATTATAAATTATAATATTTTAACCAAAATTGATGTATAAAAGGTTTGGACATTTGATGTAGAGTTGGGATCAGCAGGGTTGTTTGCCCCTCTGCAACCCCACCCCCTCCTTGCCTGTTTGGGTCATGTGACTTACTCCACTGCATTTTGGTTCTGCGTCTGTGTATGTGACGCAGCGCTGACGGGCTCCAGCGCGGTGGTGGAGGTGATCGAGAAGGGAGTCCTCCTGAGGTCCCTGAAGAGCCTAAGGGAACTGCAGCCCTGGACGTCCTCCTCGCTGCTTGCCCACCTGCAGAGGTATGGCCCTCCCTCCCGCTCCATGTCTCCTCCTGTCCAGGGTCCCTTTGCTCTGTCGTCACATGCTGCACCCCCCCCCACCCCAGGCTGTACGAGAAGCATGGGGAGGCAGCAGTACGCTCCTTCGTCCAGTTCTACCCCAAAGTCATCCCCTGTGATGTCATGGCTATGGCTCAGAAGAGCCACTTCCTTGCATATCTGGATAACTTGGTCCATTCGCAGGCTGAGGAGCAAAGGTATGGGCAAGGTCTTCAGAAGGTCAAAGCTTCCACAAAACCTCTTAGTCAATACATCTGTATTACATACAATCGCTTCTGAGCATTTTGAAAAAGGTGTAAGTCATTAATGTTCATACTAGTCTAAGTGGAGCCTGATAAAGTCTTTTAGGAGAATTCTGTCTTCTAATTGAAGATTTTCTGCCTCCTCCTATGTTCTTTTTCCAGACTTTCGTTCTTAGGTTCCCTTCTTCAGCCTGAGTCGCTACGGCAGGATTGGCTTGAGCTTGCGCTATCCCATGATGCCCCTCACCTAGCAGACACAGTAACCCCAGAAGGACAGCCTAGGTACTGCACTGTCACATGCAGCTTTGTGTGTCTCTGCAGAGTCCGCATGCATATGGACTATGATTCCTCCGCTCTCTACTCCAGGTGGCTGTCGCACCTCTTCACCTGGGGATATGGCCGTCTCCTCTCCCTTCTCATTCGCCTGCCAGCTGATTTTGCTTCTAAGCAGAAGATGGCCGAGTTGTGTAAAACCCATGGGTGAGAGTATCTTGACAATAATGCACAACAGTATCTACTAGGGATGCAACGGTACTCGGTAAAATACTCAACTGTTCGGTCCGCCCTGCACCGTCTAATACGCCCTTATGGGCCGTGGGATTTCGGTTTTGCGATTCATTTTGAAATAGGTGCTTACTGCTTAACAGGCTACTGCGCCAATGGGCGAAAGTCCTCCCCACGAGTTAATGTCCAACCACCGATGGGCCCCCACCCGCTCGCCCCCTCCCACACTGTTGTAACTGGAGCTGAGCTGGAAGTGCAGCTCGCACACAGACGTGGGAAAAAAGAGAACAAACAGGCCTGGCCAGCAGTAGCGGAGGAGCTGAGGGAAAATATTTCGAAGAAGCACCGGCTTCATTCAAATCTCCGGTGTGGGGAGGTTTCACTGTTGAATACGTGGACGAGGGAGTGACAACAGCTAACAGAAATTTCACTGCCTGCAAACGTTGCTTGAAACATGTTCCATACTCAAAAGGAAACACAAGCAATATGACTGAGCATCTCCAGCGTAAGCATCCTGATATAACGCTTCCTGAACACAGGACAGTCGGGCGACTCGAAAAGCTAACCGCAGCAAAACAACAGTTGTATGGAAAATGCATTTGGACAGACCTACCGTGCCACTTCAGATAAACACAAGAACATAACCCCTGCAGTGGTCTCGCCTTGCAGCTGACAGTGCTGACAGGCTCATCTTCTTACAGAAGAATCTCACAATAGCAGAGGAATAAACAGGTCGTGCCCATATTGGCTAATTGATATCGCACTTTACATCCCGAATGTAGCCTATCCGGAACTATTCTTATGTTTATTTAAAATGGGCAAAGCACTAGCTATTTCTGAATTTATGTTTCCTCCAGATTGCATATGCCAGCACTTTTTCTGTTGAAATTGTTTACTTCTCTTTTTATGCTACTGTATAATACTGTATACTGTATTATGTATACCAGTAGTCAAGGCTGAGGCACTTTAACATTTTTGAAAGTGTTTTTTGTTTACATTTTGTATGTTTAAATTTTATATTTTATACATGAATAAGAGGCAGTTTACCATTTGAAAGTGTTGTGTTTTGTAACTGTTAACTTGAAAGAAAGGTGTTATATTATTCAGTACAGCAGTGATACTGGAATTTGTTCACTGTGAAATGCAGTTTTTACTGACAAGCAAAATAAAGATATAATTTTAGGAGAAAAAACTTTCTCTTTACGCACAACATGTACCGAAACCGTGGCCCAAAAACTGTACAGTGGGATACCTGTACCGCTGCACCCCTAGAATCTACTAGGGTCATGTACAACTGTATAGTGGATTAGGGATTGGTCCTTTGTCCAGAAGGTTTTTGGTTCAAATCCCATCACTGGCAGCTCCATCATATCACTGCTGAGAGTCTTTGAACAAAGCCCTTAATGCCAAGTGCTTAAGGGATGCTGGCTCTCCCTGTTCTCTGACCCCACTTGTATGTTGTAATAAATAAATGTAAAAGTGATCTACTGGACCTGTTGGATTCAGGGGAAGCTGCCAGGAGGAGAGACGTAAGGACTGCGCTCCTGGCACTCAGTAGTCCCATGCTAACAGGGTGTTCATTCTGCAGATACTGGCTGGGTTACCTGACTCTATGCTGCGAGCTGCGTCACAGACCCCAGGCATTTGCCACCGTCTGCCGGCTGGATGACATGAGTCTGCTGCAGGAGAAGAGCGGTGAGGGTCGGCACTCGGTGTCAGGGGTGGGGCTATCCCGCCCCTCAAACCGCGGGGGGGTGTGAACACCCGCTTATGGACACTGATATGTCTCATGCTGAACTTTTTTACTTTTCCTCTTTGCCCCACTGGCTATCAGGACTAATGCCTGAGACTCTAGACGAATGGAAGCTCCTCATCCAGCTTTCGCAGAGCTGCTGCGACGCTTCAGAGCCCGATTCCGGCCCGCGAAGCGCCCATGATGGCGGCTTATCCAACGGCTCCTGCGACCAGAGCAGCCGCATCACCCCCGAGAGCCTGACGCTGCAGCTGGCCCGGGTGGTGGGGCCGGACCGCGCCCTGGACGTGCTGCAGAGCTGGGGGGTGCGTGTGGATCTGGGCCCGCACTCCACCGTGGTGTGCGAACTCCTGAGGATCGCAGAGAAGAGACAGAGGTGAGAGGCCGTGCTCATCATCTGGCCACTCGCATTCTGGGCCTCATTGATTGTTTTGGAATCCTCAACGCCTGCGACAGTCATAAATCAACAGTCATAAATTCCTCTTTAACTTATAAGACTGCAGCTTTGAAAATCAAGTTTACCACACAAAACAATGACTTGCAAGCCAGTAATCCTTAAAGTAACTCAATGACTATTAATAGCCTGTGGTCAGTTATAGTTGAAATAGGTGACCTAATAAAAAAGTATGTAAAAAAGTATGCAGCTGTAAAAGCAAAGGACCTAAATTTGTACTCTGCAGGTTAATCTGGGTTTCCTCACTAAGGCTACGTTCACACTGCCATGCTGAAGTGACTCAAATCGGATTTTTTGCCTTAATGTGACACAGATCTGATTTTTTCAGGGCTGTGTGGACACGCAAATCTGATCTTTTCAAATCGGATTTGTGTCACTTTCACATGTGGTACTAAATCTCATACGTATCCGATTCGCGGCCATGCAACCTGAATGTGACGCTCAGATTGAAATTCATGTGGCTTTTTGCTTATACGCATGCGCTGACATCATCAGCCTGCACCGGCAGCGCGGGAAGGTAAAAATGGAGGAGAGCTGCGATAACAGCCAGTTGAAGGATGGAGAAGGTGGGGATTTAATTGAAATTTGGGGAAATTAATCTGTTCAAGCTAAACTGGAAGGAACCTATCGTAATAGAGTAGTATTTGAAATAATTGCCAAAGAAATGGCACAGCGCGGACACAAACATGGCTACAATGCCAACAAAAAATAAAGAGCCTGAAGTCAAAGTTTAAAGAGGCAAAAGACTCGAATCAGCGCAGCGGTCATGGTCGCACAACGTGGCAATTTTACGACCAGCTTTTTACCCGCGTAAAAACGTATTAATGTGCGCATGCGTGACGTTTCGGAGGACCAATGCGTTCACATTACAGTCAGATACAGGTCACTTGTACTTATGAATGTGAACCGTCAAGATAGACAAATCCGATCTGAGCAAAAAAATCGGAATTGAACGATGTGGCTGGCAGTGTGAACGTAGCCTAAAACATAGTTAGGATGGTCCTTTATGTTCTACCTTTTTATGTTGACTCTTCAGGAGAGGCATCATCATCAGATATCATACACCTACTGTCAAGATTCCATTAATATGTCATCAAAGACCTCAGAATTAAAGTAACGGATGGCCATGTGCCCTTGCCTGTGCATGACCTGCTTGCAGCTTGTCTTTGTACCGTATATCTATGTGACCCTGGTACTGAACGCCCGCATGTGTCTGTTGTTGCACCGAACTGTGAGTGTCTCCCATCTTTCCCTTAACAGGGCCCTGATACGCACCATGCTGGAGCGCTGTGACCGATTCCTCTGGTCCCAACAGGCCTGACCCCTCCCTCCAGAATGGGAAAAGAGTCTGCACTATTCCTTCCTCTTTGGGGGGCGATGTCAAGACCAATCCTCAAAGAAGGGCTGTCCAGTAATGGCCTACTGAACAGAGGATGAGCCATCATATTTAAATTATGTAACTATAAATAATTATTTAATGTTTATTATAGAGGTCTATTGAAAAGCTACAGTATTAATATTGAATTTCTTCAAAGGTTTTAACCTTGATCAGAAAGGTACACTTTACAGTAGTGATGTTGCTCTAGTTGTCGTTTTAAAAGTCCTGCACTGTCCTGCACATTGTTTTTAGTTTGTTTACCTGGAGTTTGGCCCATGAGTTTTGGAGTGAAACACACGAACTGCTTTGGCAGATGCGTTCTGTTACTAAATGTGCATCTTAATGTCTATTCCTCATTAAACCCCTTCGGTCCTTGTTAACAAGTGCTTTCTTGGTCTCACTCGATACCAAACCATGGAAGTCAAATCTACACTAGTGGTGAATATTGTGTAAATCCTCCCGGTTTTTAGAGACTGAAACTTTATTCCAATTACTCCAGTTACTTATTTTATTGCGCAGCATTCTTTGATTGTTTGTAAACATTACCGCCAATATTCATGTAATAATTTTTACACAGTAATACCAAAAATGCTAAGTGATTCTACAATTTTGGCCACTAGCTATCTCCTGAGCTATTAGTTAAGTTCTTCCCAAACGAGCTTGATGGGCCTCCTCTCGTTTGTAAATTTCTTATGTTCTAGTGTATATATACTGGACACCACATACAAATTTAAAAAGCGCACACACTCCTACAGAAATCCTGGAATATATTTGAGGATTTAGTGTACATTAGACAGACGTTGCAGAAAAGATAACCGTATGGTTTTAATAAGCAGTCAAATGAATGACCGGTACAGTTTGTTTCAGAATGCAAAGAAGGGTTCGGTCAGGTGGCAGGGAATGCTGGGAGTTGTAGGGTTTTGCTGAGCTCTGCACCTCAGTACTTTGTGGGGAGGGCTTTAGATCTGTAGTGCTTTGGGTCGCCCCCATTGTGGGCCCACTCACTGGCTCTCTGGGCTGCTGCAGTGTCTTTGTGACCACGCCCACTACTGCCCAGGAATGACTGCAGAACCTCACTGTGGGCAGAGAGATGGAAATAAGAGTTATACACAGATACTACAATATACATTTATCAGTTTTTACTGCTTTTGTCTACTATGCTTTTGGTGGTGAAGCAAGTAAACCAATTAAATTAATTTGTAAGGTCAGGTCTCAGAAGAGGCAACACTGTTGCAACTACCCTCTGCCACATAGTCTGATTGGCATGAGTCACTGGTCACTGAATTAACTCTACATTAATGACCTGAATGTCTGGAACAGTACGATTACAAAGGGAGCCTTGGATGATAAGCATTCAGTAATCGTCATGGAGACCACAGATAATGTCCTGCCTGAGGACTTCAGCTGCCCACCTCCCCCCAGGACCCCTCCTGGCAGCGTCATAGTTGCCCCGACTGTGGAAGTATTTGCCAGAGTCCTTCCAGTTGGCCTCCTTCATGTCTGAATAAGCTCGCCACATGTCACGCGAACCTTGAATGAGACAGAGACACCAATAAACAATACAGATCTTGGCAAAGTGTATTTCTTTCTGGTTTCAAGGTAACCACATCCATGCCTTTAAGCATTCAGTCTGATTCCTTGGTAGTTTTTGCTCTGCTCTCGCTATGACCGTAAACCATTTGTGGTAAAGCTGCTATCCGCAGAATGAACACAATAAAACAACATGGAAGAGTAGAGTTAAAATAAAGAAGCATTTTTACCCTGGATGACTTCTTTGGTGAATCTTACTGCTTTTCTGGAAAATTTGTACCATTGGGCTTGGGCTCCCACCACCAGAACTAGAACCAGTCCAACCAGTACCAGCTTCATTTTTCTTCTTTAGAATTTGAGTCAAAAGTATAAGAAAGGTAGTAATGATATTAATTAATAGCGTCTTCCAAATGTAACTAAAATATCAGTATTGTCTAACTTTTGCACAATAATTTGTTTAGGAACGGTTACAGCTGCGAAATATTTAATTTGTAATGTTTCAACCTTAAACGGTTACCTGTTAAACGTGTAGAGTTTTCACTATTTCATTACAGAGGGTCATTACTCACCTGATGCTACCTGTCGTGTCTATAATAGGGCTGTCAAAATGAACTTCTTAACCCATCAAATGCGATTAATTAAAAATAACACAATGAGATTTATGACATCATTGTACAGTGCATTATGGGGCAACCATATAAATCATTAATGATTGCAATAGACATTTTTTTGTACTCGTCATTCATGACCTACGACATGGTTATATCTGAAATATACTTTGTAATTATTCTACATTAATTTGGCAGTTGATTTTACATTTAAATATACATTATAACAAGCTTTAGTCTTTAATCATGTTTTTAATCATGATTAATTTATTTCAAATTGTGTGATTAATTAGTTACTTTTTTAATCAATTGACAGCCCTAGTCTATACAAGAGGTTCTTTACTCACCCAGTGCTTGCAGGATTCTCTGTCAGTGCAGTCAAATGCTCTGTGTAGGAGATACCTGATCTGAGACCTGTAGCTTTTCTTATATCCGCGAAACCAGGGTTTTCTTCCAGGTAGGCTGGTCCAGGTTTGCAAGTCCCATATAAGGCAACAACGGAAGAACTTTTCTGGGGAAAGTCCAAAATTTCATAAGCATTACGGATGAAGCACATGGAATGAGCTGGTGAATTTAGCTGAAAAAAAATAGTTGTTTTTGACTTGCCGACTAGACTGATCCCGACCCTAATTTGATGGAGCACCTGAGTTCTGATTGCAGTGTGAAGATTGTCTGTGTTTGATGCAGGCTTACAAACTGCCACATGCTTTTTATATAGCTTATGTGCCTGGATTGTTTTGGTGGATTTGGTCATTTCCCCCATCTCTGTGGAAAATGGTGGAATTTTACGAACTAGGTGGGCATGTTAGACTGGTTGTGCTATTACCTGCTTTCCGTTTCGTGATGCATGTGAGGATGATTTAAAACCGAACTGGTTAATCCAGTATGTAGATGATGGCAATGTCCATAACTATGTTCCATGTTAACATGAAAATAGACCTGGTTCTCATGTGAATTTCACACCAGTAACTTGTACTACAGCCTATGGCTCCAGAAATCAGGGCTGCACCCCACCTTGGGAATAATCTCACAGATAAACTTCCCCCCACCTGACAAACTTCACCTCCGACACCCTGCATGCTGATTACAGGATTACTGATTTTGCATCATTTTTTTTGTGTCTCTCATTTCTCTTTCGGCTCAACAAATAGCTTTAGTTGCCTGTTTTGGAGTCACTGGTCAGTACCCCTCAGGTTAAGTTAGAGACCCCTGGATTAGTTAACTCAGCAGCACCTGAGTGTACATGCTGCTGTCAGGTTAGGGCCCCCACAATAAGTTAATCGTTGTATCAGTAACATACAGTAGCATGCTGTTACCACTTGGTTCTTAACATGCCCGTGTTAGCTCGCCTAACATTTAAGTAAAACATCTGCAGTACATTAACAATTTGCTTACATGGCTTATTTAGGTATGAAACTGACTAGATAATTTAGCCTTTTATTAATAGAGATATAACATTTACCCTATGAATATATTCATGTAATGTGTGCTACAAAAATTGGGCTATTGCATTACAAAGAATTTATTATAGATGGTCAGATACATGCTTTTGTTAATAACATATTTTCCTTTTTTAATTTTTCTCTGTAGTGTGTCCAAAGTTTTATGGTTTTGATGGGGGTGTCAGATTTGTATATGAGACTGTGATGTGGTGCATCATACGTTAATGTTTTGTCTTGTTTTCTTGAGCTGAGATGTAAAGTCTGTAAGCTTTACCTGTTACCTTGAAATTTAGTGACAAATATACTCACATAATTTTTTTAGGTATAGAGCATATTTGGATCATAACACTGAGATCCACAGCCAATACATTTATGTGTTTTTTCACAGTGTTGAGATAATGAACAATTTGAGTGATGTAACGCAGGTCAGAATGTCAGCACACTTTTACCTGAAGACTGCAAGTCTTTATAAATTACTGTATCCTTCTAAATTAAGAGGTGGCTGGAACTTTCTTTGACTGATGTCTGGTCTCACACAGTCACACTTCATCCATCCATCCGTTTTCTCTACCCGCTTGTCATATTCAGGGTCACGGGGGGGATCCGGAGCCTCTCCCAGAGGCTAGGGGCGCAAGGCAAGGGAACAATGCAGGATGGGGTACCAGCCCATTGCAGCATTTATATCTCTATCAAAAAATATCTTCATTTCCTCAATGGCATAAACTACTGTGGAACTTCCTTAGTCACAGGCCAGAGCAATGGATTTGAACTGAAATTACAGGAAGTAAAACTGTTAGGGATCTGAAAATAGGCATGTGGTGCCGCTGACAGTCTGTACAGCACAGAGACTGAGTAATTATGGGAAAACCCCTAAATGCACCTGCAGGTATTCTCAAGTATTCTGCCAACTGGCACCAAGGTTTGGTCACCTCTGCATTTAAATTTGCATACAGATCTGGCAAGGTCTCAAAGCCGTTACTGGAAGTGACTACATCCTCCCAGTCGCGTGTGTCTTTGTAAGATAGAGGAAGGCAGCCGCTTGATTTTGGTCAAAATTAACTTTTTGAAATTTGCAATAAAAATGAACTTATTTTGAATGCAATGACAAAACACGATAGACAGCACTTTGTTGGTCGAAGGGGTTCACACACAAAAACTGATATGGTGGTTGTTTTACAGTATGCATTACAGTATGCATTTATACATGCAATGCAGTTAACGAATTTCAACAATATTCATACCTGACGACTGTGAAGACCATTCAGTGACCTAAATTTTTGTTTCGTTTCTGTAAGTACAGGATTGTTGGTTTGCATTATTTAGTTTTTCCACTGGATTTAAAGTATTGCAGTCTAATATTTTTGATTTATAGTAGAATTCATTCTTCAGTCCACCCACATTTCATTTTGCCACAGGCTTCCACACAGTCCCAAAGCAAAGCATGATGCTTTCTTCAAATGCTTCATCTACTGGCAGTACCAGGAAATGTGCACTAGATGGCAATGTGGTTAAGGGATGGAATGTTGCCTTGGACAGTCAATGTTGGAAGTGAGAATCTGTTGCTAATTAGGTGAGTTTGAGTTATTTATCAGCTGACTTCACTTTATTTTGTATTATAAATGTTTTCTCACACACTTCGATAAGGCCCTTCATTCAGAATTGATTACACTGTTGCTTGTATGTAAGTGAGGGGTGCCTAATCATCTTCTAGAATTGAATCCACTTTCAAATATAACTTTACATAACTATGCATAATATAGTAATCATCTTTTAAATTGAATTCTTCCTTCTAAAGCAAGAAAGATTACAAGAGACATGGAGACTAGTTATTTCAGAGCATGTTTATTTGTTTGTTCTTAATTTTGACACAAGGCACAAAAGTTATTACATGGCTCTGTCCATCATTATTTCTCATGATATATTAGATGCTTGATAAGGAAATGAATAGGCAGCAAGGTTAATACATATATGCAGTGTGCATTTTTAGTCTAGTGAAAATGTTATCATCCTCATGAAAGTGTGTCCAGATCAGTTCATGCAAAGCAAAGCACAGGCTTTCTTAGCAGACGTAAAATTCTGTGGGGCTCAGTACTTGCTGTCGAGTCCTCTAGGCCTGTAGACGTTTGGGTCTCCCCCATTTCGTCCCCAGCGATTGGCCTCCTGGTCTGCTTCTTCGTCATTTTCCCCACGCCAATCGATTCTTTGTATCCTCTCACGGGCATTGCTGAAAGTGGAGGAGAGAGAAGATGGAGGTTGGTTTTAGGCCCAAACTTTACGACACATCCAGTAACCGGACCTGACTTTGATCAGCAGGTGGCTGAGTGGTCGTATTATGAAGGTTGTATGAACAGATCTGAAGAGGGGAACTGTTCTCTTATTTTTCCCACTTCAGAAAAATGTCTTCTGTCAAATGCTAATCAAAGTCTGGATCAGGCTGAATCGTTTGTTAAGGGCAACACTATCGTCATGGAGACACAGCAGATATTGCCCTACCTGATGACTTTAGCTGCCCACCTCCCCCCAGGACCCCTATTGGCAGCGTCATAGTTGCCCCGAGCGTGGAAGTATTTGTCAGCGCCGATAGTGTTAGCTTTCTTCATGTCTCTATAAGCTCGCCACATGTCATGCGAACCTTGAATGAGACAGAGATACCAATAAACAATACAGATCTTGACAAAGTGTATTTCTTTCTGGTTTCAAAGTAACCACATCCGTGCCTTTGTTAGGCATTCAGTCCGATCCCCCGATAGTTTTTGCTCTTACTATGATGATGCTAAACCATTTGGGTTAAAGCTGCTACCTGCACAATGAAGACGATAAAACAATAATCAATAGGAGATTGAAAATAAGGAAACATTTTACCCTGGAAGGCTTGCCCGGGTAATTTGTACAACTGGGCCTGGGCTCCCACCACCAGAACCAGAACCAGAACCAGTCCTGCCAGTATCAACTTCATTTTTTAAGGCCTTCAGAATTTCAGTCAGTAGCTGTAAGAAGTAAGAAATGCAGTGAGTATGAAAGCCTTAAATGACAACCTGCTTAATAAATACAGCTTTTTATGATTTTCTTATGGAGGGTCGCTTGTTCTACCATGTCTTGTATGCATATCGGAGGCTCTATACTCACCTGATGCCTGCAAGCTATTCTGCCAGTCCACTCTGATGAGCAGCAGGAGAAACTGGAGAGAATATGCCTGGTCCGGACCTGGGGTTTTCTTTTATATCCACAGGGACGGAATTTCCCTCCATTTGGCGAATCAAGCAAAAGGTAAAACGGGCCAAGCTATCCGGGTTGGGTATGGCCATGTAAAATCCTGCAGGAGGAAACCCTGGAACGACTCAATGGAAAATCCACTGTTGTTCAGTTATACCCTGTTACGCAACTATACTCAGTTGCTAGAACAGTCGAGTTATTTTGCCATCTGTATTGTTTTATACTGTTTTGTATGAGTTCACACTACGTCTTGCACTATTTTTAGACTTATTGCAGAGTTTCTGTACTGTCCTGTTGCTTCTCTTCCTGGGGCCGTCAGTCTGAACCCTAAATCCGCTGCAGATCTAATCTTGCCTGACTCAGAGGAGTTTTAAGAGGCAGTAATATATACAGTCCAATGCATGCATGTTTTATTGATTTAAGTAGAAGAGAAGACTGCAATGCAACCAAAGGGTTGGAGGTTCGAATCCCATCCCTGCTCTGTTTGTGTGGGTTTTCCCTGACAGTCCAAAAACATGCAGGTTGGTGAATTGTGGTCACAAGGCACAGTGGTGCATGGAAGCATGCATATAAGGCCCAGAAATATACACAGGACAAAGTCCAGTTCCTTTTGCAGGAATTTCAGATCACTTTCGGGAAATGTGCTGGCAGTAAGAGATCCCTTATATCAGCAGAATAAATGAGTCATTTGAAGTGATATTGCACTGCAGTGACCTTGCTATGAAAGTCTTTCACTTTTAGTTTTCACTATGTATCCAATATAAAGTTACGGCACAAAAGAAGAGAGTTTTCAATAAAATATTACATCAGAGAAAAGCTACTAAATCTTGCAGCTGGAAAAGAAGTTGACCATATAACTGAGATCATGCGTTATTTTAAATAAACATTTTCCATTCTTATCTACAATGTACTATATCTACATTCTCTACTTTGATTGTGTACAGCCTCTTCTACTCAGAAATGAGTACATATCACAAAATATATGATCTGGTTGGACTAATCTAATTAGTATCACTAAATGACCCCTAGTGCGTGCTTATGTCCGATTGTGCGCGTGGATGATGGACACGTCGGGTTCCTCTGCCTTGTGCCTGTGCTGCTTCATGCCGACCATGACAGCTCATTGTGTGACGTCATCTTGATTGATCATACAAAAGACTGCAAGGGGAGGTTGTACCTTTGGAGTACATCCTTATATGGCCCAAAATAATCAACAGCCTGACACAAACAAACTAGACGTGTTACACGGTTGAGAGCAGTGTAGCGCAAGCTTAAAAATGCTGCATGAAATTAATTAAGAAATATCAAACTACAACACATTCATTTATAGAGAGGGTAAAGCATTCTTAATTAGATGTAGAGAAACAATTTCTTTTTTGAAAGCACAACAGGTTTGAGAGGCACCTCTGTGTGGTTTCTTTTCAGTTATATTCACATTGATTTGAAAATCGAAAAAAATTATTAGGTTTTTAACAGTTGGTTTTTTTTAAGGTTTGTACATTTCTGTCTCAATATCAGAATATGGTGTAAAAAAAATGGGCAGAAAAATATTTGACACTCATCAGGTACATAATTATTAGTTATCTATATGTGGATACACTGTACAGACATAAACTTGCTTTTATCCATTCCCCTGTCATAACTCTGTTTTGATTGCATCGGTCCAAACAGGTGTCTAAAATGTACTGCACACCTGGAACTTCAAACAGGTGGCAGAGGGAGAATGAGAAGAAGAGGTCAAGGTCAATGAAAGTCAAAGTAAATCCCTACTACCCTCAACCCCTCCCTTTAATACTATCTGTAATGTAGAGAGTAAGACCATTTCTCAACCATACATCCTTCTGCGATTCGCCCTCCTTCTTGAGCCCTCTGTGTTCTCTTTACTCCACTCTTGCCCACCTGCTACCGATGTTCAAAGCCCTGGCGGACAGACGATCAGATCTCCAGTTCTGGCATGAGCATACGGAGCGGCCCAGCTTGCAGGTGAGAGCAGGCTGAACTATGATGTCATGCTTTCAGTCCTCCCACTCATTACGCCAATTTTCACCTACTGCCTTAATTTTCATGCAACTTTACAACCGAGATCAAATCGCAGCCACTTCAGCTACTCAGATTATCAGAAACAATGCTGAGAGAAACAGGAAATGCACCCTTTGCTAAACAGACCAGCTGCCAGAACTCTTCTCCGCTGCCTGAATCCTGAAGGTTAGGGACAGTATTTGAAGTTTCCAGTGGAAGCCTAAAGTACGATCTAGAGTGTGGCACAATGAACTCCCATCACCTATCATTCCTGCCGAATTACAGGTTCTAGTTACATTTTGCAGAGTAAGAACGATTTAAAGATTTAGCGTGGAAGGAAAAGGCGTAGGGCAAGTTAGCTGAATGTTCAGTGGTTAACCTGCTTACTGGGAGAAATGATGAGAGAGATTTGTTGATGAAACAGTGACAGTGAAGACACACATTCTCCATGGAGGGTAGGAGAGAGGGGGTCTGTAAATGAAAGGCCATGGGGAAGGGGGGGGGCGACTGCTGTTTTGATGTGAGACACTTGTCACCACAGACAGAGATGTAGATTCTGCACATACCTGTGAGCCCTGCCAAGGTACAAAAGCCGATCCCTTGACCGGGAGACACAGATGCTCAGGGGGGCTAGAGGTCTCGCACTAGCGTCGACGTGCGAGCACCGCGGAACTCCCCTCCTGACACACAGGCAGATATTCTCACCGATGCAAAGCGACAGACATACTGTTAAAGGCAAACACATAGCTATATATGTATAGAAAACACACTCGCACACAGACATACATTTCACTCATTATTAAGGGATCCCACCATACGGCATAAATCGCACTAAAACACAGCTTTACAGTCATTCTGGTATGAAAAAATCTTTTGCTTCTGGATTGCAAAATTCTCAGTTAATTTTCTTGAGAGACGAAGAAGCTGGCAGAAAGAGACTCAGTATGGTAAGACTCAGTATCTTATTAGTCCAACCTCTTTAATAGATTGGGACCAAAAAGGTTAACTAAATGCTTTGGATTAATAATTAACCAAATTGTCAAACACGGCGATGTTTTGAACTAACGGTTAATGAGCAAATGCTATGAACTAATAACTGTCATTTGTGCTACTGACAGCACTGCATTAAGTCACTGGATTTATTAAATTATCTGTAAATTAAATATTGCATTGCTTAGCTTCAGTCGCAGGTCTTTTGGCAGCATGTCTCTTTACTGATGTATTTTCAGCCTGATGATGTATTTGTGGTATAGCATGTCAGTCCTTTTTTTCAGCTACCTTCTTCCTTATTTGCTCTGGCTTTCTCATTGGTCATCCCCCAACTACCTGCCGCTATACGCCATTCCAAATCCCAGAATGCCTCAGGTATTCTCTGTTTTTCTTAAAAAGGATTAATCTTTATAAAAGTTAGATGTAGTAATAACAGCATCATCGTGATAGTGTGTTTGGCTAAATGGTATATAGCTGACAAAGTTTAGAAGAAATTTAAGTGCACAATTTGCCATATGTATAAAGTGATAGTGCTCCATGGTGTTCTGTGTACAAGCGTTGTGCATTGTGTGCCCAGCAGGGGGCGTTTATCCTGGCTCAAAGTTCTTACAGGAAGCTCTTAGGAAAGCCACTGAGCTAACCAATGCCGCATACGCCCGTACTAGGGAGAGGTGAGTGTTAGGGCTGTAATCCCTGCCTCGAGCACAGATTACTTAATTGGCAAAAAATAAATCAGCCCATACATAAAACTGTGCTATGTTCTACTGTAAAAAAAGACATACCTTGTGTACAGAATCTGAATAAAAAATGTGGATCAATTAAATAAATAGAATATTGTCTTTTTGTCGTACAACTATTCTTTTAGTAGGACCAGGAATTTTTATAGGACCTATAAAATGCAAAGGAGATGAAGTTTATAATTGCCATGGCAATACTGTGAGCTGGGGAAGCATGAGAATGAGACACGGGTAACTGTGGTTATTTGTATTGATCACTTTCACCTGTCTCCTCTTTTCTGTAATATCTATTTTCTTTTGCCCCAAGTTACCATATCACCACAGCATCTGCACTCTTCCCACTTCAGTCGTTTCTATATTCCGCTGTGACACAGGAGCTCCGTGCTTCTTTGTTTTCTCCGCTGCCTTATTCCTGTACCCTGGCTCATGTTTCCACTTTCAGCATCAGCATAACCCTACCTAGTCCCTGTCCAACCCCAAAGACGGAAAGCAGTCTAAATCAACATGCTTCTCGCTGCCAAGTCTGCATGACAAATGGTTCTGTTTGCTTATCCCAACTTTCTCACACAAACATTCTTATCTGAACTAGCTTGTCTAACGTTGAACAATAAAGGGCGCTGAAGAAATTCTGGATATTCTGTTATGTGTCACTTGTGTCATGTGATCTGTTATTTGCTTGTTATTGGTGTTGTTCTCTGTGTGGCCCAGGGTGAAGATTCTCCTGTCAGAGGGCTCCGTCAGCCCCAGTGACCTGTTGTCCCAGTTCAAACACGCGGGGCCACGGACCAGAACCCACGTGCGGGCAGCAGAGCTGCTGGACACCACGGTGGAATTAATCAGAGAGATGGTCTACACCCACAGCATGACCCAGCACAACTTCACTGGTACTGAGATCCCAGATGATGCTCACTTTGGGTGTTAACGTCACTGAACGAGACTCATAGACCAGGAAACTTCCCAAACACAATCACCAAACTGTCACCCGTCTGCTGAACTATGTGCTGACATGTGAGAATGGTTGTTGGGAGGATGTGGTGTGACAGGCCTGCTGTCCCCAGAGCTGCTGAGCGGGGAGGACATGGATGAGCTGCTGCACGCCACAGGCTGCTCCGCCGAGCTGCGCCCCCCCCTCTGCCAGACGGACTGCTTGTCAAACCGCTATCGCACCATCGGCGGGGAATGTAACAACAGGTGTGTGCCGCCACGCTAACAGAAAGTCTGCTGCGTCACTGAGGCCCTCATCAATACTCTAAGGCCATGTCTCTATTTCCCTCAGACAGCACCCCCTGTGGGGGGCAGCCAACACCGCTTACACCCGCTGGCTGCCGCCACAGTACCAGGATGGGAGGGCGGTTCCTCGAGGCTGGGATCTCCAGTATGGTTACCATAATTTCACCCTCCCCCCGGTGAGTACTAGCCCAGCGTAGCATATATAGCATGGGTCCCCGTATCCCTGCTATAGGTCACCTATCAGTGTTTCTCCAACTAACCCCTGGACCAGGGTTCTTCAACTCTGGACCTCGATTCCAAATCCAGGCCGTGTTTTCAGTTCTCCCAGGTAGTTGTTTAATAATTACTGATTCTGATTGGTCAGAGGCTTCACACCTGACTGACAGGTAAAGGAAGGCTGGAAAACCAGCAGTGCTCGGACCTCGAGGACCGTGAGTTGAATAACCCTGCCCTAGACAGTCCACATTTTTGCTCTCTCCTAACTCCCAGGGAATTGGGAGAAAAGAGAAAATGTGAACAGTCTGGGGGTCCCTGAGGACTGGTTTTAAAAACACTGATCTATAATATACAGCATAATATACAGACTTGCGTTCACATTTTGGACCGGGACCATCGGACGCAAGTCAGTTTGGGTGTTCCTCGATAATGTAGCTGTCTATCACATATACATTATGTATGTATACTGTATTACGAGTTATATAAGGACAGTGGGTCGTTAGATGGCTGACAGCTTTGCTCATTCTCCTGCACCTGTTACACTAAGCAATGCAGCCACTAACTAACATTATACTATGTCTGCTTTCTGACATCTCTTCACGCTTGCTGTAGTATCAGCAATAGTGCCAAGAGAATTGTCAGTCGCAGCTATACCCCTGACAGTATAAGGGCAGCCCTATCCTTCGCGTTTCCTCCCCGTTTGGCCAGCAGGTGTTACTGGCCATCCTGTCCTCCTCCCTGTGGCTTCCATCAGCCCTTGTGTTTTGTTTGCTCCTGGGATTGTTACATAGTGCAGTGGGCTGAGCATGTGGCTCCGAGACTAAACCTGCAGGTTATGGGTTTGAGGCTTAAAACCAGCCTCACCTGATATGTTTTGCTTATTTGAATTTTTGTTGTTTCTGGTGTTTCTTGTGTTGTTTTGGTTTCTGTTTTGTACCTTTGTGATTTTGTAATTATTCTACTTTGCTCAGGTTTCCTAGTCTCAGATTACTTTTTATAGTTTGTTAAACTTCTTAGTCCAGTGATTGTCTTTGTAATTAGTTCCACCTGTTGCCCAATTATCTGTGCCAGTACTTGTTAATTGTTCTGCCTGTTGCCTCTTGTCCTGTGTCCTTGCTGATTGGTTGTTTTGCGTCATGTGCCACACCTGCCCCCTCATTAGCCCGGTTGTCTGTATTTAAGTGCCTGCCTGTGTTCTTTTCCTTAGTGAGTCATTGTGTGATTATTTTGTGTTACTCTGCTGGTTCTCCTAGTTCTGTTCCTGCCCTGCTTTCCAGTTGTGTTACTCGTAGTTTGTTCTTGTTTTCCCTGTTTGTTTTTAACCCCTTGTGCCTCTTTATTTTGTGCTTTCCCCATTTTGTTCAGCTTCTTTAGTAAACCCTCCTTAGTAAAGGGTCATCACCTTTTTCCCACCTGTAGCAGTATTTCTATCAGTAGCCATGTTAGCATTTAGCCACAGTAGTTCTAGTAGTCATGTTAGCATGTAGCTACAGTACCCACAGTAGTTGTAGATGTACCCAGGGCTCATACTGTATGGCCATCCACACCCTGCCTGTGAGGAAAAAATGATGAAAGCCATCCACTTTGGAAATATATTATCCACTCCCATCATCTGTGTAGTATCAGCGCTAAACATTAGAACTGCCATCCATCCCATATATAATGGCATCGTCTCATATTTAAAAATAAAATACTGTCCCGTTTTGAGCCAATACAGGATGCAATCTGTCCCATATTTTTTTAATCCGGACTAAAACAATTAACATAGACTATGCGATTTCCCACCCCCCCCCCCCCCCCCCCCCCCCCCCAACACACACACACACACACACACCCGTTGCTTAGAAAATTTTATTGGCAGGGACTTAGGGGGTGGCGTCGCTTATTCCGTCGGATTGAAAGTGCTAACCCTACATGGAATTTACCCTAACAGAATTTACCGTTGCCTCTCTTTCCCAAGGTCCGTGCCGTGTCACAGCAGATCCTGTACACCCAAAATGAAGACATATCATTAGACTCCTCGCTGTCCCACCTGCTGGTGGAATGGGGCCAGTGGATTGATCATGACCTGGTCCTGACCCCTCAGACGCCAAGCAAAGCAGCCTTCCACACGGGAGTCGACTGCACCCACACCTGCAGCCGCGACACCCCATGCTTCCCCATACAGGTCTCGTCTGCATCCCATTCTCATTTTTCCTACCTTTCTCTTCCTTTGATTCTATGACCTCTGTCACTCTCTCATTCCCCTGCGTCTAGTTGAAAACGCTGCTCTTCCAGTCATTTAACATTATCAATTCAGGGCTGGTCTGGCTATCTGGCATTCCAAGCCTTTTCCCGGTGGGCAGATGTGTATTAATAATGGCCAAAATGACACTTCATTAACCATCTGCTGTACTTTCTGACCCCACTAGATGGTGCTCTCTGTTCAAAAAAGGCTCAAAGCATGCCCCTAAAGCAGGGGTCTCAAACTCCAGTCCTGGAGGGCCGGAGCCCTACACAGTTTTTGGTTCACCCTCATTTAACACACCTGATTCAACTCCTTGTACTAATTACCACAAAGCTCTTGAGCTGAATCATTTGTGATGGAACAGGGAAAGAACTAAGCTACACAGGGCTCCGGCCCCCCAGGACTGCAGTTTGACACCCCTGCCCTAAACTAAGCTATCCATCCAGTGGTCAGAAAATAAAGCAAATGGTTCATGAAGCATCGTTGTGGCCGTCACTAATGCGTATGTGGGCCAGCAAAATTTATAGTGGGGGACAAAATTTATATTTGGAAGTCCAAGGCCAATTTTTAAACTCAGTCCAGCCCTGCCTGGGTTTTTATATCTCTTATAAAATTTGATACATACAAGGGTCAAGTTAATCACAAATTTAGTTCAAGTATTAAAACTCAAACTAGGTCATTTCAAGCGATAACTGGACCGGAATGTACCATTATCATTCATGTCCGGATACAAGCGTCTTTTTTATGGCTTTATTCTCCCGTCTTAGATCCCATCCTCAGACCCCCGTGCTTCTGCCCAAAGCTGCATGCCCTTTTTCCGCTCAGCCCCCAGCTGCCAGGTGCTGCCGCTGTGCCACCGCGAGCAGCTCAATGCCATCACCTCCTTCGTGGATGCCAGCATGGTGTACGGTAGCACGGGCCCCCTGGCCTCTGCACTCCGTAACCACTCCAGCCCCTTCGGCCTGCTGGCCCACAACCTCCTGCACTCTGACCAGGGACTTGCCTACATGCCATACCTGCCACGCCAGCCTTCCCGCCCAGACCCATGCGGCCCACGCCAAGGGCTCCACTCCACTGATCTGGAACCTTCTGCAGACCTGAGCAACTTTACGTCTTGCTTCCAGGCAGGTATGGGAATGTGGTCACCTGAGTGCGACATGGCAGGTGTATGCAGATCCAGGTCCAACACAGTGAACAAGGAGACATGTGTTAAGACCTTCTAAGCCTCTCCTTGTAGGTACAAATCCGGAAGGTTCTATGGATAACGATATAAAGGAAATTAATTTTCCTTAGATGAAATATGCTCCCAACTAAGATCTGATTGTTGCCAGTTGTTACCTCGACTACATTGCCTCCCTGTGGCCACTTAGGAGACTCACGGGCCAATGAGCACTTAGGAATGATTGCACTCCACACCCTGTTCCTGAGGGAGCACAACCGACTGGCCCAGGAGCTGCACCTCCTCAACCCCCATTGGAGTCCTGAGACACTGTACCAGGAGGCACGCAAGATCCTGGGTGCAGTCCATCAGGTCCCTCCCCTTTCCCTTTCTCTTCCTCTCTCTGTCCTCTCCATCCGTCCTGTCCTGTCCATATCTATGTGGCCAGTGAAGTAGTTCAATTGTTCACTTGTGGTCTTCTGAGTTGTCTTTGTTCCTCGTCAATTATTTGTTGGAGAAGTTGAGGGCACAACTCTTCTGGATCACAGATCAAATAATAAAGTATAGTATAGTATAGTCAGTGGTGGAATGTAACAAAGTATTTGTACTTCGTTACTGGACTTAAGTACATTTTTACGTATCTGTACTTTACTTAAGTAAAAATAATAATGCATACTTTTTATTTTACTCCATTACATTTTGCGGCAATTATCTGTACTTTCTACTGCACTACATTTCTACAATTTATATCGTTAGTCGTTACATTTTATGAGCACAACTTCCTCAAAATCTTGCATGAAGGAATATTTAGCTTATTGCGTTCTGGCGTTATTTGCCATTTCCTACCAATCAGGTGGCTTTATAATTAGCTCCAATGAGGGCAGAGCGCGCGTCAATTAGCAGCAGGAGCTGGTAGACTGGCTTGATTTCAAGTAGACGAGACATTCAACATGGACCAAGAGCCAACATCGGCTCTTAAGAGATTTGTTGAATAGTTTTGCAAGTACATAAATGATTTAAAGATATATCATGTCCTGACTGGTTTATCTTAATGGTATATTAGTGGGTAATACCTATAGTATAGATAACTTGTCATCCACATAATTCTAAGTTAGGGTACACACAGTATTGCAGAGTGCACGCACAATAAGCACACCAAACTTTCCAATACACATATTCTGTATAGTTGCTTGTAATTTTTACGAGCAATGACATCAGTAGAGGCCTAAGTCAATATATCTACTAGGGATGCTCCGATCGATCGGCCGAAGATCGGTATCGGCCGATAATCACATTTTATGACTCGATCGGTACTCGTTAAACTTGGCCGATCTTAGGAACCGATCACAATTGATGACGTCAATGCGTGAGGACGTACACGATGAGTGGGGACGTAAATGTTTTGGCGCCGCAGTCATGTCATCGCCGGTCTGGATCAGAATCGGCTTTGGTATCGGCCGATCACCATGACAAAAAAATCGGTACTTGGTATCGGTGGCAAAAATCCTGATCGGAGCATCCCTAATATCTACTATTCTTTTACAAAATGTCACACCCCAGACGTTGAGACAAACCATTGTGTGAGTACTTTTACTTAAAAAAATACATTAAAGTAAATTTTAAAAGTAAGTACTTATAGTACTTTCACTTAAGTAAGATTGTTGATGTAGCACTTCTACTTTTACTTGAGTACATATTTTGCAGAATATTTGTACTTTTACTTAAGTACTAAGTTTCAGTACTTCCTCCACTACTGAGTATAGTATAGTATAATGTGATGTAACATAATGGTATAATCACTCCTGTGTGTTCTCCAACACCTTCTGTCCAGGTGTTGACATGGGACCACTACCTGCCCCGTGTGCTTGGGCAGAAGGCCCATCTGGAGCTTCTCCCACCCTACCAGAGTTACCAGCCTGACACGGACCCCAGCGTCGCCAACGCCTTCGCCACAGCAGCCTTCCGCTTCGCCCATGTGACTGTGCACCCCGTGGTGAATAGGCTAGACCCCGGCTACCGCCCCAGCTCCCACCACCCCGATCTGCCCCTGCACCTCTCACTTTTTGCCTCCTGGAGGGTCGTGCAAGAAGGTAGTTTTTTTTTCCCCACTAATTCATCTACACAAGCAAATCTGCCCATCGATCCATGTGGATGTTCTAGCGATTCAGAGTATCGTAACTGGAAACAAAAAAACAAACTATTGTACTATAATAAAAGGTCAGATATGAAAACAGAGATGAGCTTAGAATGAAAGGGAATTAAAAATTAAAGACGAAAACAAAAATTATCTTGGACTGCACTGTATTTTATTCACTTTCCCTTCATCCAGTGCTCCAGACAAGGATATAGGCTGCTGCCAGTAGATTAATATATTCATATTTGCTGGAGTGAAAAGGAATAATTGTGAGATTTTAGGTTACAATTCTCCTTTTTTTGTGGATCTGCTTCCAGATTGGTCACTGCTTTGCTCATTTTCCTTCTGTAGATGGTCAGCAGGGTTTTCCCCTCAGAAAACAATGACATCACGAAAAAGCATAAACAGGAGCATGGTTCTAGTCAATGATTAACTTTAGCGAAAACAATTAACATAAATGCTAGACGTTGAACAATCAAGAATAAACAAGGAGGTATTTGGTGTCTGGGATTCATTAATAATGTTGAGTGAAAGTCTGGGAACTGTACCAGACCGGAGAAGGAGACAGTGAGTCACAGAAGAATCATTCCATTTGTGGTTTGGAAGTTCTCAACTGTGTAGACAGAAGAAAAACATCAAACAACCGTCAGCTAACTTCACCCTCTTAGTTCAGTGTTTCCCACCCTGGTCCTCAGAGACCCCCAGTCAGTCCATGTTTTTGCTTCCTCTCAGCTCCCTGACAGACAGTCTACAATTCTGCTCCCTTCTAGCTCCCGGTCGACAGAAATGTGGTCTTGCACGGAGTTGAGAGGAAGCAAAAATGTTGGGAAACCAGGCTGGGAAGCGCAGATTTTTTCGATTTAACTGCCATGTCCTGGTAATGAAGAACAGGTTGCCAATGATTTAACCCTTGAAAACAGATCAGCAGCTAATCTCCAGGTGAACTGCCGCAGAGGAGAGGAAGGCACAGAAAATGCACACTATTGCACCCTCTGCTGTTTATGTGTGAAAGTGCTCTGCAAAGAATGAGTTGTTCTTGAAGCTGTAACAAAACAGCATTGACTTCTGACTAGGCCAGATTTGACTGTCTTTAAAAGAACAAAGAACAGAACATTTTAGTCCATATTGTGAGTACTAAGTGTAACAAAGAGTCTCCGGGTTTGTACCACAAAGAATATCCCCAGTAACATCCTAACTCAGTCACCAATCCCACCCCCCTGCCCTTTTGCCCCCTTCTACAGGAGGTATAGACCCTGTGCTCAGAGGCTTGCTGCTCTACCCAGCCAAGCTGCAGACGCCGGGTCAGATGATGGTGGAGGAGCTGACAGAGCGGCTGTTCCAGGCCCAGGGGGGGCTACCACTGGACCTGGGGGCGCTCAACCTGCAGCGGGGGCGGGACCACGGCCTGCCCGGTAGCTCGACCCCTTCCAGCATCTCTGATTCACGCTGTGGATCTCTGTGCGGCTTTAATCTGTGAGGCGGTCACACGCGTTCACGCCGCGCCTCCTCTTCCTGCCAGGTTACAGCGCATGGAGGCGTCTGTGTGACCTGTCTGTCCCGGCTACCGTCACTGAGCTGGCGGGCATGCTGGGCAGTGCCAAGCTGGCACAGAAGCTCCTGCACCTGTACGGGACCCCACACAACATTGACCTGTGGGTGGGAGCCATCTCGGAGCCCCCCCTCCCTGGGGGCCGTGTGGGACCCCTCCTCAGCTGCCTTCTGGGAAAGCAGTTTCGCGCCCTTAGAGACGGAGACCGGTACGAATCCAGGGGGGCCAGTAGAGGTATTAGGCCCCCAACCCAGACCAATATTCCAAATTTTTTCGGGCTCCCGTCACTCTGGGGCCCTTGGAATCATCCTAACTCCCCCCTCCTTTATGGGGCCCCTGTCTGTGTCTGCATCTTCATCTGCACCCTAGGCAGTACAGGGTACAAGTGATTCGTTCACCCTGGCGGTAAACTGCATGTCTTTGAACTATTGGAAGGAACTGGGGAACCCAGTGGAGAGCCACAGGGAGAACCATAATCCAAAAGGACAATGGCATGAAACACAAGCTTCTCTACCCATCAACAGTATCACCAAAATGGCCACAACCACAGTTACCAGGGCAACCACTAGGGTCTGGACAGACCCAACAACCCCATGCAGTCTCTGTATTCTCTTTCTCTAAAATCACACACTTTTCAGATTCTGACCAAAATGACGTTTCACAGATTCTTCTCAGACTTTGCTACCAGCAAAATGAGTGAGCCTAACCAGTCATTCATCCAAATGAATTTGTAAAAGAAAAACAGTAAATAGTAAATACATTTACAATACATTATTATTACACATTGATATAACTAACACAAGCCACAGTTTCAAAATTAACTTTGCAATATAATTTAATTAATTCATTAATAGCTTTTTTCACCTGACCAGTAGGGGATGCAATTGCACCCCTGCATCCTCAGTAAAATTACCTTTGGTCAGTATTGTTGAGCTGATTTTTTTTTCCCCTGACAGGTTCTGGTGGGAGAGAGAGGAGGTTTTCACTGGTGCCCAGAGAGCAGAGCTCCAAAGGGTGTCACTGTCCCGTATCATCTGTGACAACACTGGGCTCGGCCATGTGCCCCTCGATCCCTTTGCCCACACTGCCCATGCTGGAGACATGGTGCCCTGCTCGCACCCCCGCATCCCCTCCCTGAATCTCTCAGCCTGGAGGGAGCCTGACACAGGTCTGGGTGACTGGAACACTAGGAGATGAAGCACAAACTGTACAGCAGAGCTATTCAAATCACGGTCCTCAGGGTCTGAGTGCTGCTGATTTTACAGCCTCCCTTTACCTGTCAGCCAGGTGTGAAGCCTCTGGCCAATAAGAATCAGTAGCTATTAAACTAATTACCCAGGCAAACTGAAAACAAGGGCTGGATTTGGAATTGAGGGCCAGATTTGAAGAACGCTCCTCTACAGTTTATTCTCTTCTGCTAATCCACTCTCTGCTAGCTGCTTCAATGTTTCTACTTCCCTTCATCCTCTCATTCTTCACATCCATCCACTCATCCCTCTCTTTTCTGCCAGACCCCAGGTGTGGTTCCATTCCCAGACTGCAGTTTGGCTTCTCTCTGCTCTGTGGCTCCGTCCAGATGTACCAGTGTCAGCCAGGCTATGCCCTTATTGGGCCATCCTCCATCACATGTGACCCCAGCGTGAACCAATGGAGTCAGCTTCCTCCTACTTGTCAAGGTAAAGCACTCAAAAAAAACACCTGTAAACTGGGATCGTACTCTAAAGGGGACAATAACCTTGAAATCAATCCTCAGAACTAGATATATTAGTAATTTGTCAAAAAACGCCGGCAAGTGAAAATGTTATTACTTTATTCAGCATGCTCAAAGTAAAATTAATTTCTGAATGAATATTTACTGGAGCAATATAGTCTAGCTATATGTATATAACCTCATACAGTACAATGTGGTATAACAAACAACCGTATTTACTCTTACGCTAAAGCTAAATTAAGTTGCACCATCATACAACTTTATGTATACCTACCAAGCAATGCCTCTGAGGAAGTATTAGAGGATGTAATTTGGTGGAAGTGAGCCATTAAAGGCAGTTTAATCTCCGTTTGTCAGGAACAAATTTAAATGATTTATAAGGTAACTTTTCCTGCAGACTAAACGGTTGCTGAGGGGAGTGATATAATCATGTTTGATGTTATGTCTGGGTATCAGTTTGGGGGCCGTGTTTGGCTCCCCAGGGTCACCGTTGGGTCCCTGAATGAGACGCTTAACAGGGACTGTCTGACCCTGTTGTTTTAAAATGTGTTGCTTTGTCTAAGCAAACAATCTGATATTCATCAACCCTGTGATTCAGATGTAGATGAATGTGCCCAGGAAGCGCCACCCTGCCCAGTCAAAGCGCAGTGTGTCAACACACCAGGCTCTTACACTTGCACAGGTAAGGACACAGCAGTCCTGCCACGGCACAGGAGACACAGCATCCGCTATAAAGCATCTCTGTGTAGCCGCCAACACAACCAAATCGTACTTCTTACACTCTGCCCAAGCATACCATCCCTACTTCCTGTCTGTGTCTCTCAGAGATAGCGAGCCCTGAGGCGCCATCTGTCCAGACCCTAGTGGTTGCCCTGGTAACTGTGGTTGTGGCCATTTTGGTGACACTGTTGATGGTCACATGCTACAGAAGGTAGGCTATGACTGATTCAGCTTGTCCTGCCAGAGATGGGAAATATTTTGTTTTCATATCATTTGTGGTCAAATTTCTAAGATACAATGTTTTTAAGACGAGTCAGCATAAAACTTAGGGTTACATAAAAGACCGTACTTGAAATTACAATATGGGTTATGCATTCTCTAGGTCTTTCATGAAGAACTTTGAGCCTGTTTTCGGTGGATGTTGTCAGAGCAGCAGCCTGTGGCCCACGGGGAACAAGGGAGATCACACCCCCACGGAGGGCATGTGACACCAGCGGCTATCACTGACCAAGCGTTAGTGTTTCACCAGAGCTCTACAATCAGTCAACAGGCTGTAACGTGTGATTGTGCTTAACCTTAAACCTCAAATCAATCATGAGATTTTACCTGTAAGCCTTTATTAACCAACTCTTCCATGTAAAAGACTATCATCCAGAACAGTGGATTTCAAATTGTAGCCCAGGAGCCCCCACGGGATCTGTAGAGCAACTGCTGGATATCCAGAGATGTTTTAAATTGACAAAATTCCAGTAATATCATCCCCCCCAAAAAAACACTAAAATATTTGATGCCGCAGTCTGTTCAGAGCAATCCTTGTTTCTGAGTGACTTATGTGAGCATACGTTAGTTGTAGGTGAATCCTTAGTTTAAGATACTTTGAACATCCCTAACCTAGCACCAGTCAAAAGTATGAGCACACCTAGATGATCGTATTTCAACAAGATAATGACCTTAAGCGCACCTCAAGGTTAACAAGGAAAGAGATGGAGTGCTGTGACAGATGACCTGGACATATCCCAAGAGTCAGAAAAGGTATCATCAAAGCAAAGGGGCTACTTTGAAGAATCTAACATGAGATTCTGTTCTGTTGATTATTGCAATATTTCATATGTATTACTTCATTGCCTATAGACCTTTTACTATGAAGTGAATAACAGCTAAAACGTACGTCCAAACGTAACTGGTTCTTTATATGAATGTGTATTTATTTATCCATTTGAGTAATGCTACACTTGATTAGAAAGTTAACATTGTATAGCTTTTATTTTTTGTTGTCATATTTTATACTTTGGTTGCATTTATCATACATTAAGTCATTTTTCCCCATTGTCGTCATTTTGACTTTTCCATTGTCAAATGAAGGACATTTTAATGGGTATATATTAAGCAAGACTTTAAACATTGCAGCACTGTAGTGACATTTCCGACAGTAATTATTAAACCGAGACATTCTAAATATTAAAGCAAGTAAAGGTAAGCAATTCAAACTAAGGGTGAGTACAAAAAAACTGAACACTATTCCGTTGGCTTGTAAAAAATTGCATGTATGGCCGTCAAAGTTAATGTGTTAGCATTCATTTTAAACTTCTTATACTTTGTATTAACCCAATAGGAGAATAGTACGAGCGAAGATTTTTAATAGATCTGTAGTACTGACAAGCTAGATCTAAGAATTGCTGAAATGGACATTTTGGCTTAAAAAAAAAAAAAACAGGATGTATAAGTTTTTGGATAGCTGGATGACTGATAGGGATTGGCTGTTTACCGACCATGTGGTGTTCTGAATGAGTAAATTGTTTATGGAAATTAAATATGAAAATAATAAATTATCATGTGTAAAAAGTTATTGTAAGGCGAGATGGCTTTGGGTTGCTCTTTATGCTTGAAAATTTATATGGGGTAGTATTTTGTTTTTTTTACTGATCCAGCCCAGTTGGCTAGTAGCAAAAATTCTTCAGTTTCACCCCTGGTGCATGCATGCGTGCCTGCCGTGCCTGCCATCCATCCATCCATCCATCCCTCTCTGTGTAACTAAATTATGTTGCGCATTTCCACATTCAACCCCGCATTGAATTAAACAGACTGGAACCATGGAGTCAGTAGATATGGACTGGCAGAGACCTTCTGCTAGTAAACAGTTTCAGACAGAATGAACAAAATAAAAAAAAAAGAGAAAAAAAACATCATACACAAGTAGCTTGTTTTACTGTTTATAACTACAGGATCGGCTTTGAGGGGGAGCAGGAAACTAAAACAAAAGATAACTTGTCCAGCATAAGGAAATATGTTTCTCTAATATGAATACGTAACTTGTACATACATATTGTCCAATGTAAAGACTGCTAGACCACTATACTAATCATGCAATGCTGGATAATGGCCATTTCATATGCAGCATGGTGTTTGATGACCCACGGAATGGCTCTGTCTCTAAGTGCAAAACCCAAATGGCCGTTATAGAAAGCTGTACCTGGCCTGGGATACGCAGTTTAAACAAACGTTCACCTGCATCCTGTCCAGCGCCCCAGTGGTACTGAAGAGCTCCCCTAATGATCGGAGATCCCCACGGAGACCGGGCACGCAGACCGGGCACATCCTGCATAGCCATATGATACACGGGCTAGTTGTCATTTATGGGGCACAAACGAAGGCACAGATGGTGGCATTTCAGCCCATGGCAGGCTGATACAGACAGGGGGCATCATGCAAACCCCGTCGCCCCCACGGCTTTTACTCTAACACCTCCCACAACCCGTCCCCTTGGCTGATCTCTGTTCTGTGATCAGCAGGTGAGCACCTGGCACAGCCTGCTGAGCTCTGAACTGGGATCAGTGGAGCCTTATCGGCGGGACTCCCTCAACTGTGCTGCTCATCCGCCCGGAACAGGCATCTTCTAACTCTCGTCAGCGGTGAAGTAGCCCAGCCTGGCCGCGGCCATCTCCCGCCGCAGACGCATCACCTCCCAGAAGGTCTGCTCAGCTATGAAAAGGACACAGCAGGACATGCAGCCATCAGCATATCCACTGCGTTGATTCGATTGGTCAGTGCTAGTCCTATATAAGGAAGGATGTCTCATTTGGCCTAGCGCTCCGCATATCTGATTGGTCGGTGTTAGTCTCTCCCCATGATGCATCATTTAGCCTAGCGCTCAGCATATCTGATTGGTCAGTGTTAGTCTCTCCCCATGATGCATCATGTAGCCTAGCGCTCAGGTTATCACACTTACCACCCTGTCTGACCAGGCCCTGCTGAATGTAGCGGATGTAGGTGAAGAAATTGCACACAGCCGTGATCTAAAAGGCAGAAGGAATGAACAGAATTACAGTTACAGGACAGTAACTGGAAATGAGGACAGTACAGTGGGACGAATGGGACACATGGACGGGTCTTACCCGCGCGCGGCTGGAGGGCGAAATGTAGTAGTACATTCCTTTGTCCCCTAGTTTGATTCGATGCTGGCAGACTCGAGAAATACCAGTAAGGGCACATTTCCTGAAAGGCCAGAAGAGAAGCTGCAGTAAGTATCTCTGGGTTTCCACTCTAAATGTTTCAGAAGACGACAGACAGGGCAGCATATGGGCATGCGAGGCCACAGCATGCAATAACCTGGACAGTAACACATCTGTCAAATCGCCCCAAGGGGGAAAAATAAAGAACATCAGTGCCGACCATCCCCACTCGCACAGCACCAGACTAGACCCGGCCACATTGTTAGGAGTGAGCACACAGGCACAAGGGCGAGGCGGTCGCCATGGGAACACGCTCACACACACCTCCCACAAACACTAGCCAGCAGCATGTTGTTTACACTACTTGCTCACTTTGGAGCATCCGGAAAGCTTCTGGTTTATGCGTTAATTGTTATCTAGTTGCAGTACTTGGTATTTCATGGTCAATTTTAACAGCAATTTCAGCGTTTCAGGTCTTCGCTGGGAACCAACATTGACAAACACGGGATGGAAACAAAGTGACACAGCATTATACTTTACTTAAGCAGGACAGAGCGGTCCAAGAGCGGTTTAAACATCTCATTCAGTAAACGGGTGGTTCCCATAATCACTTACGTCTCCACTGCCGCACGCCAGCCACTGAAAGTTAAAATCAGATCAGATCAGATCAAATCAAGAAGGCGGAAAGAGAAGGATGAAGCAGAAACGTCGATTGAAATATTTTGGATTCATTATCACCGATTTTCCATAAATAGATAACAGGGAAAAGCCTGGTTATTTAAGGCACCTGGGTGCTGTGACTGACTCACTTGGGTCCGCTGCGCTCCGAAGCCGACGCCTTCACCACAGGAAGGGCAGCTGCGGCCACCGGCTCTATGGTCAGAGAATTGTTCTCCACGGCCGCCTGGACCGCCTGAGAGAGCTACGGGAGAAGAGGCCTCCTCAGCTACACACAACCAGATTTCCGCTTTGTTGGAGGGTGACTCGTCCCTCTTGCCTATAGGCTGTGGGCGGCACGGGGTTTCATTCCAATAACTTCAATGGATACTAAAGCAAAAATGCAGTGTCAGAAACACACCCCAATTTTAAACCAAAACAATTTACTCTCCTCTGTATGAGGTGGACACATGCCTGCAGCTAAAACTGTCACATTTTTGGTAATTGCTACATCAAAATGTGGAATTGAAGGTCTATTTGCTAGATTAACTTCCAGCATTTGGCTACAATTAGATTAATTACGGCAATTTAATAAAGTACTGTTTAACCAAGTTGAGGGAGGCATAAAAAGAATTTCCCCACGGGGATTAATAAAAGTGTAAATTATTATTATTATTATTATTAATAATCCAACTTCATAATCCAACTTCGTTTTACCTCCATCTTCTTGTGCCACCTAGACACCTTCAAGCAGGCTAACCTCCACACCTTCATGCTTTTCATGAAGACACTTAATCCCTGCAGACTCCTTCAGTCACACACACACACACACACACAGCAGAGAGCACAGACCTCAGAGCAGGTAAATGACAAGCAGGGCCTGATGTCCTCTTTATAAACGCGGCTCAAGAAGGCAGAGGTGCAGTTCAGACTCGGCGCCTCCCGCCAAGTCAGAAACTCTGCATACAGAGAGGAGTCTATCTGGGGATGGAGGTGGGGGGGGGGCAGCGTTACCATGACAACCTTTAATGTATATGCCAGCTGTTATAAATTTCACAATCTACGTGACAAACTTTCCAAACCAGAGTTCCAAACCTTGAATAAATGGTCATTTTACTTTCAAATGACAAAGTGAGAGCACTACAAAAAGATTTCACATGAAATCGGAAACTGGGGCCTTCAGGCTGGGTACAGGGATGAGCTGAAGTTAATGTGTCAGTGTATATGACCGAATGTTGCCGTTTTGTTATTGAAGAGGATACTTTGAAACCTGATGTCTTTATTTTACTTTAATGGTTTGAAGTGAAATGAAATTCACAGCTAATAAACAATAAATACATTTCAAATATTTACCACTCTAGTAATTTTGAATTTGAAAAGTGTAATTTTTAATGCATACTTAAGTAATACAAGTTCAGATTTTTGGCATCTCTTCCTTATAATGGTCTTATATTAACATACATACACAAGAACAATAATGCACAACAAAAAACACAGATGCCAATATAACAAAATAAATGGCAAACTATATAAGAAAAAAAGCTTTAGCAAGCAGCTAAGATGGTCCCTCCAGTGCTGATCGCTCCAAATTTGCCACAGCACGCCTTCTGGCTGAAATTTGCCACTGCTGTTCCCTGGTGTGCCCCCCCCCCCCCCCCCCCCCGAGAGGCTGTTTAGGTCATACTGACATACTGTCAAAGTACTTCCACTGGCAAAGTCAGAAGAACAAAAGGGGGTGTACATCGAGAAAGGGAAAGAGAGGAGAGTGACGTAGGCAGAGCAATATGAGAAGGATAAAGGAGAGAGCCAGAAAAACCACTGAGAGGTATGAGAGATTTAGATACCACTGAGAGAAGCTCTTGTCTTTACAGGAGTTTAAAAGCATGAGTAAAAAGGATGGGATGTGAATCTCATAAAGCACAAAAAAGGATATCACCCGAAAAAAATGCTTATGATGATAAAAGCCTCTGAAACTGTAATTACACCAGAAATTACTCAAATCAATGGGCAGAGACACGGCTAATCCTTTGGAAAAGCAGCCAAGCCGTAAAAGGTGGAAAAACAAGGGTGGAAAATCAACTATGGAGAAATAAGTATGTTATGAAGCTCTATAATGATTCGTGGTCAGGGTCCTGTTGCCGTCTAACAGTCATTACTGCACAACATTACAACCAACCAACCAATAATGCTTTGTGTTAGTTCAGTTTAATTGTGGTAGCTGGTGTGATTTTTTTGGTTCCAGCTATATTTGACCGTAGGTTTAGTCGTGTACATGCTCCGTCCTGACAGAAGGGAAGCCCAAACAGCAAAAATATACATAGATGAACTTTAATGCATGTGCAAGTATATATACTTTTATGTACAGTACTGTGCAAAAGTCTTAGGCAGGCAAAGAAAATGTGTAAATCTATTTATCAGGGTAGTAAGTGTTTTTTTTAAATGACAAACATAATTCAACATTAGAATATATGCAAATGAAAAGTGACAAAAACTGAAAATAATTTCTTCTGTTCCCCAAAAAGTTACTGAAATTTTGCTGGATGGTTAGATGAACACCGCTTCAGTTCCCAAACCTCTCCTTGGGGGCACCTCAGTCATTGTTTGTATTTCTTAAACTTCACCACCGGCTCAATAAACCAACTAACCTACTAATTAACTCAATGAGGTACCAATTAGCCAAACTTGATTTGCTAGTGAAAGTGTCAAAATATATACGGGCATATTGGATGGTGGCTGCAAATACTGGGCTGATTTTAGGAGATGTTTTGAAATAGCTAAACTAACACACTTTGACAGGCATAATACCAGTTTTACACCTACATGAAGATCATTTAAACATCATTTTTTTGACTGCCTTAGACTTTTGCACAGTACGGTGTGTGTGTGTGTATGGCTCTTACCTCACGACCCTCCTGGAACACAGGGTTTGTAGGTGTGGTGGTCCGGTCCGGGGACGGAACATCCAAAGCCAGTGACCCACTGGCACTCTTGTTGCGAAAGTGCCCCCCCCCTCTGCGGGGAGTTCCCCTTTTGCTCCCCAACCCTGGGGACATTAGCTGGGGGTGCATCTGGCGGTTGGGTGAGGAGGGGGTTGAGGTAAGTACCAGAGTCTTCAAAGCAGTCACCTCCGCCTGGAGAACATCAATCTGAGAGAGGGAAACAAGTCACGGTTCAAAGCAGAAACAGAAGGTGATCGTAATAATTTGGGGCTGCAATGGATGAAAATCTGTTAGAATTACGGTCCTAATATAAATGTGATTTATCTTTAGTTGAAATGCAAATGAACTTCTAAAATGTTAGCTATGGCCCAATTACGTAAGACTGCTAATTATCTGCTAACGCCTGATCCACAGTGGCTGGCAGCTGGGCAGACCGTGGGTGGGGGTGTGGGGGCACTCACCTTGCCCTGTGCTTCCTTCAGCTGCTTCTCCGCAGCTGCCTGCTTAACGTTGGCTTCACGCACCATCTTGTGGGCTTCCTGGGGGGGAGGGGGGGGGGAGTAACAAGATAAAACAGATCACCGGCCGCGTACGTGAAATCCCCGAGTACGCCATGCGGCCCCCTGGTCTCCGGCACCTACGTATAGGCCACAGACAAAGGAAAAGAACCATAAAATATATTTTTCAAAAAATATCTAAGACAAATTAGTGGGTATGAACAAAGTTAGTAGAAGACACAATGAATGGTGCTCCTTGGGAGTTAAAGTGTAACAGGTAAAATAGCTAATAAACAGTGGAACATAGTTACACAGTGATGAGCTAAGCTAAGAAGAACGATGTACTTTAGCATAAGCTGTAACACAGTACTGTGATAATGAGGTGACGACTATGGAGTAAAGGACTTGGGTACAATGAATGACAGGGTGCTACAGTGTCCCACCTCAAACAGGCTGGCTGTCAGCTCTTCCAGCTCCTGCTCCAGCTGGTCTCGAACCCGAGACAGGCGCTCGCATTCCTTGTCCTTCAGCTGCAACTCCTGGGTAAGCAGAAATCGCAGAAAGATCAGCGGATCAGTCTCCGGGCTGCAGTGACACTGACCGTCCGTCGGCCCAGCCCAACTGACAAGCAGTAGCCAGCTGGCAGACAGAAAAGACCCAAAGCATCACCATCTTTAAACGGCACACAAGCCCACAATTAGTATCTGAGGATAAACAGTGCACAGTGAGACATTAGTGCATATTCAGGATGCACGCCGTACCCTTTGGGCAGTGTCCAGCTGCTCCTTCAGGAACTCCGAGCCCTTCTCCTTAATCTCCAAGGAGGAGCTCCTCAAGCGGGACAGGTTGTACTGCTCCCGCTTCCCGCCATCGGCCCCCCGCTCGGCCAGCGGCATCGACACAGCCTGCCCAGTGCCTGTGCGGCTTGGGCCTGTCCCCGGCTCCGACTCTGGCTCCAGATCTATCAACCTTTTGTTGTTAATAGGAGGGACAAGCATTTTAGAAAAAAAAAAACAGGAATAGATAATTATCCAATGCACACACCTTCACAATTTCAAGTATACCATCTATGTGTTGCCAAGGTAACCGAAAACTTTCAATTCTGTCCATCATAACAAGTACTGAAAAACACATGGGCGTAAATCCCCCCATAATCAAAACCAGCCAATACAGCCCCCTGGACCCCTTTAAATGGGTGGAGACCTCAACTCCCCCAGTGCTCAACCCAAAGTTATGCGCCTGGAAACACGTACAGTAAGCGTCATGCAGTTTGACAAACTTCTCCCCTTTGCTGCCCTGTCCGTTACCATTATCAATTGGTCAAACATTAAAAATGTAATTGAATCAAATACTAGGTATCTGACACCCAGAGGACACCCCCACCCTGTGCTGCGCACGGCACCGGCACAGCGGCAAACCCCCGACATCTGCATTCTTTCTGGCGTCAAAAACCGCTTATTCCCCGGGACGTTACCGTAAAGCAGACAGCGACAAAACCAGCCTTTAAGGAGAAAACGAGCCGAATTCAGACGCTTTTCAATAGTGCGTCATATTTTTAAACTATCAGTTTACACCAAATGGTAACGATCAAATAACTTTTTTGCAAGAAACAGGCTGAAAATCCGGTTCCTCGTCTTTATTTGGAAGCTTTCTCCACCCTTACCCTCCTCGCCGTCCGATAAAACAGTTCAAGCCGCGGCCACCGCGGCTACATCCGTCCGGAGACTGTTCTCTATCTACGTTTTATATAATTTTTTAATCCATCACCACCATCACTGAAAATGCACCGTGGGGTGCGTTTAAAAGCAACAAAAAAGAAAAAAGCACAGTCCAAAGCAAACGTATATATTCCAACACACTTCTACAATGTGTATAGCTATCTGGCTAATAATCAAGTCGCGAACCACGACTGCTTAATGGTAACCGACAAATTTCTCTCTCATGTAAATGAACAAACTGGGTCTAATACGAGGTTTTCAAGACGCAGTTTCCTTCTGCATTAAGACTCCGGCAGAAATAAACGTCTCGAAAGCTGCCGTTGGTCACATGATAAAACATCCTAAAAATTCTTTCATTCCATTCAGGAAACACGTGACCAAACTCCACTCCCTTGCAACAGAAATTCTAATTCCTCCTCTTAAAAGCACGACAACTATTTAAGACCTAAGGCACTTCAAGAAATGCCGTCATAGGGTAATGAAATAAGACGCACCGTTAACACGGACGGTGCCTTGTGATAGCGGATGCGATCAAACATTTTGTCCATGGGAATCTGGGCACAAATCACTGCGTTAATGTACTTTGTACGCTAACTCGTCCATCTCCGCTGTGATACCTTCATAACATTTATCCAAATCCTGGTGAGACATAATGGTGGATATGTACCGTAATTAAGTTTAATATAGTCTGCTTTTAAATACTCTACTTGTAATTCTGAAATATGATGGGGATCATTTTAGGTAGCTTTAAACGCTTGCAAAACACTACCAAAATAACCATGTTAAGCATTCCAAGTCCCTGAATAATCACGTACGACATTTTTATTTGGTAGATCATATGTTGTCACTGATAATGAAAACCCAGCCAGGACTCCCCCCTGCCTCCTGCCATATGCTGGGATATTCTCCATTCACAACTCGTTCTATATAATTGTGCTATATAATTAGTTGGAAAACATATGGAGAGATGTTATCCTCAATCATGAATGTTAGGAAACCTTTCAGGGGCATCAAAGGGTCATGGGTAGTGTAGCATGAGGGCCCCGCTTGGGGAAAATCAATCATGGGAGATCACTCCACCCCCCACCCTGATTATATCTACAGATTGAAGGTGTGAACCGTAACAAGGGGTTCAAGGTGACATCTTATCAGTATTTTTTCCATTTCTCTCTAAATACATAAATACCCTCATGATCCAATCCTGGATAATGGGCTGGATGATGACTGATGAGACGCATGGATATAGAGGGTGGATTTCCGCAGCTCCTGCTCAGACTGGCTTAGGTTACATGAACATGGAATGGCACCATCTAACAGATACTACCTTAGGAGGTTTACAGATACGATAGTATTGTTTCAATAGATGGACAGTATGCAATTTGCCAAAAGACATTTAATATAAGCTATTAGTCTCTCTATTGTATAAGTCTGCATAAGGAGCCATTTAATATTGGAACATTTGCAAAAAAGAATTCATTAATACTACGGTTAATGTTTAATTCGGTAGCCAGATGAAGTTAGAATCCTATTGTAAAATGTAACAATCAATTGACAGAAATAATTATATCAGATGTTATGCACAGTTATTAGATTTTAAAGATCACCACCACAAAGGCCCCTCTTTACCTTCCCACTGCACATCCCTCTTCCTGAGTACTTGGGCGGGATTCCTCTGCTTGAGGTCCTGAGGTGTTCAGCTGGCCAAAGAAGGTTGGCGACGAGTACACAGCTATGCCCGAGTTTCCCGTCACCAGGACCTCGTACCCTGGGCCAGATGAAACGGCTGGCTTGAGGGAGGGAGATAGCTGGACAGAGTGGATCCCCTCAAAGGCATCCATTTCTGTCACAAGGGTGCCAGAGCTGTGACACCCTCTGGCAGAGGCCCTGTGCTTCCGTGCTGCCCCCCCACGGCTGTAGGAGGCCTGCACACCTGTTATTTTCTTCACCCTCCAATCAAGGTAGGCCTACTTGTTTCTTTGCCAATATCCTATAGAAATATTTAAAATCAAATATGTTGATAACTAATGACATTGCAATTTAATTTTTGTAAGTAAATCTTGCAAAGAACAAATGAATATTGGTTTTTAACAGGTACTTTATTTTTTGTGTAATCCTATGCAAAACTCCGCTTTCATTCACGCATGAAGAAACTTAGTAAACTTTGACCTGACAGTCATATTAAGGCAGAACTAAAAAAGGCAGACAAGCAGATTTTAGTCGGTTTCAAAACTGTAAAATTCCTTCCAAGAAAACTGTAATTCTTTTGTTACCAGTTTGAAATAATTTCCTTGGTAAACCAAAATGGAAGATTATCGAAAGTAGTAAACTCGTAGACTGTCATTTCTGTGTATTTTCTTATCAGTTTAAATGAGCAGACCAGGCGTCTCAGTGCGATGTGTTGAAATCAATTTTAATGTTGAAATTCATATTAAATGTTTTCATATTGTATACATTTGTTTACAGTAAGCCTATACACGAGAAAATGAACTTGAAACAGCCCTTGACGTAGCAAGAATAAGGTGTGGAAAAACCCAGCTGTTAAACTGAGAGTTAAGAGAAAGTGTGTTAGAAAGTACTTACCGGCTAAGACACTTTAGAAAACTGGCGTCTCAAAACTACGGAAATTAACGCATCAGCCTTTTGTTCCAGATCCCAAAGAATGCCTTAGCGAAAATGTTTATTACACTTTAAGATGTGGGGAAAGCGCTGTTGTTGTATAAATAGTGCAAGCAGACGCGGTTTTTGGAACCTGTCTTAGTCCCTGGTCACAAAAGTTATAGTTAATTATCACATACACCTTGCAAAGTACCACCCACCGTGACGCATTTTCTACACCCGATAGGCAGGAGTAAGTCAACGTTTCACTAAGTGCTTAAGTAAGCTACTGGAAATGATTACTTCAGATTCCTTTAAGGATTAACAATGGAAACCGAATGATTTGGTTTTTGAATTATAAGAAAAACAGAAAAGTTTATAATACTACTACTATACTAATAATAATAATAATAATAAACATAGGACATTTGCACCTTGTGCTTTGCATGTGGGCTATGACATTCATCATTTATGTCCCACCAACGCCTCTTACAACAGGCTTTTCTTGTCATAGGAAAATTGACATTATCGTACACGACGAACGGTGTTGTCTTGTAACTGAAGGGAAGTGACTTAGGCTCGCAAAATACAGCATGTGTTGCGTGTGGTATACGTTTGCCTTGTGATTTGCTCAGATTAACACTTCACAATGGTGTTTTGTTGCTTAAAGCGATTAACACATCAAGTGACTGGAAGGGTGGGAGTCTCTTTGTACTCCATCTCTGTCCCACACTCTGCCTCTCACCTGTACCTACTGAACACTGTGGTGACACTCTCCAGGGCACAGTGAGTATAAAAGTTTATACGCTGCAAAATGCTTGGTATTTAAAAATGCTTGGCGTTCATCATTCTACATCTCCATTTCTTTTGTCTACTTCTCAATTTCTCTTTCTATACCATTGCATTTTACCCTTAATTTTGTCTCAGTATATCTACAAAGATGAAATGCGTGAACACCCGACAGTCAATGGTGTGTTTGTCATCAAGGATCTAACGATATATTACAGCGACATGTTTTCTTTCCCCGTCAGGTGGGATTGAAGTGGTGGCGCAACCAATTATTGTGTCCACTAGGGGGCAGCAATGACGGTGACCTACTCACGCAGGGTGGCAGACGCTGGCTTGGGAACCTTCTCCCGCCTGCTACTACGATGGAGGGGCAGCATCTACAAGCTTCTATACAGGGAGCTGATCATCTTTACCGCTCTGTACTCCTTTCTTAGCATCATTTACAGGTGAGGAGCATGCCCTCACCCACCCCCAATCAGGAACAATCTAGGTGCCAAAGAGAGCAGTGGGAAATGATAGGGGTTTGTGTGGATGCTACAATACAGTGTGTTCAAACTCACAGAACATTCCATAGATTTTTCCTACTTTTTGGGAGATTATATTTCCTCAGTCAATACTATACTGGCATTTTTTTCTGGAAGCCTGAGGATCTGTAGCATCTGTCTGTTGGTCGTAGTTATTCGATGAAGTCAGCTATTTAACCTAATATGGCATCAAATGCCAATATTTTAACATCAGAATTATATTACTTTGTTGTTTAGAAGTTGCCCGACAGTTTACCTAATATTATTTTTTCAGTATAACCTTGGGTGACCAGATAATCCATGTCAGGGAGGACACTCTGAGCTAGGACAGGAATTGTAAATTACCATTTCAATGAAACGGACCTGAATTTCACTTGAGCGCTGAGTTCTTGCTGTGTGCTGATTGGTCAGTCTCCTATAATCATGCATGTGTCACTAATGCTAATGTGAAACAGCTGGATGAGTCTTTCACTCAAGGAAACAAACCAGTCAAAGCACAGGAAGAGCTGAACTAATTAGCCGAGCACAGGAGCCTTTCAGTTTGAAAGTAGTTTGTAAAACCCGAAGTAGCCCATAGTGTCCTCCCTGACATGGATTATCTGGTCACCCTAGTATAACCAGTTATCCATTCATCCATCTTGAACCATTTATCTGGAAAGCCTGTCTTGTGAGGAAGGGTGTAAGGTGAAGCTTTGCACAGCTATAGGGCGTCATTCCCTCACAGCACACTGACACCGGCTCATGTAGCCAGACGCCAAACGTAGCATGAAGCTTAAAAACATCATACAGCTGAATGTGATACTGAGAAATGTACTGCTGCCCCAGTAGAGGCCGTCGCCGTTATCACCTAAAACTTCTTGATTCCAAAATATCTGTGGCCTGTATTGCTCTTCTATCCGCACTGTCGACTGAGGACAGAAAACGGCACAGAAAGGGACCCTTGAGTGATTGAATGGTGGTTTTGCAAGGTCAGGCCCCACACTTGGGTCCGGCTGAACATTGCTCCAGTTAGGCTTTGCACTGTCTCACCTGGGACCCTGGAGCAAATGATGGATGACAGCTAACTGGGCCGGTCATTCCAGGTTCTTACTGAGGGATGAGGAGAAGCGAATGTTTGAGAAGCTTACCCTCTACTGCAACCACTATGCAGAACTCATCCCTGTGTCCTTTGTACTGGGTGAGCACTCTTCTGCTATTTGTAATTTATGCTTGAATTATATATAAACTCAGTGGCACTTATAGTAAATCAAAAACAAATAATGTTCATCACTGGCAACTCCAGGCTTTTCTCGCAGGGGGTGCAAGGTGAGGGAATCCAACCAGTCATTCATCCAGATAAATAAAATTGTTTTTCTTAAAAGAAGCAAATTCATATTCAATAAACTGTTATTACACATTGGTATGAGTAACACAAGCTACATTTTCAAATATAACGTTTCAATATGTGTATAATTCAATTACTAAACTTAATATGCATTCTGATGTAACCAGTAGATGGAGCAGTTGCACCCTCATTAAAATCACCTATAACGCTCATGTAACGAGAAGAATATCTCCCTACTTCCCATTTGACACTTCAGTTTTGAGTTTTGTTCAGTTTGCCACTGATCCTTATCTAAAACTCTTTGTTAAGCTGCCTGATTATTATACCAGTTTTTTTCTCTACTTTAAGCAGAAAACATGAGGTATAACAACCACTGCAGTTAACTTAATGGCCTCTTCCCACTGCGTCACTGCAGGGGTTCTGATTAATGGGTATGTTGTATCCCACTGAAGAAGGAAATGTTTGCCGTTGTCTGCTGTTTGCTTGGGTGCCTTTTGCGGGCAGGGTTCTACGTCACCCTGGTGGTCACGCGCTGGTGGGGACAGTTCGAGAGCGTTCCCTGGCCCGACCGCTTGGGGGCGCTGGTGGGAGGGCATGTGCGGGGGGCGGATGATGCAGCCCGGCTCGTCCGGCGCACCCTCATGCGTTACGCCAACCTGTCTGGCGTGCTCATCTACCGTTCCGTCAGCACTGCTGTCTACAAGAGGTTCCCTACCATGGAGCACCTGGTGCAGGCAGGTACGACATACTGTAGGATTCAGCTGCACTGCTCACCAGGGTCTATAGCAGCTTTTCCCAACCCGGTTCTGAGGGATCCCCAGCTAGTCCACGTTTTCACTCCCTCCCAGTCAATCCACGTTTTCGCTCCCTCCCAGTCAATCCACATTTTTGGAAAAACACAAACAGTCTGAGGTTCCCTGAGGACTGGGTTCTGAAACACTGGAACGCAGCACAAGCATCAAAGAGTAACACCCATCCTGTCTAGTCCTTTACGATACCGGCACGTCGGAGACTGCTTCACTGGACTTTGCTAATGGGTCCGTCTAACTGTAGCTGTAAGGTCCGTCCCAATAAGCAGCGGCTTTCTGGGTAAAAGACGACAACATGTGACCTCAGCAACTCTAAGGGGAGCATATAGCATATAACTTCATAGTTGCCTCAAACTTTATTGTACCAAACAAAGGTCCTTCGTTTTGTTAGTGTTTCAAAGGTTACACTCGTCGTACAGGGCAGTACCATAGATAAGTGTTGTTAACCTGACAGCAGTGGCACTGCAATCTTTATCCTAAAAGTCTTTCCTGAAGTGCAAAGTATTTCAAGGTTGCCTGGACCACAAACGATGACCAATGTAGCATAATGATTATTATCACGCAGACCCAGTGATTATTGCAGTGGTGATTTGGGTGTGTGGCTGTCAGTTTAATGGTGTCTCAGCATAAATAAACTGGTTCTGTCGAGAGGATGATTGCCTGCTCCAGGTCTTTTCATGTCTTCCCACAAAGGCCTGATGACAGCTGAGGAACTAAGGCAGCTGGAGGCCGTGCCCTCGCCCCACAGCAAATTCTGGGTGCCTTGCATGTGGTTTGTCAGCCTGGCCCTCAGGTCCCGCAGTGAAGGCCGCATCAACAACGACGTGGCGTTAAGCGCTATCCTCAATGTGGGTTCCCGTGTGTGCTTCCGTACGACAGAGAAAGACTGTATGCGGACGTGTGTAACTGCATGGCTACTGTGTAATGCGTATGTTTTATGTGACTCAGGAGCTGAACACCCTCCGTACACAGTGCATGAAGCTGTACAGTTATGATTGGATCAGTCTGCCCCTGGTTTACACGCAGGTACGGCCACCCTCTTTACTGAAGATATGCATTCTGTAAACATCTCGACCAAGGATAATAACTCCCAGAAATGGTAACACACCCTGTCAAGCCCAGACTTGACCCCCACTGTTCTGTAACCCTTATTATGACTTTAACATAGAACACCCTGTAGACAGTGTTGCGTCTCCTCCCTCTCATTGCAATGAGGAATAGAAGCCTAAGTCTCACCTCTGTCTTTCTCAGACAGCTAAACAGTGTTTTTAGAGCAGTTGTCATTCGGCTTATGAAGCATTTGCTACAGTATAATAACAGATTGTCAGGGACAGCTCTTCCCCTCTCTTAGCGTTAATGATGCGTCTCTGCTAGCTGGATAACTGCGTCTAGACCTGTCACATTGCCAGGTGGTGACAGTGGCCGTCTATAGTTTCTTCCTGGCTTGCCTGATTGGCCGCCAGTTCCTGGACCCTGCACAGGGCTACCCTGGCCATGACCTGGACTTGTACCTGCCGGTCTTCACCCTGCTTCAGTTTTTCTTTTATGCTGGCTGGCTGAAGGTGAGCATAATGGTCGATAATAACTAACAACTTATCTGGCACAGGGACTGGGCTATCCACCACAGTGAATAGGGCTATCCACCACAGTAATGGTGGATAGCCCTTTTCAAAGCACTCTAAATGCTTTATTCTTTGGCTAATAAGGAATAAGTACACTGAACTTTTGACACTGTTACCTCACACATCAGGTCTAACAATATCCCAGAATCCCACGCTGTAACGTCTTTCATTTATGATGGTTTAGTAGTTGCATTAATGCAGGAAATTGAAATAGTGAGAACAGGTTTCAGGGGCTCCTTTTCTAAATGTTGGTTCCCCATTCTTTTGCACCTGTTTCTACACTTGCTTTCATGCATATAGCTCGTGACAGAAAATAGGATGGTGATTTGACTCCTGTACTCCTTTCTCAGGTTGCTGAACAGCTAATTAATCCATTCGGTGAGGATGATGATGATTTTGAGACCAACTGGCTGGTTGATCGAAATCTACAGGTTATGTGTTGTTTTTACCCTTCTTCCTTCAAGACTGATGCATGCGTAACTTTCTTCAACAGCTTTGCTTTATTTGCATAACCTAGAACTGGACAGAGTTAAGCTAAGCACAAAGTCCTCCCAGTTGTATATTCTGCTCCGTTAAATACGTTAAATATACTTCCGCTTTACACTTCTCAGGTGTCGCTGTTGTCTGTGGATGAAATGTACGACAGTGTGCCTGTCTTGGAGAAGGATAAGTACTGGAACGAGTCAGAACCTCAAGCCCCCTACACCACTGCCAGTGCGGAACACCGCAAGCCATCATTCATGGGGTCTGCACTGGATATAAGGTATTGTAGGTGGACACTAAGGCCATGAGTATTGAAAGACTTTGAAATAGATTAGAACATTTCAGCAGCAAGTATAAGACATGGAGTAACAAGGACACTAACAGAAATACTGGCCCCTGCAGTGTTCCCAAGGAGGAAATGGAGTTTCAGTCTAACCTGCAGCAGATCAAAGAGCATGAGGCGGCCAACCACTCCACACCTCTGCTAGGAGGCTTGGGGCGGCTACTGGGGGTTCAGCATCAGAGCTTTTCTCGCTCCTCCACCTCCTCAAGAATGTCTCTACTGCGTCGCAGGCCTGGGGCCCCACTGGGGTGCTTTCCCCTCTATCTGCACCCGGAGAGGCCCCTGGCCCCAGGCCACGCTTGCCCTGACCCTCCCCTTGAGCAGAACCTAGAGTACAGATTCTCCTCTATGCTGTTGCATGAGCGACCCGGCTTCTACAGCTGTCCTCAAACGCCCATCCATTGTGTGCCGCCAGCTGTTCCCCGCCCACGACCCCCCCGGAGGCCTCAGACCGACTGGGACCACAGCTCCAGCTCACTCGCACCCACCTTGTTGGGCTCCCAGCTGTTGCCTCCTGACACACCAAGCATTCATCCACCTCCATCATCTGCCTTCCCATGGCTGAGTGAGCAAGGGGAACCTTCCACTGGTCCCACCTTTTCCTTCCCAGATCCTGTGCTTGAGCCATGTCCGCTTCCTCTCCCTCTACCCAAGATTAGGCCTACTCAGCTACGACAACCTCCACCCCCTCACTGCTCCCTGGACCCTATTCCCCCCTCTGACACACATCCCGGTCCCCCTAACACACCGGGAGAACAGTTCTTTTCATTCACACCATTTCGTGTCCCTGTCCCAAACTGCAACATAAGTTCTGGCAGCATCAATACAATCAACAGTTCCTCCTCCACCGCTGGTAGCCATGGCAATATCTGCAGCCAAGGAAACTTTAACTGTGCTAGCAGCACCACCAGTAACGGTCTTGCCAATAATGTAAACCCTGTATCGCCACCTTCTGCTTGTGTTCAACCAGCAGCCAATCAGCAAGTATCACCCAAGGACTCAGGGAAGCCATTGGTTCACCAGGACCTTCTAGACATGCTGGCTGGAAATGGGGAGAGGGTAAGACCAACTGGTGGAAGGGAACAAAAATAAGGAACTGAATAGGTTGCAGTAGTAGGTGTACCCCTAGCCCAATGATTTGATTGAATCTTCCGCTCGCCCTAAGAAAGAAATTTTACAATACATACAAAAGCTGCAGACCTGCCCAGAGGTGTAGTAGCGTATATAGGGATTTGTGTTTTGAACAGCTCTAAGATGCAATGCTCTTAAACCACTGCCTACAACGTATTACCAGCTGAAGATAAACTAAGGTTTGTCCTAGAACCATAGTTTTGTAATCTTCCAAGTGTTCTGTCCCAGAAAGGACGAACTGTTATTACACCGTTCTAAAGCTCAGCAAACTGGGAGTGTCTCATCTGCAGTGTGTACATGTGAATCAGTTAAGTGGAAATAAAAGATGAGGATCCAGCAAGTCCCAACACCTGCAGAACACCACTGAACATCCATATCTTCTGGAAGGTGAAGGCCCACATACTCAAGTGCACAATACACAACCATTAGTGGTCAACATGACAGTAACGCTGAAGTTTACATATCAATCCAAAAACAAGCTCATCCAGTTTGAAATGACACCAAACACACTGAAAAGCTCAGAAACAAGAGTTTCATTTATTTGAGTTTCTTTTGACAAGTGAGCAACCAGTAATACATAGAATACAAAGCGGAGCACTATGGCTTATGAGAGCTTTGGAAGGTACAATGTGGGAGGCTGAGGGCAAGCTGGCACCTAAGCAGAGCCGTGCTAAGGACGCTGCGCACGGACACGCACGCAGCCATTAGGTAAAACATGCAGAAGCGAGCGTGACGATCTAACTGCTCTCCTCTCCCAGCGTATGCTTGTCGAACAGGTACTCCGCCATGCCGTTCTGTGGGGCGCCCATGCGACGCAGGTTGGTGACCCAATCCCCCAATTCCTTGATGGACTTCACCTGCTCATCCAGGTAGTGTGTCTCAATGAAGTCACACATCTGTGGAGACATTTGAAAATGTAAACACACAAGAATAGGGACAACTTAAAACATGACGGCTCACCCTTGTGGAGTCGTGGGCCGCAGACTTACGTGAGGATCATTGTGCTCCGTCGACAGCTTGTGCATATCCAGCAGGGACTGGTTCACAGTCTTCTCCAGCTGTAAAGCACACTCCAGAGCCTCCACACCGCTACCCCACTCATCCCTCTCTGGTTTCTGCAAACACACCCATATTACTGTCACACAGAATGCTGCAGACAGCACATTGCCGTTATCAGCAGATGAGCACACACACACTGTTACACAGGGAGTTCACCACCCCCCTGGCCATTGCCTGGTGTCGGAGGAAGATAAAACTTCCACCTTTTCTCACCAGCTTCTCCTCCTTGTACTGTCAGTTGAGCCCTGACAGGACTCTATGTTCTCTCAATGGGCAAAACAGTAGGAGCACAGGAATGTGCAACTGTGGGTCGACAGACTAACCCTCCCTTTGGGAGCGATATCTAAAAAGCCAGGGCACCAGCATCCACGGTGTCCTCGCACACCTCCGTGACTCCGTGAACAGGCCTTAAGATCATACCTTGATGTCCTGCAGGAAGATACGGCCGCCTCTCTGATTCTGCAACTTCATCAGCTTCTCCGCATGCTCCCGCTCCTCGTGGGACTGCTTGCGGAAGAACTTGGCGAAGTTGTGCAGGGCCTGGTCGTCTCGGTCGAAATAGTAGGCCTAGTGGAGAGAAGCAAAAGTGGTCACGATGGTCATTATGGGGGCAGTGCGGTACATCAGACCTCCCTTTATTTCTCGTTAAAAATCAACTGAATTGTTATAAACGAATTTCCCATTTCGACGCCCTTTCTCACCATGGACAGGTAAACATAGGAGGCGTAGAGCTCCATGTTGATCTGCCGGTTAATGGCTGCTTCGCAGTCCTGGTGGAAGTTGTGCCTCACTTGGGATGCCATTGCTGTGAACACAAAGGGAAAACCACAATTAAAACAAGGTGGCAAAGGGGGCGAAAATTTCTGGAAACCTTCAAGGACAACTATGCCAGCCCACGGATTCGGCAAAGAAAGCAAACTATGAATAATCTAACCTCCAGAATTTTTACAACCCTAGTATTGGCTACATAAAATACCCAGTTTGAGGCTGAGACCATGATTAAGCTGTATTTACGCTTCAAAACCCAACATTGAGCCAGTCACACTCGCCATAGCATACAACTTAAATTACTCGCATTTAGTTTAGGGTTACAGAACAGCGTAGATACTCATGAATGCAGAATGTCTTCCCACGCCCAGTCAGATATCTGCATTTAACTCGTTGTAAAAATACATAAAGGTATACGCTCATTGCCGCCGTATCTGGTTCAGCAAACGGGAACACCGTTCGGCCGAAAGTCAACAGCACCGCGGTACTTTGAGCCGAAACACAGAACACACCGTAAAATAAAGTGCGAAGCAGTTAACAGCGACAACGTATAGTAAACACCGCGGAAATACCTACGTTTGCCCTGTATCCATTACATACGACCGTATCTCGGAATCGACTTTATAAATACGTTTTATGAACGGCTTATAAACTAAGGGATTAACCCCAAGCATATGGCCTTCCAGATACCACATGGATTTGATTTCATTACTGTTAGTGTAGTTCAATGACAATTGGTTATTTTTGTGCGCCGTGCAATGCTGATAAGCAAAGCATATTTAATAGACTATACTGTAAACATCGTCAAACAGGCAACTCAGCGCATTAAGTAAAAAGCCCGGACAACGGGGTCCAGACATCAGATATCAACCGTTTTCGAAACTCGAAACCACGATTAAAACAAACGCCGAGATCTCGATATGCGAAATTAGCTTCGGGCTCTCGGCTAATTTTTTATTTTGGTAAATCTCCATTGGAAAACGTGCGTCATTTGATAAGGAACATGGAGTCTGGGAAAACCCGAACTGCTTCTGCTGGAGGAGGGGGGGGGGGGGGGGAGGAAGCAACGTGAATATTCGGATTAAAAAAAATAATATTTCATGCGAACACGACAATGATTAAACGTTTTAACGTAATCAAAAGAGCAACAGCGACAATAAAATAGGGATTCAGCAGGTAACGTTGCTTGAGCCCTAATACTTAGCATAGCCGTCACTGCATCATCACTGCTCACTTTCAGCTTCACTGGTAACATCTACAAACTAAAACCGGTTCAGACCGACGGACAGAAAACCGGTAACAACACTGAAATATTTAGGCAGCGCTTTAGCCACCGTTAGCCAACATGGCTGTGCTGCCTCCGCACTGCAAGACTGCCGAAGGTCACCGGCCCAAAGCCGCGGCACCGCCAACAGGTCATAAAAACCGAGAATCCGGACTCCCCGTTCACCGCACACTATAGCCATATACCGTAGCGTTAAATATACACATGAAATGCGTCAGAATCTTAAAATGTTTATGATAAACGTAATAAGACCCCAGCTTCCACCTTAAATGCAAAATTAAATTCAGTGATAAGCAGTGATCGTACTTACCGTTACTTGCTGGATAGCACTGACGGCAGGTCCTGAAGAACGTAGGGAGTCTGATTTATTTGATGATGTCAAAATGTGGACTGAAGGTTGTACAAATTTGCTGGTAGGCCGGTTGCCGTTCAAGCACTGTTGAAGCAGGTAACCTTCTCTACCTACAAAGGTGGGAGCATGTGGCAAAGCGCGCGGTACGTACCCATAAATACTAATTGCGTCACGCACTTGAAAAGGGGCGTGGTGAACCTGGCCCTCATCAGCCAATCGATGCGCAGAGGATGAAGGATGACGTCACTAATTCACCAGCAGCGAACTGAACGTCGACATTTTTACTGTTATGTGGGTGTAAGGTTGAATTTTTATTAATCTTAAACACCCTGCATTAAAACCTTGCATTTCATACGAACCAGTAATTGTCAGTAGTACAGTGTCACCAGGCTCTCGCCGAGAGATGTGCGTGGAAAAACATGGCCTAGTGTCTATTTTTCTCTGCTTTACACCACATTGACATATATGTAAATGTTTAGATTCAGGTCTATGAGGGTAGACCCAGATTATTTTAACTCCCTTTGTGAACGAATACATTTGTTATTCACATTGTACAAACAACCGTAGAACTACTGTTTCAGCTAAGACTTCTTTCTAAAAAGTGGAAATGAGAAAGATCACGTAGCGGACTTGTCATACGAAACAATCCTGTAATTCCTTTAAAAAAGTGAAGATCCATCAGCATAGAACATCCTGTTGTTATGACTATTCAATCCTTGACGCACATGTATTACACCATATATGTTGCGATGACCACGATTTCTTGCCTCCTTGTTCGCTGCGTTAAGTTCTATGCTTTACACAATAGATTTAAGGATACAGTAAGGGTCGCAAATACAATACTGTTGTAAATGGGTTATACTAATGAACGGTTGTATTAAACTACTTGGAGATGATTACCTAATTGCTTACAAAAGACAAAGCAGAAAGTGTTTCTTTATAGTCAGCTTATTTATAATAATAATTAATAATAATTGATACTTTATTGATCCCCGTGGGGAAATTGTTTTTATATTGATGTTTGCTGCCAGCATCATCGCTTCATCCATCCATTTCCCATAAACATTTATCCAACGCGGTGGGAAACACGTACAGGGCAGATAGACAGAATGGATGAGATGTCAGTCTGTTGCAGGACACTCAGGCACAGAATCACACCTTGAGAAATGCAGAGACACCAGGTCACATGTTTTTGAATTATGATCGAGTAGTAAGCAGAGTATCCAGCTTCAACCAAGACACTGGACACATACTCACTAGACAGTAAAAATACACAGTCATGCTAACCACCCAGCTTCTGTGCCAAACAATGGAATATGAAATTCATATTTACATGTTGAAATTATTCATTTTTGATCACGTACATACGGTAAAAATCTGACTTTAGTATGATGGGTTCGATGAAATTGTTTCAGGTTTTTTTTTGTTCGCTTATAAAGAGGGTAAAGGTCAATGTGAAGTACATAGTTTAAGCAACAGTGGATAATTCCTGCCATGTGAGGAACCCATGTGAGTTATGGGTTTGTAAATGCTGGATGATGTCTCAGTAATTACAGTGACACATACGTTGTGGGCGGTTACAACATTACTGGAAGGTCAAAGATTATGTTTATCATGTGAGCCAACCCTGCCTCTCCTTGAGTTGAAGAGATTCAGTGCTGATTAATTTGGCCAGTCCCCCTCCCCCCCATTTCAGAAATTACAGGAATGATAAAATGTACCTATATATATATGAAAATTCTTAGAGAATAAAAACAAAAAAAACCCTTAACCATAAACTATATATTACGTAACTATGACTTTCATTTGTTTAGAAGTTTCCATATTTTGCCTGAATAGCTGAAGTTGGGTAGGATTGTCCAAAAAAACATAAAGTTCTTGAAACCAACCAAACTGAACCATCATTTTACTGTTGTAATGATGGTTGCTTAGCTAGGCCAGCACAGTGCTCGCCACTTCTTCATCAATACTGCAGCATGCCATCATTTCTGAGAAAAGTTGCAAGTCCAGGACAGGCTAAGCATCGACCGATGATGCCTCATACAAGCGATTGTACCGTTTACACTGTAGCAGCCATCCATTGGCCACAAATAGAATAAAGCAGGATATCGCAGCCAAACTTCTGAGAACATCAGCTCTGGAAAATCTTTGACTCAGAAGGCCAGTGTTCCCAGGTTTGACACAATGTCTGGCCAAATTAATAGGACAAGTATCTCACACCCTGTTTCGGGCACTGAAGAGCAGCAGCAGTCGGCTGAACTTACCCATTGACCAGTGGCATTCTGATGATGATTCCTACACAGCCAAAACGTTTGTTCATTCAGTGAAAGTCGTCAACGATACAGCTGAGCGTGGAATCAAACTCATCACTGACTTTGCCACATGTATCACCACTAACCAAGTCCAGAGAGCAGCTTCGCTGCAAGTTGTTGAACATCATAGACAGTTGTATCCAATCAAAAGAAAACATTAAACGCTTGAAGTTGGCTGACTGCAGCCAAACACTGACAAACAACAGTATCTGATTGTAATTACAGTTTGAATGGCTATCATTGTGCCCATGTTTTTATTTTTCTGCAGTAGTCTTGTTAATTTTCTGTTCTAATAAAATTCTATGTAATTCACCTGTAAAATATTCACCTCAGACTATGTTAAAGTATAGGTTGGCCTGGTTTTATGATATCTTGATAAATCCTGTTTTATACCTTAAATATGCAAAAAATTCCTATCAGATGCATGTCAAATCTGATCAAACTGAGTAAGAATGGATCTTACAGAGTCAGAAAAAGACACAAATATTACATTTTGATATAAAAAAATCTTAGAATGCATATTCATCCCAAGACCAGACTGGATTTAAATTGTAATGGGGGTACCAATGAAAACTGTCTTTGAGAGACCTCAGAAGGAACAGTCTCAGAACAGGAACAGAAGGAAAATATTTTTATAAATTGTTTTAGGCCAAGCACAAATAGCAGAATGGGAAAAAAAATCAATTTGATTGGTTTCAAGAACTTGATATGTTTTTGGAAAACCCTATTGGTTGGGCTGTCTGTGTCGTGAAGAATCTAAGTTTCAAGCAGCTGCTTCTGAGATCCTGCATTATCAGCTTGGAGCGGACGCAAGCTCATGTATTCAAAACATACTGCCGTGTTCGTCCTCTTATCCTGAGGATCCAACAGTCGCCCCAAGGCCCTGAGTCAATAAGGCTCCCAAAGGGCCATCTAACCTTTAAATAATCTGCTGGAATAATTTGTTAAAAACATATTTGGGAAAACGTCAGGTGCTCAGAAAAGGACAGAAAAATGAAAAAGAGAACATTATAGCAGGAATTTGATGAAGGATGTTGCATTTTGGTGGTGGGGCTGCCCTTACGTTAGCCTACATTTTGATTAAATTGTGTGCTCTTTTAATGAGAGTTCTTTTAACATGTGCAAATGGAACGTGTCGTGTGTGTGCATTATAGCCGGTCAGCGACCTGTGAGCAGTCAGGAAATGTGTGACGGTGGGCTTGTTCCCAAGCATGAGCAAGACACTCAGTGGGGCAGGTAGGTCCCAAAAGAGCTTATTTTTTAAACACAAAATTGCAGTTAGTCCCTACAGCCCAGTGTTTTTTCTTTGTTCACTTACAGAGGGAACCTTAGGGATAGTTAGATGGGTAACAATAGGCAGCCGAGCTATGGAAGCCCCTGGCCCATATGGAAATGTGTAACTTTGGCAACAACAACCGCATCTAGAGGTATAGACTCACCGAAGCTGTTGGCGAGCAATTAGTTTTTTTTTTTTTTTTTTATAAAAAGGAAGCTTAAGAGAGGCATGACTGAGTGGTCGGGATCTGGAACCCTTTTAAGGACCTCCAGTACAGAGTTTCATTTTACGCTGCGTTTTTTTTCTTTTGTTTTTTTTTTTACACCAATTCAATTTTCATGTAAACCTTTGCTGTCTTTTTGTCAGTTTCCATTAGGGCTACCACTGTATACCACTGGCTCCCAAATACAACCAGTGTGAGGGTCATAAACACAAAAGACAAAAAAATAAAAAAAAAAAAAAGCAGAAGTGTGGTCTGGAAGATTCCATAACTAGAGCAGTGAGCCATTCGATTTCATACGGACATGCAGTGATTCCGGACATATGATGGTTGAGTCACATATAGAGATGTTGCGGAAATGTAAGAGTGAAAAATACAAGTCACATACATTACATAATCCCCAAGCTGCCAGTCCACTTAAGTGAATTGAATATTTGAAATCAGGTTTGGTTTGCTACAATTAAAGGCTTTTGTTACAGCATCTATAAAGCAAAGGGACAGTAGTGCTGCGTTTCAGAAACAATGCTATCAAAACTCAAGACGAAGCTATAAATAGCTTTTAAAATTTGCGACCTAATCCAACTTCTTTGTATATACATTCAATGAAGCCAACTTCTGAACCATGTGCTCTCAAAACTAGGCGCCTCTTATTCACCTCCATCTGAGGGTATATTCGTCATCTGGGATTCAAGTCAGGGATACTAAATATGCTGTTACTGTAGGTACTATTACCTGCAGGGGGCTACAGTGAGTGTGGGCTGAGAACAAGCCCCTTGAAAAGTGGCAGTTCCTGCTTCTCAAAAGAGGTGAAAGGCAATAAGAACATGTCAGGCAGGTCTGAAATCCCTGGTGCACATGAGAATTCAAACGGGCTATAAACAAAACAGACCAAACCACATAAGCAAAAACTGGAAGTTGTCCAGAATGAAAGGCATCGATAGTCACACAAAACCTACTTCCTCACTGATACCAGTTTCAACCCAAACAGACACCAACTCATGTTGTAAATCCCCTGGACTGGATATGGCTTGAAAATCACAGCAGTGCAAATTTTTATTTTTTTTTAAAACTAACACAGAGAGACAAAGAAACCACCCGAACTCAGTACTCCACATTCAGCAGTCGAGTTCCTGGCTGTACATTTGAAGACATTAGCTTGTCAATGTCTAAGCAAGTACTTAAAACCAGTAGATCAGAAATTAATCTGGCACCCAGCAAGTGATCTTAATGCAAATATTTACACATGTGCTTTTCCATTAAGTCAGGGAACCAGTTGAAGTTCCAACTCAAATGGTGAGTGGGGGGGGATGGGGCAGGCCTCAGTGTACTGATTCTGGCAGACTGGCCACTTCCTGTTGACACAACTGTCATGGTAGAATGAACTTGGAATTTGGAAGCAAGAAGCCTGATTTATACAGGTAGAAAATTTTACCAAGAGCACAGGATAACTCCATGTTTCATAACATTTTATTATGAGAAAAATTTAACATTTCAGAAAGAAAAACTATATTCTGCCCCCATCTAAAACACAAAAACTTTTGAGTTACAAAACTGAAAACCAAGATAAGAGCTGAAGTAGGACGAAACAACAACAAAAAGACCAGACAGTGCAAACAGAAGAGTTTAAAAGGCTGTCGCTCCACCCCGAGGAGGTGAATGCCAGACAGCAGAGCTGGTACGTTTAAAATATCGGGGCTTGCTCTTGTAAAATATCCGCTCTAGCTGTGGATCCTCGATCTCTCCGAAGTAGGAGTCCACATCCACGGGGTTGAAGTACTGCTGCATCATGGCCTGCTGTAGCTGCCGCCCTGAAAGAGGGAGGTGAACTAGGTAAGCACACAAATTATAGCAGGCGAGGGTAAGACTAATTGTCCAGTCCTGTTTATCGCATCTCTTCTGATCACATGAAAGTGTGATGCGTATGAAATCCTTAATGCCATCATACCATGTAGCCTGTGATGAATTCCTGCCCCAATGCATAAACAAAGAGGAGATGTGTTTAAGGGCCTTTCAAGAAGGCAAAATAGACACTTAATGAAATCCACCCATTTAAGCTACACTCATCTTGCATACCACACAGTGCGTAGTCTACAGGAAGATAAGGCAGAACAGAATGTAAAAAGTAGTGAGCTTCTACGTGGCTTTGTGAATTCGGAATTTCCAAAAATTTAAGCTAGAGGGAAACAATTACTTTCTTTGTTCTCTAAATCAGTCAAGCATTTCAAGTGAAGATCAGAGAATGAGCCTGGCACAGCTGTGAATTGTACTCAGACTTCCCGCTAACAGCCTTCAATTGCTACCAGTTTGCTGCTTCTCTATTTTAAGTCCTGTGACCCACCAGGCATCACAGCTGAAGTGCATTTCTACAGCACGATCGGGCAAATCACCCTTCTTGGCTTCCGCACTGGAAAAAACTGTCGATGTTACTGCAGAGCAAAATCAAGAGGCGAAAAGCTGGGAAACTCACCCTCAGCCCAGGATGGGATGGGTTTCCGAGGAGCTGACTCATCATCAGTAGAGTCATCGCTGTTCTGATCCATCCCATAATCTTCAGGGTTGCTGCTAACAACTGGCTTATTTCCACCCTTTGGGGTGATCTCATATGACTGAGGGGAATACTGTGGATTAACAACCTCAGATCAGCCGTCGGTCCCAACTCTGATCCACATCACTTAAGATTCTTTTCCATTATAACACTTAAGCCCCTTCCTATGATGAAACATTTCAGAGCATGCCAGGGCTTAAACACCACGGGCAGCTGGCGCTATGGAGCAAGTCGCTATAGTAACGATAGTGGGCACCATACCTCCACAGTCACATTGAGGACGGTGCTTTTGCCAACTGGTGTTTTTATCAGCGATTGCTGTGGGAGAGGAATATGGGGGAGACGATGAAATACACCTTCTATCACACAGGGGTGCAAGCACTTAAAAGAAACAACTAAAACTAACCATACTCTGGACTCATACTCCTACCAACAAACAGTCGACGTTTCTGAATTATAAACATTTATTGGCCAACATCGTCGCGTTTCTGGAGAACAAGTCCAGCATAAGGAGGAAATAATTGCTATACAGTGGTTGGACTGGATTTCAAAGATCGCAGAAGGATCAGACATGTGAGCAAACAGCCTGCACATGAGCACACGCCCCACCTGTAGCTCTTCCCTGCTCTTGGCGGCAGCAGCTTGCTTCTGTAATGCTGCCTTTTCCTCCTCAGCCTTCTGTCTTTCCTGCGCCTCCTGTTGGAGACATTAAGAATTACAACCCAAAGGCTCAGAGCATCTCAAAGGGCACATCAGGGGCACGCTGCGAGAGGGCAGACCTTCCGCCTCCTCTCCTCCGCCTCCTTGCGCTCCTTCTCGCGGGCAGCCAGCTCCAGCTCCCGCCGCAGGGCGTCTGCTTTTTCCCGCTCTATCCTTTCCCTGTGGACGATGGCTGGAGATAAGCTCAAGGGCACTGGGTTTGTGTGCAGGAGCCAGGTGAAGAATCTCTGGCTACATACTTCTGCATGGCTCTACTCTGCAGTATTTAAAGGCAGAGGCTCGTCTTTGTGGCACCTTTCAGCAGCTGCCTGCTGCTGGCGCAGTCGCTCCTTCTCTCGTTCCCGCTCCCTCTCCAGCTCCCGCTGACGCTCCTGCTCCCTCCGCAGCTCCTGAGCCCGTCGTGCCTCTGCGAGCTTGCGGGCTCGCTCCTGCTCCTCCTCAGCTCGCCGCTTGGCCTGGAGCTCCTGCTGCCTTTTCTCCTCCTCCTGAGCCACCATTCACAGGAGGCCCAGTCAGCACTTCTCCCTCCATTAGAACAGGGCACCACAGGCCGGACAAGCCCATCTCCTCACCTGCTGCATCTTTTTCTTGGCAGCTTCCTCCTCTTGGAGCTTCTTCCTCAGCTCCAGCTCCTCTTGGCGCTTGGAGGCCACCTTTTTCTTGGCCTTCTCCTCCGCAATTCGCTCCACCCTCATCTGCGGTAGATCACCAGAGCTTTCAGTGGTGAACTTTCAGATCCATAAGCAGCCAGTACATATTCATGATTTAATGCCATTAATTGTTTGGAATTTCAACCCAAAACCTTAACTGTGGCTCTCATTCAGGTCAGTCTATGCAGTTTTTGCAGAACTACTGAATGGAGTTCGGCTTAAGTGCGACTTCTCTCAAAGAGCCAGTGCAACAGTATACATCCATTCCTTTTTGGATTAAGTAGAGTTTCATTATTTTAGTGAATCCTCCATTCAACAATGTGAACAGTCAGCAATCAGCAAGTTGCTCTTCAAACATGTTGGGCCTCGCAAAATTCAGGGATCATAAGAGCAGCCCTGCCGCCTCATGAAACCCGAGTGAAGACAACCCAGATGATCTCTGACAACCTAAAATCCCACGTGCCATGGCTCGGAGCAGCGGGAGGAACGGTCGTCAGGCAACGAACCAAGTTAGTGTCTCAAATAGTAGTAACATAAGATCACAGACCTTAAAAGTAAAAGAATAGGACAACACTGAAGTCTAAGAAGCACCCTTTGGGCTAGACGACATGTTTAATCCGTACACATGCAAGGCTTCCCCTACTGGAAGGCACGACAGAAGCAAACAGCCCTATTTATCTCACCTTGTCATTCTTTTCATCTATTTGGGCCATCTTCTGCTCTATTTTCTTCTTCTTCTCTTCCTCTCTCTGCTCTTCTTTCACTCGGGCCTCAACCACCTTTCTCAGGCGCTCATCTCTCTTCCTAGAGAAATACATCACCACAATTTAAACATCTAAAATGTTCTTATGGCAGTTAAGAAAAACCTGGCACACCGGTCACTAGTTAACTGGAATGCACCTTCCATGGCAAAATGAAGGTCTATATCCTCATTTTATCCTCAGTGGACACAGAACCCACCAGCCTTCAGAGCATGTGGTGTTGGGCCTCGCAAAATTCAGGGATCGTAAGAGCAGCCCTGCTGCCTCATGAAACCCGAGTGAAGACAACCCAGATGATCTCTGACAACCTAAAATCCCACGTGCCATGGCTCGGAGCAGCGGGAGGAACGGCCGTCAGCCAGAACATTAAGTTGCCAGGAGTGGTAGTCCAACCTTTTCATCTCCTCCTGCTTCCGCTTCTTTTCTTCCTCCAACTTTTTCTTCCTCTCCAACTCCTGCTCCTGCTTCTTCTTCAGAGCTTCTAAACGCAATCGCTCTCGCTCCTGGGGGAAAAGACACACAGGCATGGAGACAAGTCAGATCTGGTCACTCAATGCACAGGGTCAACTCAAGTTATTGACAGACCAGACACTGAGTATTAGCTCATACAGTTGTTCCTTTGACTTTTGCAGATGTTCAAGTCAATTTCCAAACTCCTGCTGGCCTGATAATACAGCTTTCCCTGCTAGCACAGAAAAATTAAACTGGAGTAAAATCCTGCCTACCAACAAAATAATGTACAATATGCATACTGAACCACTCTATAGCATTTGTGCTATTAAAACTAACATTTCCCCATGTCAATCCCATACGCAGATCAACCCCCTCCCTGTACTCAAGCACAGACCGACCACTGCAACATGCTTACCAACTGTCAGTGTGTAGATACCTCCCCGACATGTGCATCCACAACAGCCAAATGTGCTCAGTCTTTTGTATGGAATTAGCCATAGAGCAATACCAAATGACGATGTAGAGCACAGGTGTCAGACTCCAGTCCTGGGGGGCCAGAGCCCTGCACATTTTTGGGTTTCCCCTCGTTTAACACACCCGATTCAACTTCTCGTGCTAATTAGCACATAGCTGTTGAGCTGAATCATCAGGGAAAGAACTAAACTACACAGGGCTGCGGCTCTCCAGGACTGCAGTTTGACACCCCTGATGTAGAGAATGGCTCATTTTATTTATTCCAAAGGGCCAATCTGCATATTCTTTGCAAACTGACGCAGCTGGTCAGTAGATAGTAGGGGCATAAAGATGAAACAACATATGATGAATTGGTTAAGGTAGCGATTCAAATGCATGAAATCTATGTTAGAACTGGTTATGATCAACTTGTTTGGGCAAAATCCTCATTAAGATGCTAATTGCGGGCTGCGTGTTCTCGCACAGATGTGCCGCAGGTCGACACGCAAAGTGGTGCTGGTAGTGGGGGGGTTGGTTACATTTTCATAAAGAAAGCACTACCTGATCTTCGCGCCATTGTGGTGATTTTTTTGCGCTATGACGCTTTTTGGAAACTCGGCCATTGTGTAGCGCAGAAGGCATCTGGACTATTAGAGAGCAAATTCATGACCCAGGTGACGGCAGCTGACCAGGTAGCTCACGCTTTGTATTAAATGAGCCAAACAGCATCTCATAGGCCAGTCAGGTAGCACTTCCTTTAGGCATTTGTTTTTTTCCCACCCTTAGAGTTTAGCAGTAGACCTTTGTTATTCATTTGTGTTGCGCTTTTAATGTTTTGAGATTCTACTTTTGGTGTAATCCATTGATAATTGGCAAGTAAGCTCATTTGTGAAATTTCAGTAAAAAAAAAATAAAAAAAAAAATAGGTAAACTCAATCAAATTAATGAATTAAGCTAGAAATTAAAGATGCACTGAATCGTTCCCTAAACAATTGTAACCGATTGCCTTGGGGCTCAATATTTACCCCCCCCCCCCCCAGTAGACAGCATTGCTTTGAGTTCCGTTGGATATGGATGGAATGGGAGCAACGGATCCACAGAAATCTAGGGATGATAATGGGGAAAAGACCAAAGCCCACTATCCACCAGTGAATGTGACAGCAACGTCCCACTACACCAAGTTAGTGACAATACAAATGGGACAGACAGTGGAAGGTGCCACAGGCCAAAAAAAAAAGCAGGTCAGCATTAACTGGTGCAGTGTGAGCAGGACACACCGGCCTGGAATACTTACGACCAAACCGGAGGCTGGCTGGGGGAGGGTGGAGAGACAAGAGGAAGGAGACCGCATAAATAATGTATTTGTAAATGGTCTAGGCACAGTTTAGGTTTTGCAAACACATGAACCCAAGGCATGTTCCAGAAGAACACAGGACATAAGCACACAAATGGCACCTTGAGTGACAACTGGTCTTCCATGGCAGATGTGGCACAACTTTCATTTGAACTGACCAACATGCTTCAAGAAGCAAATCTAGCTCCACATCACAACTCCCACACTATTAAAAGCATGGTTTTCATGGCATACTATAAATATATAGTAAAACGGAACATCTCCTCAAACAGAATAAAAACTTCTAAAATTGAAACACACGCTGCATAGCAAACAGTATTTGGAAACAGTCTTACGTTTTGCAAACAAGTTATATTGCAAGTCAGTTTTGGCAAGAGTATCAGACGATACCACCATACTAGAATTTATTCTTGTACAAGACAGCAACCTTCCATGTTCATAATACAGCAGTTCAGCTCATTCAGCCCATAAGTTCTGTTCCAAAAGCAAAAGGCATCCAACAATGGAAAAACATGCCACCCCACACTGAAAAGCAGAACCGTAGGCCTTTTCACACCACAGGAACCAGAACCTTTTTCCTGGAACCCCTCAGGTTCACACAGCAGGAACTACAATCAAGCAAAGTTCCACAGAGGTAGTTCCGGAAGCCTTTAGTCCTTACTCCAGACTAGATACTTATCACTTAAACACAAGCTACTGGGACAGTACATAGTGATAAACTTGCTGACTGGTTTACCACAAGCACTGGTGTTCGCTTGGAAGGTATGTGGGAAAGTAGTGGAACAAAAAATAAATATAAATTCTACTTCTGTCCCCTCATTTGTTGGAAAATTTGATCTATAACCAACACACTTCTGTCTCATCACCAGCACCGGTGGTGAAACTTGCCAGTGTTTAATGGGGTAACATTACATTGTAATTTGGAAAAGGAAAGATCAATCTGCTGGTCAGACTTAATTATAAACATGTTGCAGACTGTATAAATAAAATACAAATAAAAGGCTGTCCCATTTTCATCGTGATGGACCCCCTCCACCCCAAAAAAAAAGAAAAAGGACTTGTTCATCTTCCATTGTTTTGGGGTGGTGGTGTAGATTCGTGTGAAATTGTGTGGGAAGTTTGGCAATACAAGCTTTTTCTACCTCCAGCACTTATTTAGCATAAAGGTCCCAGGGTGTTGGGCAGTGTGAATACAACACAAGTGATCAGGAACTACAAGCCGCTAGGTGAGACAGCTCAGGAGCTTTTAAACAGGATCCAGAACTTCAATGTGAAAGCGCCTTACACATCCAGTCACTTAACCATAAAAATTCAAGAATTGAGGTAAATGAACATCGTACCTCAGACTGATACCAACTTATACACGTGATTAACCCCAGTATCTCCTAGCACAAGGGAGACATTCAAATCTCATAGTGATCAAGCCTCTGTTGCACATGAACTTCCAAAACACAGCACAAAGTGTGCCCAGGACTAGGATTGAGAAGCGCACCATTAACCACATTCTGAGAAACCTGCACCGAAAATTAGCAGAGTACATTAAACGGCGGCAGACATAGGTGACTGACCTTCAGATCTACTCTGAGGGGAGTCGAGTGTTTGATGAAAGACTTCATGATAGCATTTCTACCCATGGACCCAGGGGTTGACATCAGAATCTGGTTCTTCTGTACTGTGTGCAGGAATGACTTCATATTGGGCTTAATGACCTGGAAAGTCAGATGCAATGTTTTACACCCAAAACATCTCCATAGATCTCTGAAGACAGACCAGCTGAATTATATCACAGGGCATTACATTACACTCTGCGGTTTTCATAACAGAGTGGCAGATACCATATTACAAACTGATTATGGAAGCTATTAAACATTTCCTAAAGCAAGGATGCCCCAATTAATAGACCAGGGTAGGGCCCCTTTACCAGTAATGAATGATCACTTATGAACTAAAAACCAGATGGCAGTGAGGCCTCCCCCCCTCCCATACTTTTACTTCCAAGTGTGGAGGGGGGTGGGGTTTCACCTTCAATGAGTTTCACTTTGAGTAAACCAAATTATACTGACGTTTCCCCAATTTTAGACGTGATGGGGCCCTCAAACATAACTTCACTGTATACCTCCATGTTGAACACCCATAAATCAAAACAAAAAACCTGTTGGTTAGTAAATACAAGCAGACTTACACTCTGGCTCTTGTTTGGGGGAGAGGGCTTCTTTCTTGGGGTAGCAAGGTCCTCTGTGCTGGAGCCCAGGCGCTTGGTGCTAGAAGTAGCCATAGACAGGGCAGGCTGAGACAAACCCATAGCGCAAACACACACTGACACCATAAAGTCTCTTGTCTCCCCCATAGAACTGTATCACAAAAGATTCCTGGCTTAGCTGGCTAACTTTGAGGATAAGTACAGGTAACTGACTTTCCGATATAATGATGCGGATTTACTTCTTAGTGGGATACACCACTCCACTAACTCATGCTACAAGCCTAACTTGGTCCACTGCAGGTTGTGTTACGGGCTCACAGATATCAAATACTGCTTGGACTAGGGCTGTCGCGATCACGTTGTGATGTAATCACGATTAAATGGGCAGGTGCAATAATACTATATGGACATTTACTTATGCCAACAATTTGGCAAGCAGGTTAGTAGTGTGCCTAAAATATTGAGATGCGCATTGTGACACCCAAAAGTTAATGATCAGTAGCAATTCAGCATATCTTTATGTTTATTAAATTCAGTTAGTGGAGCAGGCCACATGCTATTGTTTTGGTAAGTCATGAAAGCAATAGGCACTGAAGTGGTGGTGCTTTTTGCAGATTGAAGTCCGACACGTTTATTACACAAAAGGTCCATGTAGTACTGAAAAGCCAGCATCAGGACGACAAATCTCACCAGATTACAGGTAAATTACAGGTTCTCCAGACTAGAGGTAAACTTCAATATTTGAATGTTCACTCATGCACTTCACGGTCAGTGACTGTTGCTCTTACAGTTACTAGTGATGAATGGGGAAAACCCTGCTGTGATCCATGCTTGTGTGATTGGCTGATTGTTGCACATGGCACACTTATATGCTTGCGCTCTGGATGCAATCTTGTTTTCATTAAGAGGATATGGCTCAACGCAGATTGCTGATAGTTACAATATAGTTTCTCTCAGATAAGCATGTTTAACGACTGAATAAATACTCTGTCCCAAGCCTGACTTTTCTACACCAGTTTCATGATACAGGCCCCAGTTCAGTCACAATTTGATCCTTAAACTGAATGCATCATTTAGTGGTTTCACTTTTACAGAGCAAGTAATCAAAACAAGGGAACAGACCAGGGTAAAGGCATTTACAGGTCCGTGGGGCAAGCTTACCTGAGACTTGAGATGGTTGCTAGGAGCTTCTTTCCACTGTCATCATCTGTAGAGGAAAGTCCACATGTGTGATCATGCACCAGCATTACTACAACACAGAAGACTCTATAGGCAGATGGGAAAACGGCATCATCACCTGAACCAGATGTACAGACTTTCTGAATGGCAGAGGGTGGGGCTGGGGGGCCCAGCGGAGTGTTGGTCTGGGCCATGGAGCGTGTGAAACGGCGGATATCTTCTCCAGCCTTTTCCTCTTCTACCACCACCTGAACACAGACATACGTACATCAGGCCTGATGTTGGGCAGAAGGCATCTCCCCAACATCTGAGACAGTCTTACCTTAACTTCTGGCTCCACCACTGCCTCGACTGGTTCCTCAGTCAGCACACTGTTACACAAGACAGAGTTACATCATTCGATAAATATTCAAATTATGATTTCAGAAGCAGCACCAACAGCACCTGATTTGGGTTAACGTACCCCACCTTTACCCATTTCACATGCCAGTACAAGAAGCCACTTCTGATTTGTCCAAACAAAAGCCATTCGCGAAAATAAAAATCATGGACTTGCTCACAACTGCATTATTACTTAGACTGTTAAAAGCTGCTATTGTATTGCAATACCAAAAATTAAATTACGATTCTATCATTTTGCAAATTTCAATATTTAAGGAGTCTCAACATGCAGTGAATGCAACAAATCTGTGTTTTGCAAAGAGGGTCACAATCATTTCACACATCTTGTGCAGAGGTAAGTAGCTAAACAAAAACCACTGTTGCCCACTGTCAGCCTCTAGCTGATAAACCAGGCAGAGGAAGTGAGATACGGCATTAATTTTGGATTTAAACCAAACGAAGAGGTTGAACCTGCAGACCTGAAAGCCCCAGGCTGCTACAAGGCTGCAACACGTGTAACCTGGTGAACCGTCCGGCTTTTGCTCACCCCAACTTATATAAAGGTGTGCAAGATTACATCACTATTGTGTTTTGTCTGTTATCTAGTGGTCATTACGTCACGTGTCGGCTGAAAGTCATGTTTAGCCTACATGAGGTTGTTCATATCGTTTCCAGTGGCAAAAAGTAAGCTAAATGACACACAAACTCAACACTATTGTATTATCAGAGGTTTCAGAAATAATGTGAACTAGGAACATCAAGTGCAACTGAAATTTCATGTGAACACACTACTGCTGTATTTGTATGCATTATAGATATATTGTGACAAGACGCACTAAACACTAATAAATTATTACGGCATGCTACAATACTGTTGCCATTCAAATTAACAGTATACACTATTACTGTAGCCTACTTCACAAATAGGCTGGTATTTCAAAGCAACATATTTAAATTGCAGTGTTTTTCCATATCAATACTGAGGTACCGAAGCTGGCATCTATATTGAAATAACTTTGGTATCAGTTGAGCCCCACTACTTACCCATCCATCTGATCTGCTGCTTCTCCATCGGTGTCCAAAAACACCTCCCCTGATTGTGAAAAACACAATGCAAACACAACCAATGTAGTTTATAAAGTTCATTAATATATTAGAATCAAGTATACCATGAATTTAACATACAAGCACTGTAAGGTTTGGTGGGGGGTGACTCACCACTGGAGCTACTCAGGCGTGCCTTCTTCTTGAGGAATGAACGGCGGGACGCGCGGCGCACGGCCTGTTGGGTCATGCTGCGGCGCAGGCCGCTCAGGGAGCAGCGTACGGAGACCCGGCGGGTGGAGGAGCGGCGTGACGCCGCCGCGTGGGAGCCGCTCTCCTGAGCCGCACTGGGGGGCATCTTGGAAGCCACCTGGCTGTCGGACACTTCCTGTGCCAGCAGGAGATCCGCAGAATTCCGCTCAGCAGAGGAAATGGTGACCACTAGCTGAGGGGGAGACGCGGCAGGCGGTAGGGGCTGTGGGATGGAGCTGACTGACTCCAGCTCTGCCCCAGCCTCCGGCTCCTGGGGATCAGCGGCATGCTGCACACCAGGCTGCATGGGGGCTTCCTTCCCCGACTCCTGAGAGCTTCCCTTGCTGGAGGCGTCATCCACCACCTCCGTTTCCATGGAAACCTGCCGCTGCCTGTTACGGCGGGTGTTGCGCTTGGGCTGCTCTGCTTCCACGTCTGGGGCGGTGCCCGCTCCCATGACGGTCACATTCTCTGCGATCAGCTCAAGCGTCTGCGCCACGTGAGTGGAGGAACGCAGGTTACTGCGTGCGCCTCTGGAGAAACTAAGGGAAGACATATGGAGAACAAGGTCAGCGTTAGAAGCTGACAAAGGAGTTTCCTCATTTCCTTGCTACATGGTAGCTTACACCTAATCATGCTATTCGCGCCAAACCCAGCCCTCAAATACAAGTCATTCATTTTTAAGAAAGTACATCACTTCTTTAAAATTAAGTGTATTATATTTGTTTTTATAATGTACAAACATTCTAGGTTATTGAAACATCACAACTGTTCCTAATTGTGTTTGTAACTAATATCCCCGCCACACACACACACACACACACACACACACACACACACACACACACACACTCTTCCTTACACCTAACCCCAACCCCATTCCAAGGTCTGTACCTGTTAATTTTGTGTACTGTACCAACAAAGCAGTCACTCACCGTCTCTTGCCACGGTTGTCTGTACGGCCCACCGAAACCCGCTTCCTACGGTTACTCTTCTTTTGCGATGGAGTCTTTGGCATGAGTTCGGGTTCTGCGCTGAAGTCACTAATGGACAGAAAAAAAAAAAAGATCAAAACCTGCAGTGCCAATTTCAACACTACAAGTCTCACTGCTCCACTCCCATGAAACCCCAAGATCAGATGCACTACCCACCTGGAGAACATGCGGACAGCCTCTTCTTGTATTTCATCCAGCCACACCATGTGGACCTTGTCCACTTCATCAGCAAACTCCTTCATCTTTGTATCAAACAACTCCCGGAGGGAGTGCATGGTGGAGAGCAGGGAGTTCATGGCTGCAGCCTGTGGTGGACAGACGACACCAATGAGCAGTGGAAATACAACGATGCATCAGTTTTCACAAGTCCGTCACAATACACAAGTTCATCAACACTAGTTTGTATTCAAGAAGAAATTTCATCTTAAAATTACGACATGCAAAAAATACCGAGAGGAAACTATTTCACGTGCGCGGAATCAATGTTTACCACACCGTCTCTTATCGGTAGTAATAACAATACGCACTTGCTTCGCATTCACGTGTTCAGTGGTGTTTATGAACAATAAGCCCTACAAATTCGAGATCTTCCTCACAAATTACAGCTTCGTGTTCCACGTAATACCACTCAGCCACAATCAAATTAACTGGAAGATCGACCACTTTTTAGAGAGTAAATAGAACTGGTTTCCTTAAAGTGCAGAATAGACCTCTGCAAAAGTAGCCATCTTATGATGCGGACATACTTGGACAAGCAGAATCACCAACTAAACACCAGACCAGATTAAAAACGTAAGAACTTGTCGAGACAAAATCCCTGGCAAAAAAAAAAGACACTGAAACGATGTGTTTGTTAACTTGTACAAAGCTATGAGGACAAAAGGAAATCGTGAAAGAGATCAAAATATCGCACTGGTCAGACAACGAACTGTACACCCGAGTACGAATTCTGATTGATTCACAATCAAAAGAGCTGTGCAGACGACATAATGGTCAACAGTCCATATTTTGAATAGTTTCCGGAAAGACCACGCAAATCAGTACCGATATCTCCGTAAATAGCATCGTAACTCGATATTAGCACTGCAGATTAATTCCATTACATTTACTATGTCATAGCAGAAAAAATAAGATAACAACTGCACAAAAGTTACAAGACAAACCCGGACATGTCACTACTGCGTTACATAGGCCTAATTAAAATCGGTAAAATAGCTTTACGTGTACCTTAAAAAATCCTTTTTGGGTTATAAATACAAAAGGCTTTCCGATGAAAATCCCTTCGCTTTATAAATCCAAAAATACTAACTCAAACTTTTTTTATTTTATTTTACTCCCTCCATGCAACGGCCAAGCCAATTCCACACGACCATAGAACTCCGTTCCTATGATCAATTTTACAGTTTAAATACTCAAAAGAACCAATAGCCGAGAGATTTCTGAGTGACGTCTGAAATATGTACGCCATTGGCCCTCTCAACGGAAGACTTGTAGGCGGTACATGGCGCCTGCGACCAATTGTACAGAAGATGAAGGGGAACACGGAAGAGGAGGGCAATGGTCCTCATCCCTGATTGGACTATCCATTCCTCAGTCAGATTCAAATAAACCAATCTTTCCCCCGCGTTGTATCTCCTACGATTCTTTTCATAGGTTCGCTGGCCAGGCGGTAATGTTTTTATACTACTCCGTATCTTACCCATACATCCCCATTCGAAGTAAATAAAATTGAAAAACCATCCTTTTGAAAAGGACATTGTATTTCATACATGAAAAGTATTTATGAATCAAATTATGTAAAATAATCGTCCGTTTTAGAACAGTGTTTTACTTAAATATATGCCGTTAACAGTTTAACAAGGGCAGTTTTGTTCATAAACTATGACTAACACGAATGCATTTTATATATTAAATTTCAGTTAAGACTTGTAACTGAATAATCTCATACGTTTAAAAGGTTTTAACTTATAATGGAAAACATGGATTGTTAACCAGTTTGCACACTCCTAAATTCCGGGAGTCTCCCGCATACAGCGGCTCCCTGATGCCCGCGAATTGAACATCCCGGAAACTACAGCAAGCAAACAAGGGCATGCACGAGAGACAAGAGCGTGTCCGTCGCGCACTTGAGAGAAGCGCGCGCACGAGGAAATGATAGCGAGAGAACGTGCATATGTGTGGATCCCTGCGTGTGTGACTGTTCATGTAGCCCGTGCTAGACAGACAGCATCCTGATTGGTTTACTTAGCAAAATAAGCCAATCAGATTTCAGTGCGGGCGGGCTTTTATTTAACTTCTTGGGGGCACCTCCCTGAAATGAGTTTTTGCAGGTTGGGATGTCTGGAATTTAGATGAGCCATCATGCATTAATTGCTCCCTAAGGACCTTTTATATCAGTTGGTTTTTGGATCACACTTTTATATGTGATGAATTAAACGACTTTCTGTTTTTATGAATCAAGGCCTTGCATCACCATTGCTGTGCTGCACAATCTCAATTCCTGGCAGAGCATTCAAGTCTGTTGACTAATCATAAGATTAAAAGTAAATTTGTTACAGAAGCAAAAGATTATGGACTCAAGAGAATCCAGTCTAAGTAAATTACACACAACGGGCAATGGGCCCTGATGGTATCAGTTCCAGACTTCTCAGCGACTGTGCTGATCAACTCTGCAGGGTCATTCTGCACATTTTCAACCTCAATCTCAGTCTGGAGAGAGTCCCCACCATGTGGAAGACCTCCTGTGTGGTTCCTGTCCCCAAGACTGCGTACCCCAGGGAGCCCAGTCACTTCAGGCCAGTAGCCTTGACGTCCCATCTGATGAATTGCCTGGAGAAGATGTACTCAATCACATTCGACACTTTGTGGGCAGTGAGCTGGACCCCTTTCAGTTTCAAACCCCTTTCAAATCATCTCCTGATAAACACCAGTAAGACAAAGGACATGGTAATTGACTTCGGCCACAAGGTGACTCCATCTACACCAGTGGACATTCTGGGAGTGCAGGTAGAGGTTGTGTCTGTGTACAAATATCTGGGTGTTCACATAAACAACAAACTGGACTGGTCACACAACACAGACGCCCTGTACAAGAAGAGGCAAAGCCGTCTCCACCTGCTGAGAAGGCTGAGGTCCTTTGGTGTGTGAAGGACACTACTAAGGTCCTTTTTCCACACTATGGTAGCATCTGTTATATTCTTGGCGGTGGTCTGCTGGGGGTGCGGGAGCTCAGGAAGGGACAGGAAGAGACTGAACAAACTGGTCAGGAGTGCTGGCTCTGTCCTGGGCTGCTCTTTGGACTCCACTGAGGAGGTGGCTGAGAGGAGGATGTTGGCCAAATTTACATCCATTATGGTCAGACCCCCTGCATGACACAGTGAGGACATTACGAAGCTCCTTCAGTAACAGACTACTGCATCCAACATGCAAGAAGGAACGCTTCCGCAGGTCCTTCATTCCATCTGCCATCAGACTTTATAATACCGGTCACCTAAAGTTCATAAATTATGTCACTATTTTGTATATTGTGCAATGTCTCACAGTCGCAAAATTTTAGGATAATGAGTATATTTTTTTATTCAAGTTTTTAAAAAGTAATAATTGCATGTTTAGTACATTATAAAGAACATGATTAGTTTTGCTAACATTGTAATCTTAAACAGTAACAATTATGGTGATATATTAATTATTTTTCAGAATCTTGCGCTCAAAGGTATATTTCTCATTTTTGGGCAAAGTCTACCAACTACCAATATGTATTTTATAACTCAGTCTTACGTAATCAGTTTTATTCAGTTCTCTCAGCTGTGCATGTATAATTTGTTTACAGAAAGTATTCACAGATTCTCCATAACGTACAGGATTCAACCATGAAGCAAAACAAGTTTTTGTGATTTTGTGAGACATAGAATGACCTGAAGTAACTTCTAAATCAACTTCACACTGAAGAAAAGGGTAGAGTGAATTCCTTAAATTTCAATATCGTGAAAGTAGTTTACTATCCCTGCAAAACTTGCAGTCCTTCTTAAGGCAGCATTTTAAGGCAAATCTTTTCTGGTCCGATATTTTTGTGGACGTCGTGGGGTGGTTTTACAAATGTCAGCAGCAGATTATTGTTGCTTTTGTATCTCCCCAGGCTGACAAGGGATTATCACTGCCTGTCCTGACAAAATGAAAGCCAGACAGTTTTAAAATCAAGTCAAAAAAGCAAGAAAATAATTTTCCATTCACGTTAATAAAAATTCCCATTTTTGATATGGCTTGTCGTAAATATTATGAAGTTAGCACACTGGTAAAGTGTAATGCAAGTTACCTGGTTTCAATGGGATTTTTCTCCCTGAAGTTTTCAGTACAACTTCCAGAGGGCAGCATTCAGCTTTTCCTGAGGTCTTGTTGCCTTCCCTTACAGTCACACACACTTCCTGTGACTTTATCTCCCAGTCCATCTTGTTACCTAGGTAACTCACTCCACGGACACGGAGCTCAGTGATGCCATCAGGAAGCAAGGGGGAAAAGTAGAGACTTTTTTCCCGCACCCTAAACACAGAGGTGATACAACTCAAAGTAAGAGCTAAAAATATATATATGTTCAAGCTAGACAAATGCAACTACCATAATACTACAGCACACACTGAACTTGCTATATCCACTCTTAAAACTAATTAGACAGGAATGCAGGCAGAACCAACTCGTATGGTAATACAATGAACTTCGATGTTCATGCCACTCTAAAAGCCTCGTTGGGCTAATTTATAAAATATCCGATACATTATTATTGGATTTTTCTGCAAAAAAAAAGTCTTTGAAGTGAACTGCACACATAGCAACCATTATTATGAATTAAGCGAGTAAACAAAATGCATAGGTCAGGTACAAACTGACCTGAAGCCTGTATATCCAAATAGTACCGTCTGCAGGAAGCCTCCCATTCCGGTAAGGAAGTTGACTGCTCCAGATCCATCGGCACATTCGCTCCACACCTACGGACAGAACGACTTCCAAATTTAATAAACAAAAATGGTGCTGAAGAAAAAAAAAAATCACAATCACATTATCATGGATATAGTTACGCTTAGTTTTGTTTAAAATTTTCTTTCACACAGCCTTGAGGTACTTAGAAAACAATTAGTTAAAATTAAAATGTGTGCTTTCAGTGACGTGACAGAAGCCACACCTTTGACCTCTAACCCCTGACCCAACCTGAAAAGGTTCCTGGATGTTGCTGAAGCATTTACTGAGCTGTTCCTGTGCCTTCTTTGCCTCACCCAGCTCCAACCAGCCCACAGCAAACATGCTCTGTCAAAGGAGCGGGAAACAGTCTAATCAACACTGAGACCGGAAATCCACAAGGCGTTTAGTCACTTTAATCCTCCGATTTAAATTCATACATCATTAGAAACATAAAGATTATTGATCACCCTTGCGTACTGTATTACTCTTCAGCTATACAACATACAGTTTCACAACAAACAGTGATACAATAAAATCATGCAATACAAAATTACATTTTGGTCAACCACGGACCACATATACTTTGATGGTCCCATATGATTATAATGGAGCTGAAATACTCCTATCACCTAGTTACAATCCCTATGACGTCACGTCACAGTGCAATGCATTAGTCATGTTTTTTGGCGATGCTGGTGTAAACAACCCTACTGTGCTGCCAGTCATATAAAAGTATAGGACATAGAATTATGTACAATACATAATACTTGATAATGATAATAAGCAATTATGTTACCAGTTTTTAACTGTATTTACTATACTGTACTGCTTATTGTTATTTAGGCTATACCTACGTGTGCAGTAGGCTATACCATCTAGGGTTGTTGAAGTACACCCCATGATGTTTTCACAACGATGAAATCGCCTTACGACACATTTCTCAATGCATCCCTGTCACAATTCACCATTTATATGAAATACTGTACAGCAGGAATTGCAGTTGAGTTTGCAGTAATGGCCAAGTGGTGTGGAGGTTACCATGTGGTTCAGGTCCACTGCTTCTTTCAAAAGTTTAGAAAAAATTTAGAAAATTCTCTTTAAGATCTCATTTGGGAAAATGTAACTTTAGTACAGTGAATTATGCTGAACCAATTAGCACAGCATGATATGCTAGAGTCGCCTTTGTTGTTGGTAGTAATGACTGGCTAATTTCCTGAGGCTGTGCAGTCCGGGATCCTCACCCATGTCATTGCTGGGCCATTGGGGTCTGTCACAGGTTCATATACGTCCAGGTCATTCCTCCGAACCTCGGGAGTCATGGGTAGACCCAAAGGATAGCCTAGCAGCACCACATCTGCCTGCTTTACAGGGCTTCCTGGGTGAGATAAATCACAGAAGATGACTCAGAGAAAATAGGACATGTCCTGCCTTAAAATCCAAGAGTTTAGCGCTTACTAACCCTGAGCCTAATTGCAAAACACAGCCTATATGTACCTCCTGCAGACATGCAAGTGTACTGTAGGTAGATAGAAGCCAAGAGAAGAATTAAAGATGAGGGTGGAGTAGGAATGGAACACTTGCCCTTTTTGTAGCCATCAAATTCTGGATGGTACTTGGCTTCTGAGTCAAAAGGGATTTTAAGGGTGTCAGCAATGCACTTCCACTCTGGTGGGGCAGGGTACCCAATCTGGCCGGCCAGGTCCACTGCAAACTGGAGGCTGGGGGAGTAAAAAGGAAGAGGAGTGCAAGTCAACTACAGAGCTGACAGGTCATATTCAACAGGCTCCACCAATGGCCCAGGACTATTACCCACCACTGGATTTTACGGTACACCAACATTGATCAAAAAACATATTGAATGAGGGAGAAGGCGACAATCACAAATAAATCAAGAAAACCATGCAATATTTGCAATCTCAGAACCACATCAGAAAATCATAAAAAATAAATTGAAAACACAATCATGAGTATTTCTCTGCCCTTATCCCTATACATTAGCTTTTGGCGTGAGTGTTGCAGACTCACCTGAGCTTGGCCACAGTGTTTGTGTAGACGGAGTTGTCAACATTGCGGTAGTATTCGTCAGGAGGCATGACCCCTGACACGCGTTCACACGGAATGAAATGTCACACACAACAAAACCTTGACTCAAGCCGCATGCACACACACTAAACATTGCACACAACATGCACAGGTGCACAGATGCTGGCAAATTTTGGTTAGTATAGTGAGCGGATATATGGTGCTCAAAAAGTACAAACAAAAAGCACATGAGTTAATGTACTACATACAGTACACCATACTTCAAACAACCTATCACCTTATAGCAGGGTGTGTGGGCTTGTGTGTCAACCTTACATAATCCGTTATGCTTTATAAAGAAGAAAAAGTAAAACCCTCACTTCTGATAATCTGTGAAACACAGGAAGATGTGCCTTTATAAATATACATCTTAAACAGATTTTGCAAACTAAAGTTGTGAGCAATGTTTGTACTGGGTGGGTGTGAAACCTAGTATATTACAAGAATTTCTGTTGCATAAAAATTTGCATAGACTGCAACCATCATGAATGAGGGTGGAGTTCCTACCTTATGAAACCCATCCAACATACAAGACAGCTATGAAAGGAATATTCGGTCAGGATTTCAAAGGATTTCTCAAATCAAAATGTGTGTTTATATCTTGACATGGATGTAATATGTGTAACGGTAAACTTGTGATGGATTTATTATCATATCATGTTGTCAAAGCATCCATCCATCCATCCATCCATCCTTTTTCCAACCTAGAATCCTAGAGTGTATTTCAGGGGAACTGGAACCTTTCCCAGATAGAACAGGCCAGCAGAACATCATTGGGTGAGATGCAAATCCATTGCAGGGCTTACACACAAACAAATAAGCACACACATATGTTTATAAAATTAAGGTTTATATTGTGGGGCACCTGAAAAATGTCCCCACGAGCTAAAAAGTAACAAGTTTCACCCCACCCACACACACACACACACACACACACACACACACATTTAGAGATGCACCTAAATGCATGTCTTTGGTTTGATGGAGCAAACTGTACCTGTTAAATGGGCTTTACATGGAGGGAAAAAAAACCCAGCCCTGGAGATGTGAGAAAACAGTGCTACCATCTGTGACATCACTCTACTGTGATGAAAGACTATGATGACATATCTTCAATGACATAATGCTTGAAATATATCATGTCACAATGCTCTCATGTCACACTCAAACATCCCATTTTACTATCATATGAGACTGTGTTGCCAAATAGCATTTTAATGTGTCTGTTTTGTCATTTAATGAGGTTTCTATGATGAAAGTTACACCTCACCGTTGATGTAGTAGCAGTTCTCTTCCGCACTCCAGGTTACCCGGGAGACCCAGTAATCAGCAATGCCCCAAACCACTTCACTGCCCTGGCCTTCCTGGAACATGGCCAGGTCCTGGCACCCATTACAGCAAAGTACAGGGGGACAGGAGAAAAGATGAAGAGGTGGATCAATTGCTAACGGTATTTTGCTAACAGTGTTTCAGATCGGACAAGAATGATGTACGTATGACGGCTTTTTGGACAGGGGTCTACTAGTGGTGACAAAAAAAAAAAAACGACTAAGCACGTTAGAAGATATCATGTTAATATTCATAGTTTTCAGTCATGTGACTGGCTCGGAGACCTGGGGTGAATCTCAATATGTGTGCTTGAAAAGTACAGACAGATATATATATGTTTATGTCCAATAAATTACATTAAATGCATTAATTAATATCTTTCTTGCTTGCCTTTCCATATTTCTACATTTGAAAATTTGATCGATAACGGATACTTTTTCGTTTAATATCATTAGTGCAGGCGATGAAACTTGCCAACGCATTAGCATTAGCGGAATAATGTTACATTGTGTTTTATTCTATGGAAAACTAAATACTGATCTGCTGACCAGATATAATAATGAATTTTAAACATCGTGGTGCATATAAATAAAATAGAAGGCTGTGTCCCGTTTTAATTGTGACTGATACTCCCAATAACTAACAAAATGACTTATTCATCCTCCATTGTTTTGGAGTGGTGGTGTAGTTTCATATGAAATTGTGTGTAAAGTTTAACCTACAGCCTTTCCGTCTCCCATGCTTATTTAACGTAAAGGTCCCAGTTCCTGCTGTGCAGTGGGAAAGCGACACACACAAAAGTCATCAGGAGCTACAAAAGTTCCCGGTCTAGACAGTCCAGGAACTCGGAACCAGGAACTAGGATCCTGAACTTTGGTGTGAAAGCGCGTTTTGATAGGTGCCATTCCTTCATTCCCTCCCCAGGGATGGAGGCATGACTAATATAAGCACAAATACACAATCTCAGATGGGATAACACAACCCAGGTTTGTTTCCTGGGTTGGCAGGAATAAAGCCTTCTTTTGCCCTCCAGGTGGGCACTCCTAAAAGGATGTGGTGTCATATGAAAACTATGAATACTCCCTTTTTCCAAAAAAAGAAAATGTGTTTTTTTACTGGTTTGATTTTTTTTTATTCTCAAGAACAGAGGAAGTACTACCTGCTGTACCCCCTCCTCTGATGTCTATACTGGTGTCAGATCAGGGGGGGATTTCGAGAGAGGCATGAAGTCATGCCTCAGACACTCTACCTGCGTGAGGTGAAGGTACATCTGGAAGGCCAAGATGACATCCCCATTAATGTGGATCTCTTGTTCGCCATAGATGTCCTCGGGACAAACCTCCCTTCCGGTGACCGCACTCTCCCATGGGAACTTCAACCCCTGTGCACACACACACACACACACACACACACATACGTACATAATGCTCAGCACCTGCACCCTATGATAATGTAAAGCACAGAGACAACACACAGAAAGTGCACTGATGCACAACCCATATACTGCATACACAGAACACACACCAGTGTGAATATATACATCACATATTGCACACACACAAGTGCACATACACTTCAGCATGTAGTCATGGGATGTATACCAGCAGCAGATGAATAAAAATATCGAGAGGGTCCAGCTGCAGGCGCCTGTATAGTGGAGCTCCACCCGAAATACGGCACCTCCAGAGGAAACACGTGATCTTCAAGGACGTAAAGTGGAGCTCGGGTTAGGGTTAGGGTTAGGGTTAGGGTTAGGGTTAGGGGTTATTCGCTGTAACACAGAGCTGAGGTGACGTATTTCCGGTGGAGCTTCACTCTACAGGCGTCTGCAGCTGGACCCTTTTCAAAAATACGAGAACCTTGTAGCCTTGCTGCTTTGCATTTTCTTTGGCGCCCTCTAATGTTCGCACTCGATATTCCAACACAGCCTTCGCCAAAGGTGGGTAGAATAGAGCGATGTTGGGGTACATCCAAGTGTCCTGTGAAATAACAGGAAAGTGTTACAAACTGCTACGTGTGTATGTGGCAAATCACCTACATTTAACTGACATCTAATACCCCTCAGTATGATTCCAACATGCGAATACAGCTTCCAGCTACTGCTCATCCATCTCCTCACCTCGTCCCAGAATACATGACCCCAGTAGTCCTGTCCCTCTCTTCCATTGGACAGCCCCCCAGGACTCACTCCCCCAAACTCGGGGGGAGCATCACGTAGGAAGGGAAAGGCGCTAAGCAGGTAGAACAGGCAGCCAACCAGAGCACGGCTCATAGCGGCAGGGCCCGATATCTCCACCCCACATCCTGCCCAGAGCTCCGCCCAGGCCCGGCAGTGAGAGGGGAAGAGATCCCCTTCTGCAATCAGCTGTAGGCCAGTGTCGAAAAATGCCTTGGCGCTCCCGGTGCTATCTGCCACGACGGTGAAGAAAACCCAGCGGGACTGGGTTTGACTAGACAGCAGGGTCAGGGTGCCCGGCACAGGAGTCCAGATGAGGTGCACACTGAAGAGTGCCCCCCCTGAGACCTCGGGTGTAAGGGTGTTTCCTTTGATGCACCTGAGCAAAAAACACATTACTATTAAAGTAATACACTATGCCAGGGGTCACCAACAGGATGCCCGCGGGCACCAGGACGCCCCTAAGGACCACGAGTCGCCCACGGACCTGTTCTAAAAATAGCACAACTCACCAGTAAGCAGCGTCTAAAATTTATTTTTATCCTGTTGCTTAGTGATTCTTCTTTAATTACATTTCCATTTATATAGATTTGAAAATGACAAAATCTTAAAAAAAAGCATTTAAAACATGTTTATTATACATGAAGTTTAGATAAGTTTAGGAGGCGTTTCAAACTGGCAGCCCTTCGTGTGGCTCAGTACCCGTGAAGTAGCTCTTAGTTTCAAAAAGTTTGGTCACCCCTGTTCTATGCAAATTCAATCACTGATATTACACTTCATGTCTACAAGTCTATAAGTGATTATCTTAGACACATATTAGAGTTTATATCCGATCTGGCAAACTTCTGGCGTGTCGAGATGTTGCTTTTTCCTCACCTCCCACCCTTATAATCGGGTTCGGCCTGGAAAGTGATGTCGTTGCTATGGGGCGTGAAGGAGTTGTCCAGCTCCAATGTGAGGGGCTCCTGTGTGGTGTCTAGACGCTCCATAAGCACCTCCATCACCAGCATGTGGGGGTGGTATCGGTGGGCATAGAGGGACTGTGTGGCCGACACATGGGCCGTCCGCACTGAGTGAGTGAACACACCTGGGAAAGAGGGACAGGAAATGTAGAGTGACAGATACTACAGGACCAGCACAGGGCAGTGTCTCAGTCCCTCCAGGATGTTGCGGGCGTCTTTTTTGATTGTTGCGGCTTAAAATGCTTGATTTTGTGGCAGCTTTTCAAAAATGTTGCGGTGAAAGTTGCGATGTTTTGAGGCTTTATTTTTTGTTTTCATTTTTTATTTATGTCATTGCAAGAACAAATGAATTTACAAAAATAGTTGCAACTGTTTTGCAACATCGCAACGTCCTGGAGGGACTGGTGTTTGGTCAACCCATCAGGCAACATAAGAGGTCACCATCTTCTGGGGGGGGCGTGCCCACTTAGCAAGCCTATTTCATTTTGTCACAGCGGAAAAGCACTCTGAGGGCTTCAAGCAGCACAGGTACTGGGACAGCGAGTACAGGAGAGTAACAAAGTACACAGCACAGGGACAGGAGGTACAGCGGAGTAACAAAGTACACAGCACAGGGACAGGAGGTACAGCGGAGTAACAAAGTACACAGCACAGGGACAGGAGGTACAGCGGAGTAACAAAGTACACAGTACATGGATCTAAGGAACCATGTGACAAAGGGTGCAGCAGACTGATGCATCCACATGCACTTATTTAGCAGATTCCTTCATCTGAAGTGACGAACATGTAAGGGTCAGAGAGCAGGGTCATACAGTGTCTTTGGGGCAACTGGGGTTAAGGGCCTTGGTGAAGGGCCCAGTGGTGAAATCACTCTGCTAGCCATAGTATTGGAACCGATGACCTGCCAAATCAGAGTCCTAACCTGCAGTGCCAAACACCGCCCCCTGCAGCACAATGAAAGGAAGTACAGTACAATAACAACAGGAACAGCACAGGGACAATTAGTGGGGTAGTAGGACTGTACCTTTGCGGGTATCCAGGGTGAATGTGTGTTCACTAGGCTCCTTCAGGTGAAGGGTAGCAGCCAGGGGGCAAGGAATGTCTGCGCGATGACACTGCCCTAGCTGCCCATTGTAGACCCCTCCCATGTGCATGATGCCATTGAAGACCCTCCAGCCCAAGAGCCCATTAGCCAGCGGGGGCAGGAAGCGTTCATCAAGTGGCAATGAATCAGATGTGAAGATGTAAGGGTCAGGATCCTTCCGGCTCATTCTGGAATGGTTACTGTCGGTAAACAATGCTATAAATAAGAGCTCATTAATCATTAGCAGGCATAACAACAGATACACTGACTCATGCCTCTTAAAATATTAAATACATTAGAAAGCAAAGGGCATCTGACGTATTTGGACTATGCTGGTTCCACGCTGGCTACTTATACAACATAATAATTAAATATGCAGAAGATAAAGTAATCTTATTATAACTGAATATTATGCAAAGCTGCTGTAGTAAATAACGATAAACACATTGTGAGTGATACAAATGATAAGCTTGAAAATAATTATCCCTCTTAATTAGTGTCATATTAAACAATAAAAAAAAAACGGTATTTGATAAAGTATTGGATTCAAGATTAGAACAATAAACACGTTTGTTTTGCACTCCATTTTAGCCCAAATGTGCTTTCATAGCATGATACAGATTACAGAAATAAAATCAGCGGGTTGAACACTATTAGACATTATATATAATGTTACTGAACATGACACTAGCGTACAGATAATTGAGGGGATTTATCCACGTTAATAAAACATTAAATAAAAAGCTTCTGCTCTTATTTGAGTACTTCCAACTGTATTTAATCATAGACCGAGTCGTTATTGTCAAGTTCGCATAAAAAACAAAACAAAAACGTGACACAATTGCATGAGAAAGTAGTCAGAGTTTTTACTTAAAATGCGGAAAATAATGATTGTTTAAAAACATTTAGAGGATAAGAATAAAAGTAGTGTCACACCTTTTCTTCGTCAGAAATTCGTGTGAAACGCAGAGCTTCTGCCTTTTCCTGCCTAACCAAAGCGCCGGAGCGCGGCCTCGTCCAGCTTCCCGTCGATATATCAGATGTCGCGGGAAAATGGCTTTTAAAGAGGCGGAGTGGGCGGTCAGCCTCGGGCGGGCCGCGGTCCAAACACACGGACCGGATTTATCAGGCTGAAAAATGTCCCTGAGCAGGATACCTCGACAAGGAAAGCACGACCAGGTGTCTCAAAAGTGACTAAAACAAAGGGCAGCTTGTAGTTACAGACGGACTTGTAGGAGGAACTGTTTCGAGGAACTGTTTACATGGTGAAGTATGAGGTGTACGATACGTAACGGATAAAAAAAAAAAAAAAAAAGAAAAAAAAAAAAAAAAAGCCACCGCGCGCTGTAATACTGAACTTCACCACGAGATGGCACGCATCACTAGCTTTGGGCCCCTGGCATCTTGCCAGAATTGGAGCGGCTAAAACCATGGGAAAAGGCTGATGCCTTCATCTGGTTTGCCCTTATAAGGCTGCAATCCGTCTGCTCCTCTCTCACTCACTTTCCCTCAGTCTTTCTCAGACCTAGGAGATATTTCCAGAGAGGGTGGCTTGGCCTGCCTTATTAGGTGGCGGGCAGGATGTAGGCTGCTTGCAGTCCAGCACTATATCCCACACAGTCTGGGACTTTCGGGCAGGTCCATGGAAGGGCCCTCTGCCACTTCGTCAGATTGTTCAGTACCAAACTGACTGTCGAGGAATTCAAATAAGAGCCTCTGGTTACAGCCAAAGAGGTATATATTTGTAAGTTCCTAACCGGTGGATTTATAAACTTATGAAGAACTTCTGTTAAATAAGAGTAACAATAGATGTAAGTATGATATATATATATATAGTTTTACACTTGAATACCCATTTAAGTATGTTAATTTAAATTGCAAACTATAAAATTAGCTTGAACAACTAAATAAGACTCATAACAATAAGATCAGCCACATGCATGGCATTTGCCACAGAGATGAGGCCAGCAATGATTAGTCAGTTATGGGCCTGTAGCCACGACAACTCAGAAATGCCATTTCAATAGCATTTCAGCAGACTCCACCCCTTCGGCTGTCTCCCCCTCAGTCTGGCTGCGTATATCTGGCCTCTCCTCCCCCATGCTCTCTCGTTTTAGGACCATCTGTCCTGGGACATTATTCCAGCTGTTGCTTCCTCTCCCTGCAAACACCAGAACTATGAGGACTGAGGCAGACTGAGACAGGAAGGTGCAGCCAGGGGCAGAGAACAGAGAGGGACACATTACATCACACACTCACAGTCAACATCGATTAGATTTACACTCTTTGCCCATTCATTGCTGAGTGACATTCAACAGAAGAAATTAGGTTAACTACCTTCCTCTTGGCTACAAAGGCGGATTTCATCTTTCAACACTGAAACCGCAAATATTTGGTCACAGAACCAACCCGCAGGTGCAGAGAGTTAGGAAAATCAATAATTCAGAGGACCAGGGAGAAGCAGGAGGAGGTGTTAGGTGTTACATCTAACATCTAACGCAGTAGCAGACAGTTCTCTACCATCAGAGGTACCTGGAAGAGTTTAAAAGTTAAAAGCACCAGCATTTTAACTTGGCAATGTGGTAAATGTTGTTCCCTATCTTATAACTGGGAGCTCTTATAACTGGCCATATTTTATGCATATTATTTACATCAGGGGTGGCCAATCTTAAGATGACAGAATCTCAAGATTCAGTAGCCACGGGAAGCAGGAGAGGACTGCAGAACCTGAAGGATCCAGAGCTTACTGATGTCCCAGCACTGGCTGGGATCTACGTGTCCTGTAACCCTGGATGCCAAAATGCACCATCACAAGTGATGTATGTAAGTGATGAATGCTTTTTGAAACACATGCATGTTTTTCGTACAGGCCAGTCTTCCTTTTCTGGAACATTCCATCGCTCAGCCACACATGAAGCACAATTTAGACTCAATTCACTGCACACATTTGGTATAGGTAGAAACACGCATTCAGAGCTCAAGCAGAATTCTGTTTTCATATATTAATTTCATTTTTATAGCATGCATTTGCCAAAATGGTTGCCCTAAGGTGCCTAAAAAAATAACAGAACCCATATTCCCTCGGGTATCAGGTAGCGACTACTGAGTGGACAATTGAGGCTTTAAAACCCACAGGTGTAACCCCTCTGGGTTTTGCTGTCACCAGGGACCTGTACTACGAAGCGGGGTTACTGGCTTATCGGGGTAACTAGTCGGATGTAAGGTAGTCTGGGCAAAATGTAAGTGAACGAATATGAAGTCCATTTAAACTGTGGTACCTTAAATCTGACAAGTTACCCTGATAAGCCAGTAACCCGCTTCGTAGTTCAGGCCACAGGCGTAGTGATAAAAACAAACATTTATTTGTCTTCTTGTTTTCATTTCCAATTAAACTTTCCCCACTTTTACTGCTTCATTGGGAATATGATCCAATTGTCTGACTGATGTTGGAAAATAAAATAAAAATGCATTGTTGTTGTTCCTGTACTTTAACTTATCACTTTGTCAATGTCATGCTGTCCCTCACACCCATCTGCTCCTCCTGGCTCACGTCGTCACACCTTCTTAAATAGAATTTATTCCCACTGTTCCTGAAGAGGGACACATTCAGGCAATAATGAATTCACACTAAACAATGCATGCTAAATTCCATTATAAGTTTAACTGAACTGCAGAATTGAATAAACTTCATAAAACTTTCTTGGTTTAATACAAGCCAACACAAATTATTATAAGTTAAAATGAATTAATGGCCTCTACACCAGGGCATATGAAATGGGGGAGAAGATTCTGTTACACTCTTACAGCCAATTTGCGAAGCCTCTGTCCCGCCGTTTTTGTTTAGCCAGTGTGCATAAGAGCCAAAATGGTGGCCAGATGAAACAGCACTGATTGTACTGGGAATATCTGCATTTTGGCAGCAGTTTCAGTGTCTAAGTCTGGAAAACGGAAGTAGATTCATGGCACAAATAAACACATCAACAAAAGTCAAGAGCTGTTCAGTACCATCGCTCAGGTAAAAAAAAAAAAAAAAATCTAAAGGAAGTTCTAAAAGATAGAGTAATGCATAAAAGGTGCCTCATGTTTTCAGACACCCCCTAAGAGCACATAGTAGCGTCTTTTCCATTCCATATACAGTAGTTACTTCATGTACATGTTCTGTATGTGTCCTGGAAGATGGGGGTAGCTCTGTCCCATTCTGAAACAACACAAGGGATGTTTTACCTCAGGGGCTGGCAGATCCAGGCCCCGAAGGCCAGAGAGTATGCTGGTTTTTGTCCCTGGTGAGATCTTAATTCCCCATTTGCTAGCTTTTAGCTGAGTGAATGTGCACAATTCAAGTTAAACCAAACATATAGAGGGACTTGACATTGTTCATCCCTTTAAGAAATTTGTTTTGGGTATAATACAGCAGCTGAAGTGTAAAGTGAAGTACATTCCGAAACTAATACATTTGGTTGATCTCTGGGACTGTGTAGAATGAAACTCTGAATCTTGAGAATCCAAGCTTAGTAGCAGTAAACCCCACCAGCAAGGTTATTACATCTAACAGAACTTCAAGGCATGATGAATAATAACATGGCACTCTGCCAGTCACAGAAGGGTCTAACCCACTACCCATTGTCCCCTTCATTAACTCTCATTGGGTTAAATGAAGCACTGATTGCCAGTGGCTGGTGGTTGTGATGGTGTGGCTCTAGGTTAGCCCTTCATGTCCGTGATCAGAAGGTCAGTGGTTGAAATCCTGTGACTGGCAGTGACTTCACTGCTTGGCTGTCGAGCTTGGTCATTAATCCTAATTCAGTAGTTCTCAATCCAGCTCCCACCAGAATGTTTTCATTCAAATCTTAATAAGGTTCATATGGTCCTTAACAGGCTAATAATGAATGTGGCAGATTGAAAGCAGTGTGGGTTGGAATGAAAACATTCTGGCAAGGGGGGGGCACCATGAACAGGACTGAGAACCACTGCCCTAATTGCTCCAGGGATTGACTGACCCTGCTTGTTCAGCTATACATTGCTTTAGATCAGTGCTCTTCAAATCTGGACCTGAATTCCAAATCCAGGCCTTGTTTTCAGTTCTCCCTGGTAGTTAGTTTAATAATTTCTGATTCTGATTGGATAGAGGCTTCACATCTGGCTCACAGGTAAAGGAATGCTGGGAAACCAGCAGCTCTCAGCCTTTGAGGACCGTGATTTAAACAGCCATACTTTAGATGAAAAAGTATCTGCTGAATAAATTAAAAAGTAAATGTTTACTGAGCTGCAGTGATTTTCACCATTTTAATCTTTTTATGAATCAGAAAAATAGCACACATACAGATGAAGAAAGATCAGAGCAGCCGGTAATTCTCACTTATAGGCTCACGCATCGAAATTAAAAGGTATAAAGTAAAGGAAATGCAGCCAGACTGCAGTCATCTGTCAAACACCAACGGGCAGCACTGCTGTGAAAGGATGAGTCTGGACTGTGTGTGTATCATCACACACACTTATAACTGGCATCTGAAGCACGACAGGCACCTGCAGTCTTTCTCTGTGCTTATGTTTATAAGGATGGGCATATATAGGAGCCAAAATGGCTGCCAGACAAGACAACTTTGAGCAAACAGGCAAGAGCTGCAATGTGTGTCTGGCAGGGACTTCAGTGACCAAGGCTGAAAAACAGGATATCATCATGCTATCAATACATCAGAAAATGTCAAGGCTTGTTTGTTCCCTCGGATATAAAAAGAAATATATAGTAAGGGATTTATAAAAATAAACTTGGGCACAAATGGACGTCATCTCGAGAAACCCCTAGAGGGGGAAGTAGAAAATCTTTTCCAACTCATGTAGAGCAGTTCCCAAACATACATGATCTGTACATTTCCTTGGGGTGGGGGCTGATGTAGATTACATCTGTCCAGTGCTGTTGAATGCACAAGGCACTATTGGGGTCTCTTCTATTTTGCATGGAAGGCAGGTAGAATGAGTCCTTACCTGCAAACAGGAGTGGTGACCGATTTTCACAGTTGTGTGAGGATTCATAAGAGCAGGTCAACCCAGGCTACCTGGAGAAGCCATATGGCCATGTGACTGGCACAAACTGAGGCAAGTACCACAGGAATATGGGATGCCAGGGCTGCTACTATGCGCCATTGGCTCCCTGTATGAATATAGTTATGAGTTGTGTCTGTAAAAATGGCACAAAGTCATTTAAAGTGGGTGTCAGCACAGCAGTGGCTGGAAGGGTGCCTGATATGGAAGACAAGAGGTGATATCCCTGCTACATGCAGATGGTGTTGCGGTCTTGGCCACATCCAGCCAGAGCCTCCAGTATGCACTTGAGTAGTTGGGAATCAGCACCTCAAAATCCAGCGCTATGGTACTGACTCATAAAAGAGGGGATTCCCCCTTTGAGCTGGTGGTGGGGGATCTTCCCTTAGTGAAGGTGACTAATAAGTACCTGAGTGAGGCTATATACCTTGTGCATGATTGGGTTGGTGGCTAGAGTGGAAGCTTCATTGTCAGATGAAGCTCACATTTTTCTGGTCAGTCTAGGTCCCTGTTTGCGCTTACGCTCATGAGCTGTAGGTAATGACCGACTGAAAAAGGTCACAGACACAAGCAGCTGAATTTAGGTTTCTCTGCAGGGTTGCTGAGTTCTCTCAAGAGCTCGGAGATCCAGAGGGACCTTGAGGGTCTGCTGCTCCTTCAACTCGACAGGAGCCATCTAAGGACATTCAGGCAATTCATAAGGATGTCACTGGGTCAGATCCCAGGGCAGCTGTTCTGGGCACGTCCCACTGGGCCGCAGCCCTGGGGCAAACCCAGAGCATGCTGAAGGGACTACATCTGCGACTGGCTTGGGAGTGCCAGGGAATGTTGAAGAAGATGAAGCTATTGTTAAACAGGCATCCAAAATATGCATCAGACAGCTTTTGATGTAGAGCAGGGGTGGCCAGTCGTATCCAGAAAGGGCCGCTGTGTGTGCGGGTTTTTGCTGCAACTCCCTCATTAGATTACTAATTAGAGGACTGATTGGCTGAAGAGTCTTCACACCTGTGTTTGAGCAGCTGACCTAAAGGTTATCCCAGAAACCTGCATACACACCGACCCTTTGTGGATAAGATTGCCCATGATGTAGAGGATTAAGATTTCAGTTAAATGAACCAATTTTATACCAAAACCATCAGGAGCCCATAGTATGCTGACCTTTATGATCTTTAAATCGAAACCAATTTGTTCAGTTTGATGGAAAAATAGCTTCCAGCTCAAAACTCAATTGGAACTAAAGCTGCACAGATACTCTGGCCCTGCAGGACCAGGCTTAGATGCTGCTGCTCTACATACTGCCCTAGAAACCAGTCACCCACATGTGGTGCTGAATACCTACCATGCGAGCAGGCTTTCACTCCATTTAAGCATTAAATAGGCTGGTCTAGATTTCACATCTAGGGCAGCCTGGCAGCACAGCACAGCACAGCACAGGACATACTGCTCTGGTTGAAGTGCCTCCCCAGATCTACGTCAGCAGATCCACATTCATTTTCTGCATTTCACCTGTTTGTGTGAATGTCGATTCAGCCTTTCATTCTGTTGATGATTCTGTTGAACAACTTTCCTGGTGTGGACAAAAGTGTGATCCTTCTGTAGTTCTCATTTAGCAAGGTACACTGTTTGGCTTAACGCATGGGGACACCTCTACTAATTAAGCCACGCCCATTGGTGACGCAAGTGTGTAATTAAGCACAGTCACGCAATATCCTGCTGTAAACATTCATTGCAGAATGGACAATTTTACAGAAGAGATAAGTGACTTATCATTTGGCACCATTATATAATGCCATACATCCAACAAGTCTTTTCGCAACATTTCTGCCCTGCTAGGGCTGCCCCGGTCAACAGTAAGTGATCATGAAGGCCAAATGTCAGCTGTGCAGTGGTCGTCCTACATCAATACTCACACTGAACAGCGCCTGATGGGAAGCTTTCCCAGAACACAGGCTATGATTGTCAATGGACCAACTAACTTCATATTAATACTGTTGGTTTCATCATGAAATGTTGGACGAACCCGTGTCCTCGTACTTTTGGCTATAGAGTGTAGTTCTCAGGTGGATTTCATTCTGTTAGTCTATTCAGAAGTTCCTCAAAATATTCCACCTAACTGTATATTTGTTCATCTCCCACGACCAAGACCTCCATTCTTCTTCTTTCTGACGTAATGTATTCTCGTGGTTTCTGGCTGGTATCATACGGCTCCTTTGTGTTTCCATTTCTTGCTGCTGGTTTGGCTTCTTCTGCCACTTTGTCAGTTTAGTTTCACTTGCTAGCTATTTTTCACATCCTTGTTAGCTTCCACATACTTTTCTCTGACTTGGCTTTTCCAGCTCTTGCTCTGCCCCTGTTAACTTCCGCTTTCTCCTTTTTCTCCTCTAGGATAAAGTGTGAGGTATCTGATCCACCTTTTATGTTGAAATTTGCTTGGCCTAAGGACTGTATGTTGATCTTACAGACTCTTTTTTTTCTCCCACTTGGTGCCAAATGTCTCATCTTCCATCAATTTTTATAACTTGAACTCTATTGCTGATGGACATTGCATATTCCTCCAGGTTCTGGACACCCTTCTGAGGCTTGGTGTTGTATTTTTGGCATGGTGACCAGAAGTTACATCTGCCCATTGTATATTATTGTACGTAAGTGGTGCATGAATGTTCCCTGCGATGGACTGGCATCCTGTCCAGGTTGTACCCTAGTCTTGTCCTCCAGGTGACCCTGACCAGAACATGTGGTTAGAAGACACCAAAACTTCACTTCGAGTACTAAGAGCCATTATGTTATGTAATGATCCACTATTAAAGGGCATTATTTAAAGGGCACAAGGCAGAACTTTCAAAACCCAATTAGGCCAAAGTAACTGGGATCTTGAATGGTTCGCTTACCTGATATATAACCGATATTCAGGTACTGAACAGCACTGGAGTTTAAATGCAACAAACAGCTTCTGTTCAAACCCATAAGCTGAGAAATAACTTAGTAAGAAAATGTCACTTTCCTGAATCAAAAGAAAATCAATGCAAGAACTCTCACTTTACATACATTAGTTTAGCAAGGTATCCATCTTAAGTGTGCTTATAGTTAATGAATGTCTCATGAGGTATGTAGATTTTATGGAAGTCATTAAAATTATCTAAATGATATTTCAATGATGTTGAGCTGGCAAGGCCCATCTGTATTACAAAGTCTGCTCATGCAAGATGGACACCACACACACCCAAGCACAAGGCAATATTCAGTCAGATTATCACCCAGATTAAGTGCGGACTAGTTTCAAACCTACAGCTCTGGAAGTGTGACCTTATCCACTGAGGAAACATTCCACCTTGTTACCAAGTCATTTCCTTTATAACGGCTTGTACCATCAGCGATGAGATATCAATCAGGCCTCACAGAGTTGGGACCGACCCACACGGTCTCCCACCACCTCCACCAAAGAAAGGCGTTCCCAGGATACAAACACTCATAGCTTTATTATCAAGTGCTGACGCTGGTTCAATATATTAGAAAACCTAACTTGGAGAATGGGGAAGGGTAATAAAGTTACTTTCACTTCACATGGGTTATCGTTTCAAATGAAGGCATTTTTATACACATACTACAATTTCTCTGGTGGGAGTGAAGAGAACCAACATTTGTGTAAAACAAAACAAAAACAACATTATAACAATATTCATTATCATAATAACAATAATAATAAAACTACATTGCATATTAGTGTTTCACAAAACAGCTATTTGTATATTGTGCAATAACCTTTGTCCTTCTGCATCTGGGGAAGTGGGAGGGGGCTACTCTGCCAGCCCTTTCTGTGGTAGCAGGTGGGAGTGGTTGACTTTCCAGGTGCATTCTAGAAGGTATGGGAGAACAGGGGGTAACATGGAGCTGCAGAAGCTGCAGGGGTGCTCCAGGTAGGCCGGTGTCCATGGTCAGATGTTTGCGAGGAAAGCTTGTGTGTGGTGAGTGTCTGACAGGCGTGTTCAGTGCACCAACCTCAGGAATGATGTGCATTTGGAATGATGGTGGGGTAACAATGCTGTGTTGGACAGACAAGTCTGTGTTCAGGCAGGTGTGCCGAATGTTGCTTTGACCAGCTGTGGACTGGAACGCCAATGTGCTCAGATGTGCGCAGCAAGAACATCATGGCACTAAGGTGCATGCAGATCTATGTGATAGCCTTCAGGAAGTCGTGCAGACGATGCCTGTGGTCGGACAGAACGCCTGGAGTGTGTCTGGAGGTGTGTCATGGGGTTGGAAAGGTCTATCGTTGTTGATGCATGTTGCTCAGGGTACATGGATATTAAATGAGTATCTTTCTGTGAGTGTGCTTTAAAATGTCTGTGAGCACACAAATCTTTGTGTACGTGGGCTACTGAGTGTCCAGCTGCTTATCTCCGTCCCAGTATGTTTGGTCTTCATTTTCCCTTTACTGACAAGCACGCTGGGCTGGAGGATCTGATCCTACAAGGAAGTGTGGGACCTGTGGACAAGCTGGTTAGGAGCTGCAAGGCTGAGTGGTGGAAACCTTCTTAGCGAAGCATAAAGGGGTGACATTCTTTTCACTGTCTTCTCTCTTTGGCACTTGAAGGGATGTAAGCAGAGGGAAGCAGGCTGACAGTGTAGGATAAAATGGGAGAAGGGTGGATACAATGGCTTGTGCAATGATGGGCTGGGAGGATATGGTGGGTGGGTCATATTGGAGATAATGAGGGCTGATTAGTGGGCAGAAGGGGTATGGACAGGTTAACAGAGCATTAGTGAAGGAGTATCAACTGGTGAGTGACTGGAATATGGCTGAGTAAGTGGTGTGGAAAGAGGAATGGGTGGGACATGACTCACTGATGGGTTTTTAAGAGGAGAGTGGGCAATACATAACTGACTACAGGGGCGTGGACAATTTATAACTGATTAAATAGGCGTGGAGAGGGGAGTGGCCAATTCATAACTGATTACAGGGGCGTGGAGAGGGGAGTGGACAATTCATAACTGATTAAATGGGTGTGGAGAGGGGTGTGGCCAATTCATAACTGATTACAGGGGCGTGGAGAGGAGAGTGGACAATTCATAACTGATTACAGGGGCGTGGAGAGGGGAGTGGCCAATTCATAACTGATTAAATGGGTGTGGAGAGGGGAGTGGACAATTCATAACTGATTAAATGGGTGTGGAGAGGGGAGTGGCCAATTTATAACTGATTACAGGGGCGTGGAGAGGGGAGTGGCCAATTCATAACTGATTAAATGGGCAAGGAGAGGGGAGTGGCCAATTCATAACTAATTAAATGGGCGTGGAGAGGGAAGTGGCCAATTCATAACTGATTACAGGGGCGTGGAGAGGGGAGTGGCCAATTCATAACTGATTAAAGGGGCGTGGAGAGGGGAGTGGACAATTCATAACTGATTAAAGGTGCGTGGAGAGGGGAGTGGCCAATTCATAACTGATTAAAGGGGCGTGGAGAGGGGAGTGGACAATTCATAACTGATTAAAGGGGCGTGGAGAGGGGAGTGGGCGGAACAGAATGGGCAGTTCACTTCTGGCCGAAGGGATGTGGACAGAAGAGAGCATTACTATTTGCTCTCCCTGTGACCCCCTTGGCTTTCCCTCTATTTTGACAGCTTGCTGATGACGCGGATCAGGGCCCCGTTCTCATCCTTCAGACGCTGGTTATCGGCTCTCAGGTCCCCCAGCACCTAATAGTGGGAGAACACACACACACACACACACACACACACACTGCTGAAGATCCATCTTTTGGGAGGGTGCTTTCGTGTCGCCCCCATAAAAGACTCTCTTATTAACATGAGCCAAGGAGCATGACATACAAACATATCACCTCAATGAATATCGCGGCCACATTACTGAGAGAGAAGCAAGTTAGAGAAAAAAAAGCAAGATGGAATAGAACAGAAAGATGAGCAAAGGGAAGAGAGCAATGGAGAATGGGGATGTAACTTGGAAAAAAAGGAGAGAAGATTAAAAGAGGAGAGAGGGCTCCAGGAAGCAGGGTCAAGGGGCCTGCTGTTTATGCTTTTCTTCCTTTGCGAATATTTTCCCTCGTCAGCTATGTAACCTATTTATACAGCTGGGTTTGCTCTGCATACACACCCCTGACCCAGCTTCAGGTCGCAACGTCACACCCCCCGGAATTCGACCCCCATTCGACATGTCCCGCACCCTGACCCAGAGCTGTACGCTTCTGGGCACCTTCAGACCGGGCTGCTTGTCTGATTACGTTCAAGCTACGCCCTGCTTCTGCTGCTCTCAGTCGCTTTTCCCATCTCAAGTCATCCCTACCTTCAGCTCCTCCTCCAACTCTGCCACACGTCGCTCCAAAAGTCTCCGCTCCTGCAGAGGAACAGGGACGAGGGTCAGCGTCCTGCATCCCTGTGGCTCAGGTTGGGGAGAGGCAGAACGGTTCGAGGACGAGCCCAGAGCCAATGGGGACAAACTTACCTTCTTCTCCAGCTCCAGGAGGGCGGAGCAGTCACTAAAGCGCTCTTGTCTCTGCAACAACAACATGAATCAGGGCAGTTACAGGAAGAAGATGACAGAGCTGTGACAGACAGTGCAATGGGAGAAGGTAAATACGACATTCTGCATGAAGCCAGGCTGGTTCAGGGATGTGAGGTGTATGCAGGTACCTGAGTGGCTTTATCCAGATCGGCCCGGGTTTGGGACACGGTCCGCTGCGTGTCCTGCAGCTGAGACTGCAGCTGGCTGTTCTCCAAAGACACTTCCTCAAACAACTGGAAGAGCAAGGTGTGAGAAAGCAGGGGTGAGCTTACACATACATGCACCCACATACACAGACACTGCGACTCCCAGGTGTGTACGCACCCGCTTATAGTCCTTCGTTTCGGAACCACGACTGATGATGTCATTCAAAGGCCCATCAGACCTGCAGGTGCAAAGAGAAGGACATGAATCCCTTAAGCCCTAAAGAGAAGAAGGGAGCGAAATGACAGTGGAAGAAGCAGGGAAATCCAACTGGCTGCAGGAGGAGACGGACTGGACCCATACCTGCTGCTGTTCCGGCCAGCCTGTAAAAAAAATGTGAAGAATTAAAATCTGTCACTCTGTGCTCCCCACCCTTCCCCCCCCAGCCCACAGATTAACACACAGGGACCAACAGACATACACACCTGTGACTGGGAATCCGAGCCTCTGCTCCCCCCCTCCTCTTCTGCACTGAGTTCATTGTCATCGCTCTGCCGGCACACAGTGGACGGCAGTGAGTCAGGCTGCCTAACAGGTGACACGTAGGGCACCACATCGAGCCGCGTCCTTCCTCCTCACCTCTCCGGTCCGCTGCGCCGCCCTCCGTCGAACCCGAGTCCTTCTCTCCCTGTTCAGCCGGTCCTCCAGGCTGGTGCCGCCTTCCTGGGAATCTGAAGTGTTTCCACGTTTAAAAGAGTGTAATGCACAGCTTGGGGTGCATTAACCCACTCATTCCATAGTTACTACACATTTGCTGTACACATTGGTACCTAAAGACATTATTTTCACATTTATGACACAAAAATGCACTTATTAGTACCATTGACTAAACATTTAGTCAATGGTAATTTTAAATTGTTTTACATCTGGAAATTTAAGTAATCTTAATTAGTATTAAAGATTGCAATCGACTGTGTCTCACTCCACAACGATAAAGGCTTGAGCGGAAACTGGAACTGAGCTTCTTTAAATGTCTTATTTCTGATTTGTTGACCCAGTTTATTCATTTCAAATTATCGAGCACGTGGGGCCGTCCTCAGCGTCCCACTGCGCACGGCAGGCTGTGCTCACTGCACGTCCCCATCACCATGTGACGTGCGAACTCCAGAAAAGCTTGTTACCACTGGGAAAGGATGGGGGTAGGGGAGGGGGGGGCGCTGGAGGCGTACCTCTTCCGTCTGCCGTGTGGGGGCGAGGGGCACCGGCGGGGGTGGTGAGGCCCAGCAGGTCTGACTTCTGGAGGTTGGCGATGCGGGACCTCCAGCTCACTTCCTACACAGTGGCAGGGCATCATCACCAACATGACATCATCACCAACATGACATCATCACCAACATGACATCATCATTCAGCGCCCCAGCACGATCCGCTGCCATCTGTGGATGCGCACTATGACTGGCAGCATTAAACAGTAATATGCTGGATCAGTGTTATTTATCATGGGCTCTGACCCCCTCATCTGCCTTCTTCTGCTTCGTATCCCTCTCATCCTCCTCCTTTTTTTTCTCTCGTTCCTTTTGCTCTGTCTTGATTGTCTTCTCGGCTTCCTGTAAGTCGGTTAGTGTCACACCCTGTGTGAAAAAAAGGAACTGGGCTACATCACTGGTGGATGTGTCCCCATTAATACTCATTCACACGCTGAAGACAGACAGGCTCTTTGAATGACAGACAGGCACCATGAATGACACTCTGAATGACAGACAGCTACCCTGTATGACACTTTGAATGACAGACAAGCTCCTTAAATAACAGAGAAGCACCCTGACACTCCCAATGAGATCCTGAATGACAGACAGGCACCCCGAATGACAGACGGGCACCCCGAATGACAGACGGGCACCCCGAATGACAGACGGGCACCCCGAATGACAGACGGGCACCCCGAATGACAGACAGGCACCCTGAATGACAGACGGGCACCCTGAATGACAGACAGGCACCCTGAATGACAGACGGGCACCCCGAATGACAGACGGGCACCCTGAATGACAGACAGGCACCCTGAATGACTCCCCGAATGACAGCCTTAGCCTCCAGCGCTGACCTGAGTTGACCTGCGGGACTGCCGGGCATGCCTGGAGCGTGCCTTCCTCTGCGCTTCAGCCTCCTCATCCCTCACGGGAGTCAGATAGGACCTGGAGGGAAGCAGGTGGGGGTTAAACCATACAAGGACCTGAAAAGTCTTCCAAATTCCAAATTCGGCCCTGCTGGCTCCGCCCCCAAGATGCTGCCCCCCCCATACTCACTTGCGCCGCTGTTTGGTCTCCTGCTCTGCAGTTGCCAAGTTCGCCGCATTTGAGGTTGTTGTTGAAAACGTGTCCCTTTTGTCTGCCTGTTCCTGAGCAAGTCTGGGGAGCCGTGGATATAGGTGTTAAGCTTTTTCCAAAAAGTGCAATAAAAGGATTTCAGTATGTACTTAAAATAACTACCACAAACATATATGCCGTACCAAGACAGACAAAGAGACAGAGGGACAAACCTCTGGGCGACCAGGCTGTTGAGGCGATTGAGCCCAGAAGTGTATCCTGTGGTTACAGAGGTCACCGTGGGGTCATCTAGTTTTTTTCCATAAGATGAGCTGTATGAAAGAGAAATTCCTTTGAGATGTCAAACTGTGCGAGTTTAGCAAATTTATTCCCCCAAAAAAACAGCATTGGAGTAACAGAGATAAACGAGTACATATGAAGACATGTGCGTGCATGCAGAGCCATTCACGGCAGCCAACCGACAAACCTGCGCGGCAAGCCAGGGGCGGGGCCCGTTAAATCGCTCGCTGATTGGCTGTTGAAGCGGCGTGTGTAGGAGGAGCTACGAGTTATGCCACTGGGAGAGACAAAAAATTGGTGAAGCAGACGACCAAGCCCTAAACACACGTGTTTGTCACCAAGTGGTGCTTCAGTGGAAATGACTGCTAGCTAATGCATTGTGGGCACAGGTGAGCGCAGCCAGAACAATGGATGCCAACCTGCTGGAGGTGTCGCTGGGAGGGTTGTTGTCCGTAATGCTGAAAAGCCGGCGGGAAGGAGTGGGGGGGACCCGGGCCAGCCTGGTCTCCTGAGCCACACAGAGGTAGAGACAGGAATGACCACCCATCACAGACCACCTGATCTTCAACTTAGATTTTGTCAGTTTCAATTTCTTGTCGTTAGTTTTCACGGAACACAGTGGTATTCTTGTGCCAGAGCTGCAAGGGATACAGACTGGTACAGGGAGAAAGAGAAGACTGGAAGAAGGAATTTCTGTGTCCGACGGCAGAATCGACGTCTGTGAGGCCTGGTCCGAGTGTGTCTGAGTGTCACCAGTGTGTGTGAATATCAGTGAGCCACCGAGTATCTGTCCAAAAGTATACAAAAGATTGCTGGTGTCTATGAGTATTAGAGTGTGCAAAGAACTGTGGTATTAAAACGTTTGACTTCATGTGTGTCGCTATGCAAGACGAGCACAGGAGTGATTTAGAAGACACTCCTCTGAGCCCAGAAAAGCTCACCAAAAGTGCTTAGACTGGGGTAACCGCACACGTTTCCCAGGTATAATCAGCTGTGTGACAGTATGCGAAGCATATTAGAGGATATACAGGAGCTCACGTTTGTGTGTGGGTCAGGCCGCGGTACCTTGGCGTCGGACTCGGAGCTGAGCCTGGGACTGGACGCTGAGCGGGTCATCGTCTGGGGGGTCCACTCAGGGTTGCTGCTCTGGCGACTGGGCTCGGTGCCCCCACCCAGCGCCACGGAGCTGTCCGATTTGCGCAGGGATGTCCTCCAGGAGCCCGGGGCCTCTGCCACAGGGGGCTTCCCAGGATCTGCCTGGATTGGAAAACAACTTCTGGTTTTACCCATAACTCTTATCTGCATGTTCAAAAACAATATCATTAAAGTATGTTTAAGTCGCGCCACCAACCCACCAAAAGGGTGGGGCCACATATACTCCCCAATTCCGCCTATACAAAATGCTGCATTCCTCTCTTCAGAAAATGACAGTTAGATGCACAGCCATCATAACAGCAGACTTGGTGCACCCCCAAAAAACAAATTACTTGCACGTATCAGCACAATAGTATGTGCACAGTCACTGCCCCCCCCACCCCCCACACACACACACACACACACACAATGAGCCACGCCCACCTTTTTACTCTGGGTTGCCGTGGCGCTGGCTGCCGTGGAGACCGCAGAGAGGGCCGAGGTGTTCCGCTTGTTGTTGATGATCTCGCGGGTTTTCGCTTTCTCTGTGCCAGGCAGCAAACAGAGCGGTACGTCAGCCTTCGCGGGCGGCGCTCAGGGCCCTCGCATATCTGCCGTCTGATGCAGCCGAGCAACAGGTTTTGCCACATAGCGAGCCAGCAACCGTCACGACCGGAGAGGGAATCTGCTCCTGAGATCAGTCCTGAACTGACAGACAACAAACACGCATTCCCTGCTCCGGGCCGCTACAGCAACCCACACCCAGACCCGTCGGTGCTGCACATGTCCACCTGACAACGCAGCTGTCAAGAACATTATCCAAGTCACCTGACTATCCATTCAAGACCTAAAGCCAACTGGATGTTCTTCAGGTGTTGACATTGCGACCTGCATGGTTAGTTTCCTAAAAGCCGCTATTGGAGGCAAAACCAAGGCAGGCAGAGCTAAAGCCTCATGACAAATAGCATCGGATCCCAGCGTGTGCTGGTTTTTGTTCCAGGCAAGATTTTAATTGGCCTCGACAGCTGAATGAATCGGGTTACAAATCATTTAATGAATATGCTTACAATGAACACAAAGACTCCATGCAATTTGGCTGCCAATCATTGAAGAGGAGTATTTATGACAACATAATACATACCATAATCATTTAGGGGTTATACCGGGGACCGCATTAGCCCTTAAGTCACCGTGGCATGGACTGAAGTTAATAAAGAATTACGTTAATTGGGACACACCTGGGTCTGTGCATGTGTTTGAGTGGTGTGGAGGACTTTATATAAAGTTTGAGGAACTGCATACACAGCACTGAGAAGTGACCACACTAAGCACTGAGAAGTGATCACACTAAGCATTGAGAAGTGACCACACTAAGCACTGAGAAGTGATCACACTAAGCACTGAGAAGTGATCACACTAAGCATTGAGAAGTGATCACACTAAGCACTGAGAAGTGATCACACTAAGCATTGAGAAGTGATCACACTAAGCACTGAGAAGTGATCACACTAAGCATTGAGAAGTGATCACACTAAGCACTGAGAAGTGATCACACTAAGCATTGAGAAGTGACCACACTAAGCACTGAGAAGTGATCACACTAAGCATTGAGAAGTGATCACACTAAGCATTGAGAAGTCGCCACAACACAACAAGGCTTCATGCAGGTCAATTAAATCCGTGGAATTGCCGAGCTAAATAAATAATTTTTGGATTTTTATGTGCAGTTTTCAGCTGACAGCGCTACTACTGGGAGACTTAAATAAAAAAAATCAGTAAGGAAAGCCAAAGAAAACATGAGGTGATACAGGGTAAATGGCGCAACCCCTGCGGAATATAATAATCAAGGAAATGGGGGGGGTAATGATTCCCGATCTGGTTCATACCTTGTTTTTTTCGTTTTGTTTTTTTTTTTGAGGGGGTGGGGAATAAGAAAAGAAAAACGGGGAAAAAAGATCTGGGTTTTATTAATCACCAGTGATGGAACATTAAACAGAAGCACACTAAAGAACATGGTAGATTACCTTAACAAAAAATAACTATGTAAACAAAAATTAATTAAAAAATAAAATACTATACTCCACTGTATAACTGCGATGTTCACACACTGCTGACCTGAATGTGTCTGGGTACTCTGGTACTCTGGGTACTCTGGTACTCTGGGTACTCTGCAGTCTCAGGGTTATTATCCATCTCGAGATAATGAAACTAGTCTACCTTTTGTCGCAGGCGCTATCACTTGATCATGATTGGACCAAAAGAGTCATGTGACACACAGTCAGATGTAAAAAAAAAAAATAGGTGTAAAATTTACAAAACATACAGCTTGCCCTTACTTTAAATAGAATAAATATTTCATGATTTAGATCTGTTATAGTATTAATTGGGAAATGAAAAATGAGTTTAGTAACATAAGTAATGTAACTGAGAGCTCAACAGGCTAATCCTGCAGGGCTGGGGGGGGGCAGATCTTCCTGAATTGCGACACAAGATCGTAAACATTTGAATCACTGTTTTGGTCTCGGTTTCAGAACCTTTACGCCATTAGAAGGTAACACTTTATATATCTGCATATGTTTTTTTTACTAGTTGGAGATGAGGCAGATCCTGGAATGACACAAACGTAATGGGAAAGGGGAAGGGGTCACCTGATTCGGCGTCACTTTCTGATTCGCTGTCCTCCTCCGAGCTGGAGCTGCTGGAAGCCCCAGAAGGCCCCTGGGGACCAGCCTGGATCTCTTCCTCCTCATCCTCATTGGGGGTGTTCTGCAGCGGCGGCGGCGGGTGCCGCTCCCGTTCATGCAGGCTGATCTTCTCTTTGCTGCTCATACGAGAAATTGAGGTCCTGGGGCGGGGAGGGGAGGGGAGGCGGGTGCCGAAGTGATGACGGACAGCATGCAGGGGCCAAACAGTGAAGGCGACACACAAGGTACAGCCAATTAGTGAGCAAGCAGACACAGGGAGACACAGTCATGGTGGTACAGACACCACCACAAGTCTGCAATTTAACAGTCACCGGATTAAATGATACTACCACATGTATTAAATGATATTTCTTAAAAGCAATTACTTGAGGTGGTGTACCACATCTCTAAAAACAGTCTGTACCTCCTTGTTGCCATAGTGATCTATAACTCACTATCCTGTGTCAGTAACCCACTGTCTCCGTGGTGACCGTGCCCGCTTTCACAGTGATTGTGTGAGTCTCATTTCTTTCCGTGTTTAATCAATCGGTTCCGATCGGCCTCGATGGCTGAGATTATCCCAGGGGGCACCGCAGTGCTGGGTGTACTGCCACGATGGTGATCTGGTGCCACGTTCCCATAGCAAACAAGACACCCGGTGAGGTGGTGACACACACCGCGCCCCAGGACCCGGCTACAGAGACACCCTCAGGCCCACCTGCGCGGCCGCGTGGCTGCCGTAGAGACAGGCGAGCTGGTCTCGATGATGGGCGGCTGGGAGGCTTTCTGTCGTTCACTTCGCATCTAAGGGTGATAGAGCCGAAGTGACAGAGGGATAAAGAGAGTAAAAGAGAGAATAAGAGATTCGGGGCGAGAGGAAAAATTTTGGACATGGGAAAACAAATAGACAGGGTAGAAATCAAACCAAATTTCTGACATAGGGACTTCCAGGAGGACAAAGGGGGACTGAAAGTGATAGAGGGACAGACAGACCGATGGACAGGCATGCAGATGGACGGATGCACTCACAACATTCTGTTTCTTCTGGAGTTCCTCCAGGGTGTCCACCAAATTCTCATCCGTGACATCCAGGGGAGTCTGGCCCTGAAACAGAGAGGCAGAATGTGGCTCCTTGAATCCGCCTCTCTCAGCCTGTGTGCATGTGTGTGTGTGTGTGTGTGTGTGTGTGTGTGTGTGTGTGTATGTTGCTGCATGTGATAGACTGTTTCAAGTTAAACCAAACCCTCCTAACCAGTTCTGGGTCTAGCTAACATGACAACGTAATGAAGGCCCTGATTATGTTCTGTCATAAAGGATTTCTTTCACAGAGCAGTGACACACAAACCACTTTAGAGACAAAAATCCAGTCTTAATCTGTATAATAATGTCAGTGTCATTTGTCATATTGCCCAGTTTTTCACTCTTACGGCAGTACAGTTAATGCCGCATTCTGCTGCATTCTGAACCATAACTCCAAAGACCGCTAACCCGAAATACAATAAGCATATCTGTTCGGGATTAGTGAGAAGGTTCACAAATCGCCAGTTCAAGTCAGTGGCTTCCAGAACAGGATGAGAGTCACAAGTATTTGTAGAAAAGCTGGACACAATAAAACTCACAGACATAAAGGCAACAGCCTGCGGCTGCTAATTAAAACCCTCCTCAAATGCAAGCATGGATGCCTGAAGTTAATATACAGGAAGGCAATGAAATTTTAGGAAGGTTAATTGGTATGGCTGGCTGTTCGGAGCAAACCAAATACCACTTATAAGTGGGGGTGGTGTGGAACGTTGTGGGACAGTGTGGGGCTATGGAAGGCAGTGTGGGACAGGGATTTTCCCCCTCACCACGTTGTTGACTGCTCCCATGTCACACATGTTGTCCGCCAGCAGGCTGCAGGCCTCTTCCTGACCCCAGTGTGCAGCGGCATGCAGTGGCGTCCACCCATCGCAGTCCTTGCAGTCCACATCCAGCCCGCACTGGAACAGCAACCTGAGTGGGGAGGAGTCAACAGTCACCGCCATTGGGTTTCGCCACCAAACGGTTTAGCCAATGAAAAGTGGGTTAGGCGAGCAAGCCTGGATTCCAATCACTGCATTGGCGTGTTTACTGACATAAAAGATGACCAACACTACACATTTTAGAACAAACTCACGAGAATAACACAGCGATCCTTGTGTGTAGACTGCTGCTCACAAGGCAGCGTTATAAATGGTTCTCAGCCATTTATAACTTTTGCCAAAGTTACCAAGATTCAGTAAATTACTACACAGTTATGTTTATGACTTCATGTTGTTAGGAGCAACTATAAAACAGAACAGAATATTAAATTAGGTCAAATCAGACGAAAAACACAAGTATGCTGAAGGAGCAAAACTTTAGCACGTAAAACCAGTCGTTCACTACAGAAACACAAACAGACAATGGATTCTTATTTTAATGTTTGGCTGCTTGCTTAGACATGGCATGACTATTTTAAAACAAACGTAAAAAATACATAAAAGCTAGTAATTAGCAAGCCCGCTAATTATTCGCTTAATTTAGCAATAATGCATTTCTGTAACTGATTCATGCCACATCCACCTGCGTATTGCCAGTTGTATTCATTACGTTCATTACTCTTGCCACTTATGCAGTTAATGAACGAGGTAGCTAACGGCCAGAAACCCCCCCCCCCCCGAGTCTTCAACTGTACGAACAGCCTAGTTAGCCATACAGGATACAGGTAGGGCACTGGGTTACCGATACTGATTAGGCTACAGTAGGCAGGTTACAAGAGAATGACAGCTGGATGAACTTCCCCAAAACCCACAAGAGGAAGCAAAAAGAATCCCAAAAACAACAAAGATACACTGAAAGCCATATTTCCCTGTGTAATGACAGAAAAAGCCCATCTGGGCAGGAACAGGTATGACACTGTAACAAGACACTGCATGACATTACTTTTTTTAAACTTGGCTAAAAGCTTAAAGATAATCCAGTGCCCAACTGAAACTCTTGTCAGTGGTTTGGCGATATTTCCTGTGCTACCTTCACTGCGGTGGTTTAGATTGCAGGCCTGATATGCCTCTCAAATTAAGCTGGTTGGATCTCACAGTCAGAGAAAGCGAAAGACAGTCATCCATTAGTTTTCAGTGGAAGTTCAGTACAACTCCACACCCCCTTAAGAAATGTATGTGGTATCCTGCATATGTATATAGAAAATAAAAATTAAACATATCGGCAATGTTAACTAAATGTGCATTCAAAGGAATTCTTCCCAATTACCAGATCTTGTCTACATTAACATTTACTGTAACCTGAACACTCGGCCTACCTGACTGGGCATTAGTACAAAACCACAATATACAAAAGAGGTCTAATGCCAAAATGATGCAATATATTAAGGCTGCATGAATCGCTGACCATGAAGACATCATCAAATCATGAAATGTTCTTTAGCGAGCCACATAGTCACTGTAGCCGGCTGGCTACAGACACAAGCTAATGTGCGCACTTGGTGCCGTTAGCCGTTTAGCTAACAAGAGCAAGCCAGTTAAAACAAGCAGATGTAGGAGTAGCTAGCCAGTGAATACCTGCTCTGGTCCCCAGTTATCTACAAGAAAGAAGGTGATGGGATTTTTCTTGTGTACTATGTAAAATTGGAAAAAAGCATAATCCATATTCCACATTCTTTCAGACAAGCTAAATTAGCATAAATTAGCATAAAAGTGCCAGTTTCTGGAAGCAGCTGAAACTATGTGTTTATTATAGTCGTCAAAAAACAAATGGAATAAATGTGTAGAACATAAAGGCTTGTGCTGTTTTGCGATGCCGTCCCCCCCCCCCCCCCCGACTCACTTCATGACCTCCATGTAGCCCTTGGCTGCCGCCACATGAAGGGCAGTGGCTCCCGTGATGGAGTGGGGGGTCAAGGTGCCACGCCCAGCCGAGATCGCCATGGCGTCCCGCAGCATCACCCTCTCCTCCTCACGCCTGGCGTTCTCCATGTCCACCCCTGACAGGCCGCAAGAGCGTGTTACATCATCCCTAATGCATTTGCTTTAAGCTGCAGATACATCAGAAAAGGATCTCTTTTAATGCGACTCTGTCCTCCATAACTGAAGGCTGTGGCTCCAAAACTCATGGGGACAAAAAATGCCTGGTGCACACATTGCCCCGCCTCTCTCTGTTGTACCCAGTTATTAACTGGCCAATGACCAGCTCAGCCAACGTTCCCGCCTCTAGCACTTCAGCCAATCAGAATAAAATGGTCAGGGGGGGGCGTGGTCAGGTGCTGATGGACATTCTTACCCTGCTTCTTTATCTCTGCTTTCAAGAGTCTCTCCATTGCATCTTCTGTGGCCACATCCAGAGGTAGCTCTCCCTCACTATTCACGGCCCCTACCAGTGCGCCGTGGTCAATCAAGAACCTGCAACAACAGCAGTCACAGAGAAGTTTCCACATGCGTGTCAAAAAGCGACCTAGAGCCTTCTAACGCTGGCACACAGGTCTACTCGAGAATAAACACAGGCACAAATATTCACATTTCCAGAAGGACCTGGTGAAAACACATAAAACACCCACCAGTCAGTGCAAACACACAAGGGTGTCCAGAAAATACACACAAACTGAGTGCAAAGGCGCTCACACGCATAGCAGAGTGACACCTACTTAGCGATCGGGATGAATCCGCAGGAGGCGGCGGCATGGAGGGGGGTCCAGCCCTCATTGTCCCCTCGATTGACCTCACTCCCGTTCTCCACCAGGAACTGCACCATATCTATATTATCATCAATGCAGGCCTGCGGGGGGCAGAAAGAGCGACACACAATCATAAACCCTAATTAAGCTGAGGCCTTGGAGAAGACAGTACGGAGATCTTCGATCAGATGTTCAGCAAGGAGAGGTATTATGGAGTGCTTTAACATGAACAGAGAAGTAGGAGAAGCAGATCGTACTGGGGAACCAAGCTGGGGATGGGAACTGGGAACCAGCAGAATTACCGCTATCCTGTGAAGGCCAAACCAGATCCTTTTGCAGCAGGTGCGTTTCCTGCTTTTTGCTCTAGCTAATGTCTTAATTTACATTTTCCATATTTTGCAGAGACTTCTGTCCAAAGTTACAAACAAGAGAGGCAGTTAAAGAATCAATTAGGCATAAGTGCAACTAGGCTGAGCTTCCAATGAATTCCCAAGTATGAGTGCAAGCGGAGCTAAACCACAACTTCTAACAGAGCATGAACCTAATAAGACTATTAAATGACCAGAAATGCAACATTAAAAACATTCAGAGAATGTAAAGAGGTGTCAGGCCAGTAGAGGAATGAAGAAATCATGAAGAAAGCTTTAGCAAAGGACTTGCTCAGGTAAACATAGGTAAAACAAACCAGTAAAGATATTTCTAAAAAGTTTTTGCCTTCTAAGTGAACACTGGTGCTTGCACCACCCCCCGCATACAGTACACAAGCGCAGACGTTCCCTTATTTATGACTCTTTAATGTTTTAATTCTTAATTTTATTTTATAGTATCCTCCACTGCTTAGAGACTTGTTTCCTGCTTATCCTCTCGTCCAACACATTTCATTGTAATGTTGACCCTGTGTTAACACACATATGACAAAAAAAAGACTGAAACTAATATATCCAAGGCTTGTTGTTTATAACTGACTATGTAATAGTTGTAAGTTCTCTATCAGCTATTTTGTAATGAATGAGTGGAGCTGAAGGCAGACCCAGTGTGCAGTGCAATTGGTGATGCACCCATCCAGGGAAACCCTCCCCAGAAAAGGTACTGGAGCCCCTCTCTATAGGTGCAGAGGTGGATTAGGGGACTGTCCCTTTGAAGGAATGCCATTTGCGACAGTGTTAACTCCGTGTCACCCCCCAAAAAACTGCTCAGAGCACACACTCCACCCTATGTATCAGACAGGTTCAGGATTAGTCTTTATCGAATCGAGAAGTGATTGATTCTCAGAACTGAACTGCCATTTCACCAAAAGTAAGAGTCTAATTACCACTCAGTTGTAGCTAGTGCATCAACTCATCCTGCTTTGCTGTTAGTAACAGCCCTGAAGGCCATAATAAAGACCTAACATACTTCCACCCAAACAAAAAAGCAGAAAGACAGGCAGGCATAACCCCAGTGTTTCACAGAGGCACCAGCCTAAAACCAAAGCTCAGTTCTGTTAGGTCAGCCTTTAGGTCAGAGCACAAGGGATGGTCCACTGAAGACTGTTCTGCTCTAACAAGGGGGCTGTTTCCAAAAGGACTGCCCCCCTTTCCCCCGGTGCACTGCCTTGGGGGGTCGAAAGAGTGGGACCGGACGGGTGAGTGGAAAAGCTCATGAAAAGCTGCATTATGAGCACGAGCAGGGCCCACCAGTTCTCCTTGGGGCCTGTGACTCAGACGCTGGCTTCGGCAGTCGGCCATATTTTTTTTCCGCTCCTTTTCCGCCGGACCGCCTTGTGTTTGGCAGCCGGGTGGGCGGGAGCAGGGCCACGCGAAGGGCACGGAAGAGAGGGAACGGGACAGGCCACGGAGCGGAGGAGAGCGGGATAGAGAGAACAAGGCAGAGAGACAATTTGGATGGATGGGATGGAAAATTTGCAGAGTGTATATTTAATTTGGGTTGCCTGGCAACAGGCTCACAACAGGAGTGAGAGTAAGAGACGAAGAAAGAGGGGGAGAAAAAAAAAAGACAGAATACGACCCCAGAAATGGACACACACACACACACACGGTCCTCCCTGTTGAGATTTAGGGTTAAGGTCAAACTGAGGGTTATTTCTGGTAGATCTCAGGAGACGGAGTGAGAGAGGAAGTGCTCTTTGTGCAAATGATGTGCTCTGAGGCCTGTTTGTTTGCAGAACTGTACCCCAGGCAGCTACCAAGCACTTAAATAAAGTTGAAAATTAGGCCATGAAGCCATTACTGAAAAACAGACACCTGTCATACAAAACCTAGCTGCATGCCCAACACACAAATACATATAACATGCCTAAGCATTAAAATTACATTATACTAGCTATGTTGAAGATATACAATATTACCATATTATTTACTAATAAGAAATGTTTATTGTGTGCTAAAGATTAAGAATACAGAACATTTATATAGCACTTAATTAGTTTTATAACTCTTTTAAAAATACCGATAATTTATAATACCATTCGGCTTTAAAGACCCTTTCCATAACTTCAGTAGTCTTCTATAAAAAAAGAGAAAAAGTTTTACGCCCCCTCTGTGATTAAACGCCGACTAGAGGGCAGAAAAGGGGGGCTTTCGACGGGAGCGGGGAGGATCTGATGGGGGAGCGAGGTGACCCCACTGCGGACTGCCACTTCCACTTCGAGGGGGGAAATAACGCATGCACAAACCGGCGCAAACGAGCCCACTACCACACACTTCCATGTCACTCAATATCGTTACTTTTAATTACCCCACATCTGCCCGCTTCATTTACTGCTGGGTGTCACTGGCCATGTCACTCCCGACTGGGAAAACCCAGGGGGGTAAAGTGTGTCACTACGAGGGCTCGCCTCCAGATACCGGGCTGGGGATGGGATCGGGAGCTGGGCTGCGATGCCAAATCCGCTTTGAGACGTTTCTTCCTTTGTTATGAAGCCTGGAAGCTGAGCTCCGGGCGAAACGCCCTCCCCGAAAAAAGCGGAATCAGTCCCTTTTCTCCCAGCTCACCTGGTATAAATCAAAGTAAATGTCTAATTCGGATTAGAGACCCGCTGCCCGACCGCTAACCTGCCCGCATATAACTTTTTGCAGTCTGGTAGTTCGCATTTGTCCCCCGTGTGTCACTTCGTCATGAACCCGGACCTGTTGGATCCTACTTGACCGACAGATGTACGATCGCCCGGGCTGTCACTCCCGGCTCGACACGGTCGCCACTTATCCCGCACTTACCTGGTGCAGTGCCGTCAGTCCGTCCACATTCGCGTGGTTTATATCGGCTCCCTGCTTCAGCAGCTCTGACACTTCTTCCCGGTCTCCGGCGGAGCAAGCGGCCATAAACACAGCACCCTGGGCAAAGCACACCCGGGCCCGACGCCCTCCGCTCGTCGACGGCCGATCCCGCAGCTCCGTCCCGGTTCTGTCGGTTTCGGATCCCAGCCACCGCTGGAGTTGGTCCTGCCGTCGCTGCTTCGCAGCTTCGGACCGGGAGCGATCGTCCGCCGCCATCTTCCTCAAGTTTCTCCCGGGAAGACTCAGCTCATGATCCGGGGAGAGGATGAGAGAGGCGGGCCGACGAGGTGAACTCTGCCCCCTGGCGGTGCGAGCGCTGAACACCGGAACCTGGCGCGCGCCGCGCACATGCACGGGGCTCCACGGCCGACTCTCGCAAAGCGCATCCCACGCAAAATCACGAAACACTCATTGGACAGATAACGCATGATCCAGACCGAAATAACCACACGCTACCAGAGATGAATATTAATATAATTAGAAACCCATTTTTTATTTACAGATATATAACACAAGTCGGTTTCTGAATAATGGCGTGAGGAAAAACAAAGCATAACACAATTAAGTTTTTAACTTAATATTCAGTTAAAATGAATGCAGTGCAGATTGAGGCTTTGCTCAGGGCATCCTCCAACAACAAGCTAAATGGCTTCGTCCAGACGGCTTTTCCTCTTCAGCTGTGTCACGGTAAGCCTGGCTCTGTCACGCGGCTCCAAACGAGCACCTGAGGGATTTCTCAGGAGCCCCACCCCACAAGCACTAATCCGACTGGACAAGAGTCATTGTAATTAAAAACATTTTTTTCATATGTAAGAAACGAAACATCAGTCTTCTAGGAGCTCCATGTCCATACAAAAAATGGCTTTTAAAAAAGTCAATGAAAATTAAAAAGGGCCACAAGGGGGCTCCCTTTCCCTTACACTGACTTTAAGCTTAAAAGTGAAAAGCAACTGTGCCGTTAATTCACATTGAAATTAGCAACCAAATCGACTTCATTTCTTATTTTGCGAAACAGAACAAGCAGCGGCTGGAGGTTTTTGCACCATCCATAAAAAAAAAAAAAAACATTAAAATGCATTTGGTCTCACGGACAGACGCAAAGTTCTTAAAACAGCCAAACTGTTGTGATTAATTATTGAGACGCTGTACAGTAAGTCAGTACTGTACTTATCATCGTCAAGGAGTTCTGAGGATGGCCATGGGGGGGGGGACACACACTGCTTAGAGCCTGTGTACACAGCTCCTCATGGTGATCTGACACGCTGATCATCCATTCTGTGATCCTCGTATACAGGATGGGTGAACCTCATACTGTCACACTCATCATGCTGTAACACACACACACAAAGTGCGCTTTGTACATAATACTAAGACACTGCATTCGTAGACCGTTAAATCCCAACATAGGGTTCATGTGGCCTGTGGTTTCAGTGGCTGGGCTGTGGATTCCAATAAGACAGATACAGATGCAGATCCCCGCCCCCCAAGTCACTGTGTCCATATCCTCTCATTGCCTTCTGTAGGGCTTTGATCAGTACAGGCACTTTGGCTGCTGTCAGGCACCTCTGAGTGAGGAGTCCCTGCTGAATCTCAGGAACGTTCGGCTCGGCTTCTCTGCAGTACAGAGCAGTCATTCTGCGGGCACACGACAGTGCCCGTCTGTGCCAACACCTACAGGTGGTTTACGTTCTTTTGGTTGTTTGTTGGAATACAGAAGAATAAATATTAAGTCCATCTCCTCGGTTTGGGGTGGGAGGAGGGGCGTGAATGGCTTAAAAAGCTCAAATGAGCAGAAGGGTCAAAGGTCACAATGAGGATTAGATTTTAAAAGCCCCAGCATGGGTAAATGTCATTCCTTCAGTGCAGGCCAAGGCCGTTTGTAAGGTAGGATTGTTCTGAAGACTTGTTCAGTCACATGGGCACAGACTGGTGTCTGGCATCATAGGCCATGGTATGCCCTAGGGCTGGACGGTGCCTTCTTTGTGCTGCAGAGACGGGGATGGGGGTGGCGTGGGCGGGGTGGGGCTCATAGGACGCATCACCAGCCCTTCCTCTGGCAGATCTGGCAGAGACGCCCTGTCCCTGCCCCCCCAGGCCTGGGAGTACATGGAGGCCTGAACATCCATGTTGACGCAGAAGAGGCCCGGCAGCAGCTGACGCTGGTACTGGTCCAAACGCAGAAAGAGGTCCAGTACTGTGGAGCTGCCCCCACTCATCCAGCGCGGAAGTACACCGCTGGGAGAGGCAGGCAAGGACTGAGAACGACGCAGCTGCATATGGTAGGAAAGTCTGAGGATAAAAGAAAAACAGGGAGAGGGATTAACCTGGAGCAGAAGAGCCTGAGACAGAGAGAGAGAGAGGAGGGATTAACACAGGATAGGGGAGCCTGACACAGAGAGAGAGAGAGGAGGGATTAACACAATATAGGGGAGCCTGAGACAGAGAGAGAGAGAGGAGGGATTAACACAGGATAGGGGAGCCTGAGACAGAGAGAGAGAGAGGAGGGATTAACACAGGACAGGGGAGCCTGAGACAGAGAGAGAGAGAGGAGGGATTAACACAGGACAGGGGAGCCTGAGACAGAGAGAGAGAGAGAGAGAGGAAGGATTAACACAGGATAGGGGAGCCTGAGACAGAGAGAGAAAGAGGAGGGATTAACACAGGACAGGGGAGCCTGAGACAGAGAGAGAAAGAGGAGGGATTAACACAGGACAGGGGAGCCTGAGACAGAGAGAGAAAGAGGAGGGATTAACACAGGATAGGGGAGCCTGAGACAGAGAGAGAGAGAGAGGAGGGATTAACACAGGACAGGGGAGCCTGAGACAGAGAGAGAGAGAGGAGGGATTAACACAGGATAGGGGAGCCTGAGACAGAGAGAGAGAGAGGAGGGATTAACACAGGACAGGGGAGCCTGAGACAGAGAGAGAGAGAGGAGGGATTAACACAGGATAGGGGAGCCTGAGACAGAGAGAGAGAGAGGAGGGATTAACACAGGATAGGGGAGCCTGAGACAGAGAGAGAGAGAGGAGGGATTAACACAGGACAGGGGAGCCTGAGACAGAGAGAGAGAGAGGAGGGATTAACACAGGACAGGGGAGCCTGAGACAGAGAGAGAGAGAGGAGGGATTAACATAGGACAGGGGAGTCTGCCACTGGAGTCGCAGCTCGTTTCCAGCTCTGGGGGCTTATGGGAGAAGAAAAGGTCGGCTTGGGACAGTAACTTTGCGAATCATGGTGATTGGCCTGCTGGCCTCTTATAATGCAGCACAGCTAGACAGCCCCTCGACTGCGGCGCCTATTCTCACCGTGCAGACACCTGCTGGGACATGCTTTTCTTTGCCTGACGCAGGACACACTGCAGCAGCTTCGCTGTCTGGTCCCTCATCCAGCCTACATCCTCCTGCACATCTGGCAACCATTCCAGCAATCTGAGAGAAAGACAAAGAGAGAGAAAAGCTATAAGCTCACAGACAAACACACCACACGCACATGCCTGTATTGCACACTCAAGCACTGTCCTTCCATCAGATTGGGCAGATTGTGGAGCAGGTGGCCAGTCAGTGGGAACTGGGTGGGTGGGGGGAGGGGGGCTACAGTGAGAAACTCACACCCACCTGACAGTCATAGACATGGCCGACTCCAGCGGCAGGGTGTAGGGAATTAACATGGCCGAAGCCATCCTGATGGGCAGCAGGTTGCTCAGAGACTGGAAGCGGCTCCTCCTCTCCTTGCAGGCCTCCACTAGAGCTACAGGGGGCAGCAAAGAGTCTTTGCTTACCTTCATTAATATTTGTGTTGACTCTTTACGAATGGAAACATGATTTTACTGCATTTTATATGCTTTGATGACCATTAAATGAGCGTGGATGTAAATATTTAAGTTACTTTTGGTTAAATAAGACATTCAGCTGAGGAGATAAGCAGCATGTATATGGTGTGCTGTACTCTGATTTCTCCACCCCCCCCCCCCCTCTGTGCAGTGCCTACGCTCTTCCTCCACCCACCTTGGTGTAGCCTTGGGGGAAGGTGCTCAAAAATGTGGTCTTCTTCACTGGCGCTGTTGCTGAACACAGCTGGCTGCCTCTTATGTTGCTCGCCCTCCCGGGCCCCCTCATCCTCATCACCCTCCTCATCCTCATATTCTTCCTCCTCCTCCTCCTCCTCCTCCTCCTCCACCCCATCGCCTATGTTGAGGAGGGCTCGATGGGGTCCACGGAACTGCAGCAGGCCTGTGCTCCAGAAAGAGGAACCGGCACAGGTTCAGCCGAGATACGCACTGCACACAGTGCACAGGACACAGACGTCAAGCTGGGCACATGCAGTGTGGTTATGATCTCATAAAACCTACAGCCATTATTAACTCTCACAAGTGAGCACAGCTCCTGGTGCTTGTGAAGTGAGAAGATGCAGTACAGACTGAAATTAGACTCAATTCTCTGCACAGATCTAACCACATTAATAATAATATTAATACAAACTATCCTCACCAATAAATCTTATTTCTCAACTTATTGATTTTCTTGCTCCCACCAAAGATCATTTTTGGGAGCTGCCATTTCTACTCTACAGGCTTCGGATGACTCAAAATAACTATAACTATTGAATAGGAAGGACAAGAGTGATTAAGTTCAGGCATTCTGAAAAACAACCCCACTGGGGAGGGAAAAAAAATCCTCCTTTCTGAAGTATGTAATGTGGCAGCTGTCCATTGGGTGGATCTAACCTGCAGGCGTCCACTGCAAATTCAATTACAGTGACGCATGGGCCGGGTGTGTCACACACAGTGGTAAGCCTGCCATATTAAACGTGGGCCACTAGGTGTCAGCACTAGAAGAGAAAAAGCTATTCCAGTTTTTTCCTTGCTTCTTAACATCCAGCCATGCAAGGGCTGAGCAGGCTTATCTAAAGGAACATGTAATTTAACTCCAGCTCTTTAACACATGTAAGAAGGCCTTTAGGGGCTGAGAACTCTCACCGTTCTTCTTGATGAAGTGCAGGGCATCGCGATACCCCTGTTTACACATGGCCTTCATCACCTATGAATCCAGAGCAAACGCATGCGCAAAGCGGTTACCAGAGACACACACAAACTCGCACATCCTCACAACGTCCTGCACGGGTCCCGCGTGTGACATACCAGCGGGTCGGGCGGGAAGAGCGCGCGGGACACCCGGTATAGGTTGGTTAGCGTGAACTGGATGCTGGTGTTGGTGAAGCGTAGCTCGTGCAGGTTGGTGGAGCTGTCGCGGGGACAGATGTCGCTCTCGCCGGAGAAGGGCGACACCGTGATGGTGTTCTTCAGCTCATACTGCGGCAGGTTGTCTGAGATGCCTCCGTCTACGTATCGCTGAGGGACAGGGGGTTGGGGGGGGGGGGTGCGATAGGGTTAATCTGATGCGCGGATAAGTGATACTACAGCAAACATTGGCAACGCTAAAGACTCGAGAGAACAGCAATAGGACTCAGACATCACTAGTGGCATCGCAGTCTGGTATGGAGATGTTGAATCAGACAGACAGGAAGGTCATTTCGGATTCTCTGAGCATGAAACAAGAACAAGACCACAGGTGCGCCTCCTGCTGTTGAAAGAGGGCATGAGCACTGAGAGATGCAAAGCAGAACACAGACTGGCTTTCTCTGCATGAATCTGGGAGGAGATACTGTAGAATCAAAATACAAACCGGCCCTACAGTCTCTACCCTTAGGGCTTCTACTTCTTAAACACATCAAACGTGAGAATACTGCCCTGCACGTTACCTGTTAAGCTGCTCTTCTTCTTTACTTTCCTTTAATTACTTGATATCTATTACTGGATACTGTTTACGTTACTGTTACAGCTATACTTACGGTTTACTGGCTGTTTATCTGCAGCTATACTGCTGTACTGTAATTTGTACTTTGTCCTTACTCCTGAAGTGCCCCTTTTGCAACGTCCCTTCTCGTTACTTATAGCACTGTGATGGCAGTGGCAGCATTCCAACCTTCTCTGTACAAATGACAAATAACCCTCATTTTTACCATTTCTTAACTTGACTGGAAATGCCTTGTCCTACTTCATACTGCCCCCTGCCTCCTGCCCCCCCTCACTGCAGCAGAACCAAAATGAGCCGAGGGAGCAACAGTGAGTCTTATGCCGAGTCTTATGCCCTGCTTCTGCTTTCCCAGCATGCAACGGGGCCTCTCATTTCCCCCAAACTACTACTGTGATCATGTATAAAAAAGGGGATATGTCATGATTTCTTCGGCAGTAAGAATAAACTAAAGGATGTTGATATAAATAGGTCTAATAAAAGCCTGACACGCCAATCAGCGCCAGTGCGCATGAACAGCAGGATTAACTCTGAGATCAGCCTGGAAGATCTGGGTTTAATCAGAGGGCGGTGAGGGATCGGAATGACCTTGGGCAGCAGGGCCAGCTGGTCGCCTGTCATGGCGGTGTCTGCACGCACACACACGTGAACACGCACGCACCACAACCGAGCACGTGCCTCCCATTCCGACACTGGTGTATTTTTATTGTGGACAGTATGTCTCTGTAACTCCCTGCAGTTACACTGGGGCCAAGGCCCCTCCCCTCACAGTTTGCTTGGCAAAGTTCACTGTCACGGTTCCTACGTCACTGTCACCACCCCCTCGGGGGACGGGAACCCTGCCCAGATGCTTTCCTTTTCATTTTTTACTCCAGAAGTTGCCACCAAGGTGACATTTTGTTTTGCTTCTTATACAGGTATCCATAGATTTACGTCTGGGTTTCGTCCCGAAAGTGAGGACGTGAGTCTGGACGTATCTAGATTATTACAAGGAAAAGGTCAAATATACTGTATAACATAAGGTACATTATCACACACATTTAACTAAACATCTATGGTGGCACCACGATCAGGTGGTTTTGGTTTTTTGCCACATGCCGCACATGTGTTAAAGGAAATCGCGTTAAGCCCAGGGGACACTGTACAGTGAATAACACGAATGGGTATGCTGCCGTTCACACACATACACACTGTCACCAGACTGATGCAACAGGAAACAAACATGAAAATGCTCCTGTCATTATTTACAATACAAAAGTGATACACTACACATCTCAAGTATAAGAGGCACGTCATTAGAGACCGGAATCACACCATTTCATCACTGTGACTCTACGTTTTCGCTCTGCATTTCCCAAACAGCTAAATCACATCGTCTCTATTATAGTCATATGATGCCTTCCTGAACACTCTGGGTATGTTTATGAGGTTTAAAAAAGTTCATATGTCACCAGATTCTGGTCAGCGTGTGCGTGCAGGCATGTGCGTGTTTGTGTGGGTCATTGTGTCCACGCGTACCCAGCGACCAAACCCTGGGAACACGGCCTGCAAAATGCATCCTCCCGGGAACGAGGAGATGGCAACAATGCAGAGAAACAGAGAACCAGATGAAAGGTCACACAGCTGGGCTCAGAAAGCCAAGAAGAAGAGAGAGGGAGAGGGAGCGTGCACTAGGCTAGCCAAGTCCAAAAGTGATCAAACTGTACAGCGAAGACGAAAAGTAAGGAGGGGAAAATAAAGGGCGGGGATAGGTAAACAGCAGGGGAGGTGGGAGGGAAAACGGGAGGGGCACAGAATGATAAGAATGATGAGGAAAGATGTTAAATATTCAGAGAGCAGAATAATTGGCATGTGTTTGGATGGCCAGCTGCTGGTCAGGGTGACATTCAGACGAACACCGATAATGCACATACTAATATTGAGAGCCTATCTGTTCTTCAAAACATGGCCTGAAAAATCAGCACGACAAACTCTAGGGGGTGCCGCGATAACTACTGCCATGCAGAAAGCTCTAGGGCAGTGGTTCAGTGGTACTGATTTAGCCCCAGAACCCACATTTCCCCCTTGGTCACTAAGTCACAACCCAAATTCTTCAAATTCTGGACTAGTCTCACGAAATTTGTTAACCGGGTTGGGTGGCATTGAAATTTCACGATCCACTGAACTGGTCCCAGTTGAGAAACAGTGCTCTAGGCTGTACTGCGAAAACTGCAGCCATGTAACATTACAGTTTATCCATCCAGTGTCCAGTACTCAGCAGCAGTGAACCCGGAGGCTGCTCCCTCCTAGGGCATAAGCCCAAACTTACTCCACAATTGAGAGCCATCACTTCACTTCACTTAATCACAGGCTTTTAGACTGTTCAGTGAGACTCGGGTTACACAAAGGAAATCCACGCAAGCATAGAGAGGATACACATACTCCTGAGGTACAGCCAGAGGTGCTGGGGCCGGAGGGTACAGTACCAGCGACTGAGCCACCAGCAACAAACATTACAGTAACTCTATAAACTGAGCGTGTTACCACAGCATCATTAGGACATGCAGGCACAGCTTACAATTAACCACTCATGCTTTGTTTGCCCAAGACTTTCCGAATCCTCCAGCTCGAAGATTCATTTTCAACCAGAGACTCTGAACTGACCACCCCCCCCCCCCATCAACTAGTCAAGTCAAATAGTCTCTTAAAAAAAATACACATTTCACATGAAAAAATAAAACACTGACAGTCAGGACACTGTGCAGCAGTACAGCTGGCGAGTATAAGCAGACGAGATACTTACCACTCCCTGTAGCGTGGGGGGGATGAGGCCACAGTACACAGGGATATAGGCACTGCAGACACACGCCTAGGTAGAGGGGGCAGTGAGAGCATCAAACGCCGGCCAGAGGCAAATACCACACGACACAAGAGGACAAGCCACCGATTACTGAGATATTACTAACAGCGATAGGGACGAACTTCAAGGTCACAGCACACAATGCAAAGAACACTAATGGGTGATTTGGCAGATACAGTAAGTACAATATAAGCACTGACAGTTTTATTATAATTGTTGTTGTTTAGAGCTTCTGGTCTTGGATATCAATATGGTACAGCCACCAAAAATAAAATGATGCACCTCTGATCATAAACAGTGATATTCTAGTAAATGACATATACAATGTTCAATTTATCCAACATTCCCCTCAGTTGTGTAGGATGTGTGTGTTAGCAATGTCGACGATGAACATGTCCAGCTGACACGGATCAAAGGGAAGTGTGTAGGTCATAAAAAGTGCATAATGCTGGACAATGTGATGGAACATATTATGAGCAGAGCACAGACCCCACTGGGAAACGCATGTGTGGGATTCGGTATTTGTTAATAAAAATGTACCGTTGACAGCGAGTGTCTGAGTGCTTCAGAGTGCCAAAGTGTATCCCAGTGAATAACAGTGACAGTGTAACACTACATGTGATTTTTGCTGTATCAGTGTCAGTACGCAGGTTTAAGCCTGAGCATCATCCATGTTACAGACGACTGTGTGTCTTAATCACAGTGTGTCAGAGTCCCATTATATCTGTACAAAGCCCAAAAACCTCTAAAATTTCCCAGTGATTATGTCATAGTACAGGAATTATGCCAAGTCTCTGAAGCACAGACAACTTCAGTAACTTATACAGACAACAACAATCATCCATTGCAGGCAAAAACTAGGAGATTGTTTTTAAAAACACATCATTATGTTATAATTTCAATAAATTGTCAACAAAGTTGACTTCCAGATGAGTATATATTACTTGCATATCACCTAATAAAAACCGGCTAATGTCTTCATTGAATATGGGAGAAATGTCATTACGAATGAGACAGGTTGTATGAAATGCTGAATATCAGAATTTTGCCTGGGTAACTGTCTGTGATGTCACACGAGTATTATGCTCTTGTAGAGATCTTAATGCAATTTGCAATTCATCTCCATTGTTCATGTTTGCACAGAGGCCAGCTGAGCCCTGCTTGTGCCGAGTGCGGACCCCCTGTGCCGGGGATTCTCAAAGTCCGTGGTCTGGATGCAGACCAAAGTTAATCTGGATTCAGCCGATAATGCGCATTTGAATCAATATGGTTAACGTACAAAAAGGCTTAATGTGGTTTGAAATACAAAAATAGTCCACCAAACTTCGTACACACACAACTCATTATAACCCCCCCCCCCTCCCCAATGACAGAGATGTCATATATACGTTATATATTGATGTCTATATTGAGTTATTCTTAATTCTTTAAATTCCATGAAATGCTATTTTGTTATTGAAAATTGATCCGGATCTATGATTTTGAACAAGAACCTGATGCGGACCTTTGATCAAAAAGTGCGATGCTCTCACCTGGACCAACTCCTCCTTGCTGTTGAACTGGGACACCAAAACATTCTCTCCATCTGACACACGGGTCAAGGAGATGCCTAACCTTCCAGTTGCACGAGAGTGGCAATCTGGAGGCAGTGATCTGTACAGCAACTTCCGCATGATCTTCACCAGGTTGAAGGAGGGATGCATGGGCCCCAAAAATCGCTTTCGGGCTTCTTTGGCAACATCAATGATGTTCGCCCCAGCTTCTCCTGAAAAGACAGCATTGTCCGAGATTATAGTTAGTTATAAGGCCTCCATCAACAAAACGAATAGATTAGAGAGGAAAAGACACACAGGCAAAAAGAAAAAAACGGTTTTGGGCATCCAGCATTCTACAAGACATTGACTTTGCTCAAAAACCGACAGGTCTGCATTCTTCAAAATAATATTAAACAAAAGAGGAAGTAAAACGAACAGGCATGGCTGGCAAGATCATCGAAGGTAATCAGATTCATTATTTTGGTTTTACAGGACGATGCTAGTCAGGTGGAAACACTGCTCAGGACACGCTGAGCACTTTGAAATGTATTCAGCTGTTCCGGGATGACAGCGGATGCCAGTTAGGGAGAGCTATGACAGAGGAACGGTGCGCATCAATGATCATGAGTCATGCTCATCATACCTCAATTATTATTAGCTTTAAAAATACGTAGATTATTCGTTCACGGATTACACGCCAACGCAAGGCAGGTTGGGTAGCGCAAGGGGGCCTCATACGTACCCAAGCATGTCCCGGTGACCAGGGCGGACGCAGTGAGGGCTCCCGCCGACGCTCCGTAGATGTGCCGGGCATTCTCTACTAGGAAGGGTGCGTGCTCCTGCAGACAGCTCGCAACGCCGACATGATAGATGCCCAGGAAGCCACAGCCGGCGAACGAAATATTCCAGGGAGAGTCGAGGGGAAACATGCTGAAAGCCGACGCTGGAGGCAGCGACGCACACTGGCGCGGCTTCGCCTCAGTACGGGCAAACCGAGGCTGGCGCAGAACTTCGTCAAATCACACCAGACACAAAGACACCCGTGAAAACGAAAAGCTATTAGCCTCGATTTCCGTCGGCCGGTTTTTTAAAAACTCACTCTAATCTACTTATCTAGATAAAGGAAACAGTCGCCATATATGTATACCGCAGTTTATACATCAAACTCATGTTGCTGATCTTCCTGTACTCACTGTAGGACTCCTTCCGTTTATATAGTTCCCAGCGACACAGTTGCTAAATTCAGAAGACAAGTCCCCTTCACTTTCACGTTTTTTCCCTTTAGCTCCTTTCTTTTTACATTTGCTCTGTCAATGTTGTCTGTCGGCGCCCGTATATATTTGCCGATCAGTCACCGCCTTGTTTATTTCACTTCTTCCAGCTGTTTTGTCATTGCCCTCTCCAGAGTCCCTCGCGCAGCGAGGGCGGGACATTGAAAGGCAGTGACCAATAAAAATCCGAGAATGCGGAACTCTCAGCCAATGAAACAACGTAAATAACGCCCAAACAATTCAGTCGCTGAGATCGCCGCCCTATCCGCCCCAGGGCAAGATAGGAAAATACTTAGGTGATTGCTATTATTTGACATTTACTCCAGAATGTAATAACCGCAGAGGAACTGGGTATAATTCCAAGGGTTTTTGGTCTTATGAGAATTTAATAATGTCATAAACAAACACTGTGATTCTGCACTGAAAAATTCGTAAGTCATTGTTCCCACGTGTTGTCCTGTATACTGTCACTGATACAGGAACCCTGTAATTTCTTGTATTTATGATAACATACAAGCAAATAGTAATTTCGGTAACTTTGAACAGATTTTTTTTTATTAATTAAGCTAATGGAAGTTAAATCTTTCCCAAACTAAAACTGCAGAAATTACGGTTAAATATTTATCGCATTCTCTTAAGGCCTATGTAATTAACGGATAGCAGTCACCACTTACGGAAAACAGAAATCAACAAACGGTGTTGACATTTAATATATTGAGAGCAATACCACACGAAGCTGTACAGTAAAGCTGTACTACTAGGACAAACAGCATGTGAGTGCGAAAATATCTTCCAAGTAAGAGGACACTGGAAATAAACATAATTTTTAAAACTTGTTTTATTTATTAAGTCAGAGAGATACACATTCACAGAGGGACTGTCTTAAAAGGATTCAGATTTTCCTAGAAAGGTGGATTTTTCAAAACGCCAGCCATGTCCTGTACTCCTACTTGTTTCTGAGGAAAACATTGTGAAACTGTGGGGCCTATATTTGACATTTTGGTCGTACATTTCCCAGAGGCAGACTGTTGCAGATTTAAATTGCAAACCTCAGCTGGATGTTGGAGAGTGTCCCATGACTGATTCCATTACAATTGCCCTGTTCATTCATAGTAATAGGGAACACGACCCCTGTCCAGTATTGGGAGTGGCAATGAGTGACTGCACAGCATGTACTTGGCTAAATTCTGCTGTAAACAGTACAAAAATAATGAATATGCACCTGAAAAACAAAATATGTGCAGATCATCCAAAGCTTGTTGCCAGTTCTTACTGAATCTTCAACTCAAGTACAGACAGCCCGGGGCACTTGGCTGAGTTACACCCAAAATGTCATTTCGTATTAGAGTGATTATTATGGGTTCATTCACGCCACCATTCAAATGATGCCATTCTGCATGAATTCACAGACAGAATAATTGTGTTGATTACTGTGGTGCATGTGTGTGCAACCATCAACTAGAACCTGGGCAAACAGCCTTTTCCAGGAGCTACAAGCCCTGGCAGTGTGCATATTCCTTGAATATGTGTGTAAGATTGTGAAATGATTCCCAGTGCGGCAGCATAGATCATGGTAAACAATACATAAGGGTAAATCTGTCTAAAGTGCATGGGTGACCTTGTACCTCAGGGAGGTGGTGGGGCAGGGCGGTATGGGGGGGGGGGGGGGGGTCCACGCATATAGCATCGCTAAACATTTGATGTTAGAAGTTAGCTTGTTTTACTCTGAAGAGAGCATTGAGCATTCAGCCTGAAACATGAGTTTATCATGATTTTTCCCCCCCTGTTTCATTCAGAAATGTGTTGCTGATGAATATCCTTGCATTTGTAAATTGTAATACTTCAAACTGGAGTATTCTCAACAGAAAATGTAAGAAAAAGATGTTTCAGAGAGCACAAATCACATAATTCCTTTTCTTGTGGCCCTTTTGCCCTCAGTCTGGCAGATAATGTGACCAGAATGGGACACTTGCAGATAAAGATGAGTTTACATCATTGCTAACTGCTTGATGCAAAGAAAACCAAAGGGCGTTTTGCTCATAATCGATCATTTTTATCAAATGTAGCTGTAGCTCTCATTCAAGTGTAGCTTGCTCATTGAAAACAGAAGAATCAATACAGGATGTTTGCATGTCACATATTGATCTACTAGGACCATATTCATCCACTTATACCTGCTTGGTTAATCAGAGATAGCTTTGTGACCAAAATACATGGACACAAATAAAATAAAGCAAAAATTGAATTTGGCTTTGTGTTTCATTGAAGATCTACTAATGGTGAAGCTGTCAGAATTGCATTTGTGCTGTTCAAAATGAAACTCCATTCAGAAGCAGTCCCGAGTTCGTGGATAGATAACCATAATGACTCACTAAAGTTACAAGCAATACCTCCTTATCGGGATCTTCATAGCGCCAGTGATATACGTACACACAGCAATCTTTTACACGGTCAGTGTTGTGGCCTTAGAAAAACACTCACGCATTTATAACTGGCGGGTGGTGAAGATCAGAGGTTAAAATACACCAAATCCTTAATAATGACATCATTTTTGGCAACATTGTTAACTGTAGAGTGAGACAGGCACTGGCATAAATGTCGATAAACGGAAATGGAAAGGTACACCACATAGTCCCAGAAGATTTTTGGAGAAAAACCAAGAAATTAATGCCATGGTAGTAGATTAACTTACTTTAGTGGCTACATTCAGTAGCTTAGCAGGTGCATATATTCAAGGTAGGTTTGTGCAGTGGCAGCACTGCAGTGGCAGCACTGCACTGTCAGCAGTCATGCCACCTGCGGTTCAGATTAGGTAATCCATCTGACTCTAAGCCGGCTTGGGCCTGGCCAGTACTTAGATGGGAGACCAGCTGGGTTGCTGCTGGAAGAGGTGCGGGGTTGGCCAATAGGTTAGCCCATCCTGTGGTCTGTGTGGATCCCAGTGCCCCAGTGCAGTATGGGGACACTGAGCTGTAAACATGGTGCTGTCCTTTGGATGAGATGTAAAACTGATGTCCTGGCTCGCTGAGGCCATAAAAGATCCCTGGGTATCTTTTGAAAGAGTAGGGGTGGTACCCTAATGTGGGATAACTTGTCACCCTTGCTGTGTTTATGACGTTGCATAGTTCCCCTGGTGATGTATCGATTTCTTTGTGCCATCCAATGACGTGTTAATTTTAAATTGCCCAGTGTGTATGACTGCCCTGTAGTGGGCTAGAATCCCACCCTGGATAACTCATGGCCTGTGCATTTTGGGATAGGCTCCAGTTTCACTGCAAACCTATACTGCAGGGCTATTCAACTCAAGCCCTCGATTCCAAATCCAGGCCTTGTTTTCAGTTCTCCCAGGTAGTTAGTTTAATAATTACTGATTCTGATTGGTCAGAGGCTTCACACCTGGCTCACAGATAAAGGAAGGCTGGAGAATCAGCAGGGTTCAGCCCTTGAGGACCATGAGTTGAATAGCCCTGCTATACTGGATGAGCGGTTATGGAAGATGGATGGATTTTAGGGTAAGGACTATCAAGGGCATAGGAGAGAGTTTGATATTGGGGAGGGGGGCACAACTCCATAATTAATACGCAAAGGTCTGTTTGAATTAAGCCAAATTAAATACTGGGGGGTACACAACCACTGGATCCTATCGTAACTATAAGTGCACTGCGACATGAATCATCAGCCTTCACATCATCAGGAGAAGATGTTTGCTCCTTGACAAATAGGTAAACAAAGGAATTACCAAACTTCTTCAGTCCTAGGAGAGCGATATTGATAAAGTGTACAGGCTTCATGTTTGACATTTGCACTGTGTACTCAGAACGTTAGACTGGAGGGCAATAATAATTATCCATAAACATGGAAAAACTGGAATCAGGGAGTTTCAGAAAATTCCAACACATGGACTTGAAGTGTGCTGTTGTCGTAATGTAACCTTGATGTACTGGTCGAAACAGTCATCCTAGTCTCAAGCCCTTGCCTGCTCCAGTACAGGTGAAAGTTCCATTGGTTAGAGGCAAAAACAGGAACACCTTATCGGGACAGGAAGCCATGAAGACAGAATCAAATCGATTCTTCCTAAGGGCTTAAGGTCAGGATAGTGTTTATCTGGTCCATTCCCTCATGTGACCACTGTTATAAGTCATCTCCTTACCCGCCCACCCTACACACACAAACTGCTTAGCATCTAACGGCATGTGTTCAATGGTGGTAAACAATTTTCTGAAAACCTCATAACCTTTCTGAATAAAGTTCAAATGTGTTTATATGGAGAGAGCTGTGATCAGGTTGCTTTTTTTTCCGATCATTGCTTTCACAATCATTTCCATTTTGGCAGACTAATAATTCACGGACAGTACTTTTTAAATCCTGGAAGTTTCGGGGCTTTAGTGAGCAAATGTCTTCAGGCACACACTGACTGATGGAGGAACTTTCCGAATTGACGCTGGCTCTGGACTGAATAAAAATTTGTGTTTTAAAACACAGGGAAAGATTCCTCCCATCGTAAGTGAATTTGACTTGTCTTTTAATTATGTGCCGGAAGCATTTGTTCAGAGCTACCTGAAAGTGAGGCAGGAAACATATAACTTCAACGCTGAGATGGAAAAAAACTGCAGCACAGACTGCTAATAAGGAAAACAAAAAACATAAGAACCGGGGCTTGTATCTTGCTATGAGTTTTAAGGTAACCCAGTTTAAATGGATTTTATTTTTGTTGACCTACATTTAGCCCAGACTACCTTAAATCTGGCTAAGCAAGAAATCCTGCTTTGTGATACGGGCCCCTGATGTCAAAACTTCTTCCAGCACCAACATACTAGGAATTCACTAATTAAAACACTGACAATTGACTGACTGACAGTAGAATACAACATGTAGATGAAACCATTCCAGAACATATTCCTGCTCTTTTCTCACAAGTTTACTTTATTGGAATTTTCCAATGTTTCAAATGAAGTGTTGGACAGCTGATCTAGTCCAGCGATGCCAGAAGATGTGCAGGTGAATAATGCAGTCCTGCCCAGCCCAATTCTGGAATTTAATTGAAAATAAGTTGCCATTATTTTTGTTTTCCGTTTGCCTTGTGGTAGCTTATTAAAAGCTGGAGACATCATAACAATTTAATATGAATTTAAGGAATATTGTTTTGCATGCATGGTAAACAAAACTGTTACGCTAACATTGCCCGTTTGAATTGCATGTGTCATACACCTCACTCAATTTCTACCTAGATAAAACTGCGCACTGTTTACTCCCAGTCATTTTAAATTACGATCCCCATGAATCTTTAGTGCTATAAAGAGTCTAATGTTTCCTGGGAATTGCAAAGGTCACAGCGCACACCGCAGGAAAACAACCAAGGAAGACCACTTTTATAACTAAAACAAGTGATTTACTTATGTATATATATATATCTACTGCAATGCTTAATATAAAACAAAGAACTGCAAGTCATTTTCCTTTACTGGTAATGCTAATTGAAAACTGAAACAATGTGATACAATGTAGAACGTACATTATGAGTTCATAACGGTTCACCTGTAAATGCATGCAGTAACAGATTGACAGGTAAGAACTTATACTTTATACCTGGCATCTATGAATGAGTTACTATGTACTTGTGGGACAATGTTGTTGACAAGAGTGCCCCCCACAATGAGAGCCAATTGATAACACCCAGTCTTCCCACGAAGAACAGCTCTGCTCTGCTATGACTTGGTGTACATACAGAGGAAAGCTCTCTGCTAAGCACCATTAGTGAACAGAAGAGGAAAGTGAAGACCAGGAGCCACCCCGTCTGCACCAAAGTGAGAGATCACACCTGGGCCACATGTGTAAGAAGAGTTTGTTTATTTGGACCTGAGACAGTCTTAGTCAAACAGGCCGAATCCCATGTCACCATCTGATTCCTCAGATTCTTCCTTTTCTTCCTTCTTCTTCTCCTCCACTGTAGTGGGAGAGAGAGACGATCATTAATGCCTTCTGTTATCCTTACGTCTACCACTGCTTATATAATGGCAGAATAAGCTTAACGACTATAAACTGTTCTCTTGGTGTGGGACGAAGTCCTTTATGCTAGATTTCTGACATCACCTGATGCCACCTGGTGGCCATTCCCCAGAACAGCAATCAAGGTTCTAACCATACAGTGCCATAGGGGTTCTAAAACTTTCCATGTCCATGACTGTACAAAAATTTCACAAATCATGCAGCGATTCCATGAAATACTGTTAATGTTTTTTCAGATGTGAGGAGAACATCTGAACGCGAGGAGTCACAAGAAAAACAAAATGTATAGCTTGTGTTTGGAAATTAACTAAGCCCTCCACAAAAGCCGCAGCGTTCCACAGCCTGGCACAACAGTGCCCGTGGACAGATACCCCTACCTAACTACACCTAACTAGACCTTCTTTTGGGAACATGCACTATTATACTTGTCTTTAGTTGCAATGACATCCAAAATGTCTCTCTGTACAGCAAATTACACACAGGGAAAGGGCTGTATATACGTTTGTGACAGTGAACCTTATGAGTGCTTATTACAAAAACAAAACATTTCCCGATATTTCCATCACATAGCGACATTTGCAATCTACACCAGATTAAATGCAAAAATTTCAGATTAGGTCCACACATTTCATATTACAGCTGCTGCGCACGTCTCCTGCGCAGTACGACAGAAGTGCAGCAAAGCAGCAGCGCAATACAGTGATCTTGCATTCTCACCGGCAGCTGGGGCAGCGGCGGCCCCTCCTGCTCCAGGAGCAGCAGAGCTCGCCACGGCGACGGCGCCTCCGGCAGGCATGCTGGCCAGCTTCCCGTAGCCTGGAACAGGAAATAGACATAAATATACCTACAAGCGTTTAACCACAGAGAGACTGTCCGTTTTTTGCTGCATTACATCCACAACACTGGCACTAATGTATTGGGTGCATCCAGTGCTTAATTTGTGCCGGATCTTGCCGGAACACGTTCCAGGACCTCTGTTTTTGACTGTGTATATCCGGCAGACCTCTGGTTATTAAATCAAGCACTTCTTGTATTTATTGAAGCAAGCGTAAAAGAGTTTTATTATTTTAAACAAATCAGGTCTAAAGAATTTTTGAAACACTGGTTCAGTTCTTTAACGTTTGTTAATTCCACCACTGCCAGAGAATTAACAGAAGATAAACATGTTTTTTTTTCTGGATCACTCTGATATTTAATGCATAGCTGGGTTTATAATGTACACTAAAATCAAGAGAGTCTCACCTTGGTTAATGATGTCGTTTACCTTCTTGCCGTTAAGTTCAGAGATGACCTGGAAGGAGGCACAGAGATGGTTAAATATCCAAAAGCATAGCAGCATCATCAAGAGAGAACAATATGACATTCTCCTATTCCTTGGTCAACCAGGCTGAAATCCACTGAATTATATCCTTCATTGAGTACTAATATGATTATTACAACAAAATCACTAGGGTTGGTCAACAGACAAATTGAGCACTGCTTAAAATTCATCATATTGGTAGCAAATGCCCATTAAAATTTCAACAAATGGAGTAACGCATTAACATGTCGTTTTATGTCACAACATAAATGTTGTTTTGTCATGTCTTGTTTATATAATGGCTGTGTCTTAGTGTTTATATTCTATTTGTGACAATTTTCATTTGTACCAAGAACACTAAGAATACTTCAGCTATGACAGAGTGTGGGTCTCCACACACTATCTGAAGCTGACAATAAGATACTTTTTTTTTACATTTTCTTGATGAACACCACAGTGTTGATTTTTAAGTCTGAACGTACACAGACTGAAAAAAATATATACATATAATCAAACATTCACGTTTTAATACAGAGGATTAAAATATGGTGTGAATTACAGTTTCTGATGTTCTACAAGAGCGGGGATAAAGTCACGTCAAGCAGCACTGGGCCAAATGTCTAACTGACTCAATTAAATTATTTTATGTGTGCTTTGTCAAGGTATGTCTGCCCTAATGTGAAAAATGCAATTCATACCTTGTCCAGCCGCGTGTCGTCAGCCTCAATGCCCACGCTGTCCAGGATCTTCTTGATGTCTTTTGCTTGGGGGTTATCATTGCCGCCGAGGGCAGCCAGAAGGTACGCAGCAACGTAACGCATGCTGAAGAGACCATATGGAGTGTGACATATGAACAGAAGTTTTAAAAACTGGACAGCAGCATAACATTCAATACACATGGGAACCAGAAAATAACAGCCTACTGACCCTTCATTATTGATGAACCAATGAATATTCAACACATACATTACCGCTCAAGTTCGATAGACCGAACATAAACATTTTCTCATAACATCGTGCACGTAATTTTATAGATAACATTAGGGTAAATACTAGTATGTATTCATGTAGTCGTCGTTAAAGCAGAGATTCATACGTATCTGTATAGATCGATCTTTATTCAAAATCCACGTGTTCGATCAGTGAGGGTAGATCTGCTTGTTATCGGCAATTCAAATATATATTTTTAAACCTCAATTTTCCAGAAAAAAACGGCCTAGGGGTCCTACATATTTTCACAAAGGGGTTGCGAAAAACAAACACTAAAAACTGAGATTCTAATTTAAACTGGACACTCACTTGGGAGAGAGAAGGTTTTTGCGTGCACGCCTCAAAATTCAGAGAAGCGGAAAGGAAGGTAATGGCGGACGGAAGCGGAAATGTACATTTGGTGGGCTGGCCAGAAAATCAAAACCGATTTCCTATTGGCTGATGAAGAGGCGGAAGATTGCTAGGTACAGTGGGAAAAATGACGTATGAGCAGGAGTAGTGATGGGCAGGTCCTGTCTCTCCTAAGGCGATATCGGTTTCTGATATTGTTTGTATTGTGACGTGTATTCATTCATTTTACTAGCAGTGTCTTGTTTGTGCATTATGTGCACTGGTGTTAGTTTCATGGTGTTAGACAGCTGTAGTGTAGTGAAATACCATAGAGACAATATTTTATTGTTCTCCTATTTCTTAATGTTTTCACATTTTACTTCTTCTTAATATATAATATTTAATATGAAGCATTAAAACTATTCTCTTTGCTAGCATTAAAAATAATTAAATGAACATGTGTTCATCTTAAGTATTTATCTTAGTAAAAAAAATGTAAATGTAAATCAGACAATTTTTTTTCAAGGTAGTCTTGAAGTAGTCTAGATGTTTAATAGGTCTGTATACATTACCTCAAGTTCTGACAACAATAAATTTATAAAAATATATTTGCAACCATTTTAGATATGAATCAATGACAAAGGCAAATGACACGTTTTTATTTATGTACATTCTATAAATTTAAAACAGCCTGTGCGTGACATCTAGCCTTAACCACATAACTACCTCGCATTACCACAAATACACACTGAAAAGCTCAGAAAAATTCCTGTATTCCTATTTAACTATTTTCAAAAATCGTAAAATCTGGTGAGTGTTCCCTAGTCGAGCTGTTTACTGGCCCCTTGTCCTGCAGTAGCGACTCGCACCTCCAGGTGTCCTGCAGTGTTACAAAATGCAGCACCGCCTGCAGCTGCAGTAGGTCTTTTTCTGTTGACTTTGAAATACTGATGTTGTTATTTTGAGTTACATGCTTTTTTTTGGCAAAATCTTTCCAGAATCTGCTAACCATGGAGATATAAAGATAAGAAATGTATCATTTTCATAAAAGGCCTGACAAACTCACCATGGGAAAGAAAGTCAGTGATGTTATCAGCGATGCTCTGTCATGCTGATGAATGCTAGCGGCCATCGGCATCGGTGACTATATGCACACGTTTACTGTTTATGCTGGGGTATTATGCAGTTTTTTTTCTTCATGTAATTAATCTCTGGGTACTAAGACTTACCGATAACCTCTAATTTTGAAGACTGGTCTCTGTTTCTTTAAATATATAAAGTATTTACTCCTTTTCAGCTTCTTTATTTTTCCTAGTGGTGGAAAAATTGTATAAAAGACATTAGTGTAAATTTGATATACAAATATGCTGCACCAAATGCAAATTTTAAGACTGTTCAATTCCCCAGAGCATCTGGCAGATGAGCAGAAGCACTCTAGGTGTGAAGACAGGGATGCGAGGTGATGCAGGAACATTTCTACTGTATGTTAGTGTGGCTGCCTGTGACTCCAGTCCTCTCTACCAAACACACACAGGCACATGTAGCATAAACAGCCATGGAAACAATCAAGAGAGCACTCTATATTTTTAAACAAATCTACATTTTTAAAATCCTGGTTTAATTATGGTCCTTCTGGCAGAAGGCTACGCTGCACGGCAAGATGCTTTCAGGTTAAAAATTTCTAAGACAACAGTACACAAAAATACGGTGAAGCAGGAGACACTGGGAACAAGCAGAAACCAGGCAGGTAAAAGGCGGAAGCGACATTCTAATGCCAGAGACGTCTGTTAACTTATCCGACAGTCTCTCATGAATCGAAGGATGACATCAAGTGACCTTCAAAAGGAATGGGGAACATTAAGTGCAGGTGTGAAGTGCACTGCTAGGACAGTTCGTATCAGGCTGCTAGAAGCAGGACTGCAGTCCCATAAAGCAAGGAAGAAACCTTTCATTAATGAGAAACAGAGAAGAACCAGGCTGCAGTTTGCAAAAAATATATATTATTCACAGCCACACTCCCATAAATTGAGAAATGAGTGAAATAATAAATTGTGCTGCAGTCTCTTAATTTTTTCTGTGGCTGTATTAGCACATATTTGCACACTGGTGTTGGCCATCCACCCGCAGCACGAGTCTTTTTGTCTGTGTGACTGTGTGCACCATGCAATCGTGATGCATTTTGAATTGGGGGGATTGATACATGGGCAGGGGATGCAATGGGAGGGACTGTGTTGAGTAGCTATTTTTTTCATGCCATCTTAGTTTATATATTCTACATTGATGGCTGTGATGTTTGGCCCAGCTACATCACAGTCCACTTGGGCAAGTATTTCTGAACCCGTGAGATGTGAAGATTCCACACACCATGATTAATAATTTAAAGCAATGAAATGTTAATGCACTTCTAATTATGAATTAGCAAATCTAGGAATGTGACTAGAAAGAAGCTGTAGCTTATACTCATTAATTGCTACATCAGATTTCATTGAAATCCAATAAAGCAAAGCTAATTATGAAATGTCCTGGAATTGAAGGCTGGGATCTTCATGCTCAGCTTGTGTTGGACCCCCTCATAGCATGTATCTCACTTGCTGATGCTAGTGTCCTTCCAAGACAAACCTGTATTGTCCTATGTAGTGTCTCTCTAAAGCAAATGTTTATTGTTTTACAAAAAACTACTCTTTATAGTTATAAGGTTTATGTAGTCATACTATTTTAATTTTAATCCAAGTTTTAGTTTTCCCATGTAAAAGCAACTACTTTTATGCAGAATGGCAATAGTTTAACTGTACTTTAAGTTTAGCTGTTAGAATCTGATAAAAAAAACACCAGATGAACACCGACAGATGGTGTAACACAAAGAACAGCCAGGACTCATCCTGAAACATTCATCATGACCAGAAATAGTCCAGATCATTCTGTAGACATCGGTACGGCATGTATAAACATTCTGTTTTACTTTAGCTGTTCCTGTCTGTAGGTTTGTGTGTGGCGGTGACCCACCAGTATCCATATTTCACCACTCCACAGTTAATTTAGGGCCGACCTGGGCAAAAGCCAGCCTGTGGGCCATATCTAGTCATTGGAGCTATTTTTGCTGGCCCGGGTCGATCTTTGCTGGCCAATCATTAAAATGGAATAAAATAAGAATAAAGTTTTGTGTTTAAGTCTCAAGAATAATCACAAATACAATTGCTTCCAAACCTGCATGCAAAAATGAGTCTCCCCCAAAAATGATTCTATTGCCACTTCCATGGGACATAAAATGACCATTATTGTCATACTGAAGCTCATAGTTGACCCTCCACAGAAAATAATTGCCCAGGCCAAATCTAGGGGTTAGCAACCTTAAACATACCTGAACACTCATAAATAGGCTGCGTGAAAAATACTGTAAATGAAATTGTATGTTTCTTCTTCAATATAATACTGTCTCACAATTTCAAATCCAACCTCATCCCGCAAAGTCCAGTCTGATTCTGGTGCATGATATAAAGACCATCCTCAAGTCACAATACCTAGTAAACTGCAGAGTTGATGCCCAATATCTACATTTTATTGTCCTATAAGGGTTGCAGACAAGTTATTTATAAGCATTTCCATATCCCACCTTGACCTAGTTGAAGACAAGCGGCATGGAAGGTAGACGAATGGTTCCATTCCCACGACTGATCAGCAACTGAATAGACTATTTGAATATTTGAACTGCAGGGTGAGAGTTTTCGCTCTGTGTGAAAGCCAGTCATTTTATCACTTACTCAATTATTCCATCTTTTTCTGGCAACATCTTTTCTCAGAATACAGCTTTAATGCATTAAGTGCGATGACAAAGATTTTGCATGATTTTTCTTGGTTTGGAATATAGTAAATGGTTAAGCTGAATTGCTACAGGTGAGAAAAGTAAAGTTCTGATCATTGGTTGTTTTAATGGTAACGTTTCTGTACAGCAGTGTTTCCCAATCCGGTGCTCAGGAACCCCCAGACAGTCCACGCTTTTTCTCCCTCCCTGAGCTCAGTCTGGGAGGGGGCATAACGTGCACTATTTGGGGGTCCCTGAGCACCAGGTCGGGAGACACTGCTATGGAGGAAACAGAATGAATTGGGCCACAAGGTTGTAGGTTGGCCTGATTACAAATTAACACACTATATTGTATATATAACATATAAATTGTTTTATAAAGGTAGTTAAGGCCTGATGAAGAGTTGGTCTTTCATTTTTAATATACACAGGAGAAGTGTTGATTTTATCCATCATGAGGAATGTAGCAGAAAGATGTGACAGCAGCATAATTCTCAGTTGAAAAATTCAGCTGCTCCTCATTCCTGGGGGTGTGAAGTAATGACTAGAGGGTGTGGATGTAAGACAGAGGCCCCTTTCCCCCCCCCCTAACTGCCCAGGGATGTTATATCACCGCAGTGGGGTTGAAAATGACGGGTTACAAAAAGGAGAGTTTCACTGCATTGCTAATAGTAGTACAACTTCGGCTATTGATTTAATTTGCTTGTTGGTTTTTGGTTAAATTTTCTTATCCATTGGTTTGACCTTGAAATAGGTCATTTATATGTTGCTTTGTAGTGTTTGTAAGATAAACATTTGTGTTAATTTCCAGATGACAGAAGTGGTGATCCAATAGAAAGACCACAAAATCAAGAGAATGAACAGAAGCCTGGAAAACAGTGGATGGGGGGATGGAGCAAAAGGAGGAGATGGTCCAACCTGATGGGAGGAGGGACGTACTGGGAGGGGGGGGGGGGGGGGCTGGACTGCTGACTTATGGGGTGGTTTGTAGTCATGCTGGTGAGTCATCATTGAGGCATCTGGGACACTGCAGGGGATTAAAATTAAAGCGCAATGTGTGCACTGCACACACACGTGCATAAATGTTCACAAGTAGAGTAAAGTGCACCCACAGAGTCACCTCGAGCAAAATGCACACTCATGCCTGTACGCACACACTAACATCACACACACGCGCTGAACAAACAGCACAAGAACATGCACACATACACATAAATACATACAGACCTAACGGCAATGTACACACATCCAGAAACACACATTTTCACACAGACATACGCAGATATTTGGATGTATAACATGTGTCCAATTTATTAAAATCTTAATCTGGAAAAATCAATGAAATTGTAGTTATTTGGATTAACCTGACTCCATTCATATTATAGTATACAAATGACACACACCTTACCTGTAAAACACACAATTTGGTAACTTATCCCTGCTTTCTGATGAACTGATCTGTAGCTGTGTATCTAATTGTTTGTTAGGTTCTCTATAATCTGCGTATAGAGCACATAAAGGACACATCATCACCCCCAGGACTGCTGACAGTGTTCACTGAAACGTTATTTCAGACGCACTATAGCACACTCAACAAATTTCACAGTCCATTTTACTACCGTTGTACTTTACACTGGGTGGCGAAATAGGTCAACAAATGAGAGTATCTCCAAGAAAAAAAAACAGCCGTCCGCATAAAATTTGAATATAAACTACATTTTCTAAGTTAGGAACTTCATTTATGGTGCCATTTTTATCTTTGTTCATTTCAAGGTCATATAATATACAACAGCCAGCAAAACGACGCTGCTTTATTGCCCCCCTCCTCCCCTCCCCACACACATGCGCGCACAATACTCACAGACACACACACACACACACACTGTCCCCGGTGCCGCGGATATTGTGCCTGCAATGACACGCTCCAGCCACCAGATGACCTCGTTTTCCCGTCTTCTCCTGCATTGCGAGTCATTACATTCTTCATCCATTTCCATATTCCTATCCTTCCTGTGTCCCGTTCTCTCTCTCTCCCTCCCTCCCTCTCTCTCTCTCTCTCTCTCTCAATCTCTCTCTCCCCCCCACCATAATCTCTCCTTCTCTCTCTCTTTTACACACTGGGACACAACTGCTAGTAACACCGGCAGAACTAAGGGGAGCGAAAGACAACTAGCGATCTCGATAAAAGCAAAGGGTGTCCAACTCTGCAAAGAGGACAAGGCACGGTATGGGAATATTATAAGTGTATTATTGTTATTCCTTTGTCATTGTCTGTCAATAAACATGCAGAAGCAGAACTTGAAATAATATTTTATATATATATAAAAGCATCACGATGTGCATGTGGACATATCATTTTACATCAGCAATATTGAGAATTAAAAAATATGTTTTTCACTGATGACAAATGCGAAAACGGAGCGCTGATCGCGGAGGAACAGCGATTCGCTTCCCGTTATGTGTCGAAATATGATTGCACATAGGAATAGAGGGACAACTGTCATTGCACCTTTTTGAACGTTTATATTACCATCTACCAGCCATATTTTAAATGTCATGTATTAATACGTGTAACTATGTAGCTGGACTGTAGCAGCGTATGTTTTATTTTAATGATTGATGGTGGATTTGAAAACGTATACTAATGCATTACAGGATGAACCGGGTTTGGTAAATCACGTTACATCACTATTGTCAGCATAACAAGAATATTATAGTCACGGCATCTTATTTTTTATTTGGCATAGCATATATTCAAAATGGTTTAAAGGAGATGCTAGCCGACGAGCTAGTAGCTAGTTGTGTTTTTTTTTATCCTCGGATTAACGAGTCGTAGGAGCCAGCGTGTGTCTGCTGTGGATCACGCATCGTCCGGGGGCGTCCGTGTTTCGGGGGCCGACGTGCGTTTGTGTCAATGCAAGCCTACCCCTGCGTGCATCGGTGATAATGATAGTGAATTAATAATGCTTTGGAAGAGTAGGTGGTGAGCGCGTCCCTGCCTGCGCGTGCGCGGACGCTCGCGAGAGAAGGGCCAAGGGGTAAATCTGCACCTTTGACAGCTCGCATCTGGTAATGCACGCGCTATGCATTAAAATCTGTTCACCCAACGACTTAGCCCGGACAGCGTTGAGGGGCGGGGGAGTTTATCCGACGCAGCAAAGTACATTTGTGCAGGATGCCAACCCATCACAATGCATTTACGCACTAAAGTGCCATGTCTTTGGACTGCAGGAGGAAACCTGCAGGACATGGGGAGGGGGGAGCAACATTTATACTCCATACGAAGAGAATGGGGATAATATTCAAACCCCCAGCAAGATGTGTGACGCAAAAATGCTACCAGCCTGCTACCACTGTATCCCGCTGTGGAACACGTATATTGTTGTTGTACATTACAGTCCTAAAAATTCTTGTTTGTAAATGGTGTCGTATTTCTATTTGAGGTGATAAGGTGCCCAGGCACTTCAGTCTTTTTGTTGGTTAATAAATACCAATTATGACACTGATGTGTTCATGTTCTCTGCTATTCAAGATTTGTTCGTGCTGAAGTGCATTGGAGTCAGGCAGTTGACCCCGTGAGAACAGTTTGGAACATAAACTGCATTGTATTAGATTGTGATATGTTAAATATTAACTAAATTACACATGCAAAACTTTAGGAAATTAATCACTAAAAATAGAGGCATCGGTAAAAATGCTCGATTAATTGGTGGCTTCAGATTTCCCGGTTTGGGGGCTTCGAATGCAGTTCTTTATCTTTCGGGGAGGGGTGCATGTTTTTTGTGGCTTGGTAGTTTGGCAGGTAGCATCACCCCTTCCAGGGTTCTGCGCTCGAATGCATCCTTGCTTCTGTTAGCAGAGTCTGCTCATTCTCCCACTGTTTGTTGCCTTTTAGTGACATGTGACTTGTTGTCCCTGTGCTGTCTCTGACGTAGCCTTAGCATGAACGCGTGTTGGGGGGGGGGGGCACCCTGTGAGGGACTGGCATCCTGTCCCATGTGTGCGATGGCTCAATTCTTCCTTCCCAGGCTATGCTTCCTGCCACGATCGCTGACTAGCCATTTATTAGCCACGAATGGGGCTCGAAGGTCACCTTATCTTTGCTCTTTTAATGTTTCTGTTGTCTTTTTCTCATTACTGTTATTACCATATTACTCTGCTTGCGTTCACAGGTCATGTAGAGCCATTAAGTGGAAAATTGAACCGAAAAACTGAGTGTTTTGCTGCCTGAGCTCTTTCTAACGGGCAACATTTTCTACCTGAATTCATTTCTTTCACTAGAAGGTCCATGTCAATTAAATTCGCTTTACTGGATAAGTACTTACGGGAAGCTGATGAAATACCCCCCACCCCGGGATAATCAGTAATTCTGTTGTCCCACTCTGTTAAGTGCTGTGGTGCTTTGCTTGTTATTCCATGTCCTGTTAAATGTGCTTAGGGGTCTGTTTGTTTGCTGAAAGCAAAGGCAGCGTAAGACTTCGAAGCTTGTTTAACTACGATGTGGACGTTAGTGGCTTCCAGCAAGATGGTGACGGTCAGCACTGTCTTCAGTCGGGTTACAGAGCGGGGATTAGGCCAGCGATTGGGGGGGGTAGGCTGCACCGCGGGCTTGAGATCATGGAGGTTTGCTTGTGACCAGGAAGCCCTGCATTCAAATCCTAAGGAGAGTCCTGTTCTTAAGCAAAGTGCTACCAGCTGCACGGATGAATGAGATCGGCCTGCTGAATGAATGAAGAGATCAGCTGTGGGAATTAATGGAGGCCAGCCTAGTGAATGAGTGAAGAGTGTAAATGAGCAAATGAGTGAGCTTTGTGCTCTGGGTTATCAGGAGTGGAGGTCCAGGCACGTGGGCACACGCCCTTCAACTGAAGTGTCTCAAGTGTGACCACAGTAGTATGAACTGGTTTGTAAAAATGCCTCATTGAAATAAAATGGTAATTTGTTGCATTATAGTATGCATTTTCTATATAAAATATCATCTTGAGCAAGAGAGAGGACTGAGAGGGAACAAGTGAGATAGAAGACTGTGGGACACTCTTTGTAAGAAGCGAAAACCTTGAGAAGAAGCGAGAGAAACTTCTTCATGTGACAATACTTCCCCCTTTTCATCTCTCCTTTCCGTTTCAGTTTGAACTGGAAAGCTGCACTTTTTGCTGCCTCCATCGATTGGCCTTTGGCCGGTATTCCTCAACCCCGAATCACAGGAAAACTCACACAGTGCTGGAGTTGTCATTGAATTCTATAAGCATAAGAGGCTCTTGTAAACGTTTGCCTTGATCTGTTTCCATACTCGGCACCGAATGCGCGATTGTCCGCCTCTTTCAAGGAGACTTTTCATGAACTCACAAGTTTGCCCGGTTTCACCCCATCAGCTTTCGGGATTGCAGAGGGAACATGTTTGGGAGCAGCGGAAGCAGTACCAGGCGTTGGGTGTTGCTGTGACATCACCGGTGCTATCATGTCTCCGTGGGGTGATCCGCGGTGACCGTACCGTCCTATAGTGACGGAGTGCTGTTTGAATAGCTTAACAATCTAGCTGCAAGCTTTAGAAGGCAATTTGTGATCTTTGAAAAATGGGGGAAGTGTTAGTACAGTCCGCTTATGCTAACATGTTGAGTAAGTTCTGCAGGATTAAACGATTAAGAGTTAAATCTTACCATTCTAAACTGAACCTTTTTGAACCATTTTAATCCAATGTTGACTCCCCCCACCCGACCGGACTGTGGTACAGTCCTCTCCAGTGTCTTATACATGCTTGGCATCTTCCTAGGAGAAGGCAGGAGACTGATAACTGCACTGGATACAATCACATGTCAGAAATGCAGCTTGGCTCAAAACAAGTGATACACGTCAATTTTTTAATTTCATTAAAATTCGGTCCATGAACTGACCAACATGTCCCTGCAGTTACTTTGCCTCTTTTGATGCTTAATGGCCCCACGACATACAGACCAAAAACAGAAATCAGCTGGTTTTGATCTATTATGTCACATATAAATGTTATGCATATAACATTTCCTTTATGTAAAAGGGATACAAAATAATAATAGTAATATTAGAATTTTGGAAGATCTAGAAACAGTGATTATCTTACAGTTCTTCATGAGAACGTTAGTGTAAATGTTTTTCTTTGAGGCATCACATAAAAAATCCCCAGCTTCAGGCAGAGAGTCGGTCACCTTAAAGCGCCCCTCCCCAGCCCCCGGGGGCCTCGGCAGACCTGCCCTGTCAGTGGCTCAGGTTCCTGTGCTCTCCTCTTTCCCAGGGTGCGACATTGACAAAGGCTATCAGTGTACATCCTCTCTGCTCCAGCTTCTCTCTGCCTCAATTCAGTCTTCGGAGAACATACACGCACACACACACACACAGGTTTGTAATTATATCTTTGTGGGGACCCTCCATTCATTTCTATGGGGAAAACTCTAATCCCCACATGACGACCTTAACCCCTACCCAGTCCTAACCCCACAACGTCAAAATAACATGATTCTTTTACATTGAGGGGGACATTTGGTCACACGCACACACACACACACACACACACACACGCTTGATCACCACCTGGGTCATGTCTATCTTGCATGAATTTTCCCCAGGATCAATAGAATTTATTTTAATTTTATACTATAGTACAGTATTGTCTCCTAACCTGCAGTATGATGTACTATGCAGGGCAGTTGTACATTGCAGTATATTACTAAATGCAGACAGTGACCTTGGTATGATACCAGCACTGTACAGCAGAGTATATAGTACAGCTCAGCATGTGTCAAATTATTTATTGTTTTGAAAGTTTTTGATTGATTGTTTTATTTCCCTTTGATGCAAAGCCTCTCACTCAGCATTTGAGGTGCTGCCCATTTTCTGAGCAGGATGCCTGTTAAAGTTACAGTGCACTGCAGTACAGTGGGTCACTGGAAGGAGGACCTCTGCTTATCTCCCACACTGGCACACACTCAAAGACATAGGCCCACAGACACATGTTATGGATTCTGAGTGTGCAAAAGCCTAGCCACTCCCCTTCCATGGATAACCAATCAGAGGAGAGGAGTCTGCTGTTACACACAGGTACAGTATGTATCGTCATTTTCTACACGTCATGCTTCCTCCCAGTTTAGGGGGTGCTGTTTTGTTGATGTAAACCCAGTGTGTCTATATGTGTATGCTGTACAAGTTATATGTGCATTTGAGTGTGCGTTGGGGATTGGTCAGAGATGGGAGTTAGTTAACAATCGGTAGTTTTTGCTGGGAGTCAGCAGCTCAGGGGTTTGCTGCAGAACTGAGGGCTCTGGGGAGATCTCGAAGGCCCCCTCAGGCAGTGACTCTCACAGCTAGTCTCACTGGCTGTTTAGCATTCTTAGTTTGAGAGGGGCAGTAGAGAAATGCTGTCCCATGTTTAAAGAGATGTGTCCGACAAGGGTTCTGCCAGGGGCCATAGCCTTGGAAGTGGGGTTGCTGAGGGTGCTTCAGCGCCCCCTCTGGTTGTCGGTGGTAATGCAGTATCAGGATGCTGTGGGCAGCTTGCCCATGCATATAGTTTTGGTTGAAGAGACCCATAGCATTATGTAATCTCACAATGTTTCAGAGGCAACTTTATGATTACTTCTGCAAATGGACTACAGAACCGCCAGCAATAAACAATCAATGGTCAATTCCGACTTTCAGCACCCTGAGCTTAAAACATCTTCCCGCACGTATGGGCAGGGGAGGAAAGGATGGGTAATGGGTGTCAGAAGTGCCCCTTGTGGACAGAACAAGTATTGCATTTCAAGCCTGTTACCCTACGGGAAACAGTAAAATATGCAAGTAGGCTTCTGGAAAAATGTGCATCACCCTGGACTTTGACAAGAGACTCCCATTTGCTGCCCTTAAAACCCACCTGCAGTGAACGGAACATTTCCATTGGAGGAACATAAGTCAGAGCAGGAAGTTGGAATGAAGACAGAGGATCAGGCATTTTTGGGTTAGTTCACTCTTAGCAAGGAACAGAAAGCCAGTGCTGTGGTACTTTTTTGATTTAATTTTGGTACAGTTAACCCATATAGAACGATGAACTCTTATTTCTCATTTGGTGGTGAACGTCCAGTGTGAATTTATATTTAATCTTATCTAATGAAAAAATGAGAGTTCAGGCATGCCATAGAATTTCCTTTTGGTAGTTGACACAGAAATGAAATGGAAGTTCTATTAGCACTTGTGTTTGAATTTTGATAGGAATGTGCTTCTTTATAAATGGTCCGTCATTTTTCTGTTTTAATTCCTTGACTTGCCTATGTTCTTATTCAGCCTGAGTCACTGAGCTTTTGAAGACTGGAGTCAGTTAACACATTCTGAGTTTGGAAGTCAGTGAGTACCACACTGCAATGTATGACACAGCAGGGCCTGACGTGGTGTGTCACTCAGCCAGTGAGTACCACACTGCGATGTATGACACAGCAGGGCCTGACGTGGTGTCACTCAGCCAGTGAGTACCACACTGCGATGTATGACACAGCAGGGCCTGACGTGGTGTGTCACTCAGCCAGTGAGTACCACACTGCGATGTATGACACAGAAGGGCCTGATGTAGAATGTCACTCAGCCAGTGAGTACCACACTGCGATGTATGACACAGCAGGGCCTGACGTGGTGTGTCACTCAGCCAGTGAGTACCACACTGCGATGTATGACACAGCAGGGCCTGACGTGGTGTCACTCAGCCAGTGAGTACCACACTGCGATGTATGACACAGCAGGGCCTGACGTGGTGTGTCACTCAGCCAGTGAGTACCACACTGCGATGTATGACACAGAAGGGCCTGATGTAGACTGTCACTCAGCCAGTGAGTACCACACTGCGATGTATGACACAGCAGGGCCTGACGTGGTGTGTCACTCAGCCAGTGAGTACCACACTGCGATGTATGACACAGCAGGGCCTGACGTGGTGTGTCACTCAGCCAGTGAGTACCACACTGCGATGTATGACACAGCAGGGCCTGACGTGGTGTGTCACTCAGTCAGTGAGTACCACACTGCGGTGTATGGGCGTTTTTCCACCGCACCAGGTACCGTACTTTTGGTACTTTCGGTACTTCCATGAAGTGCCGAAAGTTTGGTACTTCTTTCATGTCGGTTTTCCACTGGCGTAAAAAATGGTACCGGTGCCAAATGACATCATCAGTGACCGCCCCTGACTGACAGCACAAAATTAAAACTAACAGTTGAGGCTGGAAAATGCGGTTTATTGTTATGTCAGCTTCTATCACAGTATAAGATTTAGTAAAATCCAAATCATGCTGCCATCAATTACGTTTACGTAGGTACACTTACTTTGGCTAAGCCGATCAAAGCAGTAAGAGTTAGCTTACTGCTAATTCAGTCTTTTGAAAGCAAACAAATTATTTAATTGTTTTTTGATTTTCAAGCGGCATTGTTCGGTGTTTCGCGTGTGCCCCATTTCTTCCAAGCGGCTTGGTATTACGGTGTTCCCGGCAATTCAGTTTCCCTATGTTTGTCCTGTCTATCAGGAAATAATGTTTCCCCTAATATTAAAGCAAAGATTTATGTGAAATGTCTGAAAATCACTCAGGTACATTATTACATGTGAATACAGTAGATCGTCACGCATAATATAGTCTTATAAGCAATACTATACCGTTTTCATCAAGAAATATCTCTATCGAGCGAAATAAGTAATTTCATTTATTATCTGTAAAAACAAAAAAACATAGAAAGGGCATGTGATGTTTTAAAATTAATATATGGCTTGTTTACAGCGAAACCGTGTACAAATCAGCGCGCGACAGGGGAAACATAGGGAAACTGAATTGCCCGGAACGGCAAAAACTTTTTTATTTCGAGTCGTGCCATCCAAATACCACTGGATCTGTTCATCCGACCATATGGCGATTAAAGCCTGTGTTTCCTCGTTTGTCCATCCTTCAATTTTACTTTTTTATATTTTTGTTTCTACTGCTTTTTGTTTTGTTTCTCGCTGTGATCGCTATGTGTGTTTCAAAAGATGGCGGTTGTATTTTGTGTTTCAGCAGCAGGCTATTTGCATAACCAATCGACAGCAAATACGTTTGCAAGTCCCACCCCAAAGTACCGAAGTACCAAAGAAGTACCCCAACTGGTTTGGCACTTTTGGTACTCGAGATTTCGGTACTGGTACTCGACCGGAAGTCAATGGAAAAGCGAAAGTACCGAAAGTACCGTACCGAAAGTACCGTACTTTGTGCGGTGGAAAAGCGCCCTATGACACAGCAGGGCCTGACGTGGTGTGTCACTCAGCCAGTGGGTACCGCACTGCGATGTATGACACAGCAGGGCCTGACGTGGTGTGTCACTCAGCCAGTGAGTACCACACTGCGATGTATGACACAGCAGGGCCTGACGTGGTGTGTCACTCAGCCAGTGAGTACCACACTGCGGTGTATGACACAGCAGGGCCTGACGTGGTGTGTCACTCAGCCAGTGGGTACCGCACTGCGATGTATGACACAGCAGGGCCTGATGTGGTGTGTCACTCAGCCAGTGAGTACCACATTGCGATGTATGACACAGCAGGGCCTGACGTGGTGTCACTCAGCCAGTGAGTACCACACTGCGATGTATGACACAGAAGGGCCTGATGTAGAATGTCACTCAGCCAGTGAGTAACACACTGCAATGTATGACACAGCAGGGCCTGACGTGGTGTGTCACTCAGCCAGTGGGTACCGCACTGCGATGTATGACACAGCAGGGCCTGATGTGGTGTGTCACTCAGCCAGTGAGTACCGCACTGCGATGTATGACACAGCAGGGCCTGATGTGGTGTGTGACTCAGCCAGTGAGTACCACAGCAAGGCAGTGTCTCTCAACCCAGTCCTCAGGGACCCTCACGTTTTTGCTCCCTCCCAGCTCCCGATAGCAAAAACGTGGACTGTCTGAGGGTTGCCGAGGGTGGGTCAGAAACACTGCAGTAGAGTGTGACACACTTGACGAGATGGTATAGTTGTTGAGTGGGGTCGGGGGGTCGGTCACGCATTATGGATTAAATTGTATATTATATTTCAGTCCAGACATGAAAAAAAACTTGACAAATCCCATCCCGTAAGAAACTAGGCTTAAAATTTTATTGAGCAAGGTTGATTGAACCCCCTTTTTCGCTGAGATCCCTGGATATAACACATCAAAAATGCCATGGAGACAGAGAGATGCACAAAGGTCAAGACCCCAGAATGAAATGGAACCAGAAAGGGTTGGGATTAGAGTTTTAACCTCATTCCAGTGGGAGCGAAGGGGCAGCATGAGCAGATTTGCCCTGGACCTTGCTCTCTCGACCCATCCCACAATGCCGCTCTCTGTTCCTGCTCTATCAGTAGAGCCAGACTTTAACACTGAGCTTCTGTGAGGGCTCTAGGCTGGATTGCATGGACGTGTTAGTGAGGTTGGCTGAACACCTGAACTGGTTCAGAGTCCGTGGGCCTGGATCTCTCTTGGTTTCAGAGGTCACACTTGGTTTGTTTTTGGCTAAAGCTTCATGGCACAAAGTTATATGTCACTATGGTACCTGTCACTCCGGTACCTCATTACCCCTGTTTGAGAGAGTCAGATTAGAGACTGCTGGTTGTACTCGGTTTAGAGGCAGTTACCAGAGACACCTCCACGGTCAAGAACCAAGATTCAGATCTTTTTTGTCATTGCTCGTGACAGCACAACAAAATTGAGATAGCAACTGCCCAGGTGGTAATGCGTAACGATGTGTACAAAATAGTCAATAAAGATGTGACAGTGATACTCAGATACATTCAGAGACTTACATTTATACATAGACACTCATTCATAAACAGACACACTCAGAGACACATTCATAAACAAGCATGTGCAGCGGCACACTGAGGCAGCCATTCGCACGCATGAAGTGGTGAATGCATGTGTAAATACAGGTACACACATGTAAGCACAATGTTACACACTCAGTCCTACTCAATGTTAGAGAAGGGTTGCTGAAAAAAGAAAGTGAAAATGAGGAAATGAGAAAGAAAACTATCCTCCAATTGTCATCCCTCTTTCTGCCTTGCTTTTCTCTGTCTGCTGTAGCAAAACTCATCTCTGAAGCTTAAAACTCATGCCCTGCTCAGGCTGGTTTAAGGCTACGGTGGAGACAGCGTACTTTTAATCAGCCACACACTCACGGCGTACACTCATTCCCTATTCACTCCATTACTCCTGTCTGTCTTCAAACAAGAAATGAGCTGTCTCTCATTAAGACCCTTGCCCCTGCCTCTCTTCTCCTCCTCGCTCCACTTCCTGGTCGTCTTACTTTCCCTCATGCATGGTCACACATAAAGCATGGTTCTTGTTAAAGAATCCCCCCCCCCCCACACACACACAGAAAAGCTCCCTAATAACAGGAACAAGAGAGGCCAGGCAACAGCCAGCTGAGTTTGCATGTGTTGGGGTCGTGTGTGTTTTTGCTGCCGTTCCTGTTCGGATATACATCAGTAGGGAGGTATTATCCATTGGCTGGATTTGGCTGAGAGTCCCCAGTGGGCGGAAGACAAGCAGGGCATTGTGGGTAGGTGGAGGCTGCTAATTGCAGGGAGAAGATGGCAGTGGTGTTAACACTCGGTCTAATTTTACACCATTTGCAGCTTTGTTTGCCGTGGAGAATGAAACGGGGAAAGTGGATGTTAGCAGGACTACAGCCGCGGGCAGGGGGTTGGGGGGGCAAGGGGGAGTTGTTTTGTAGGTAAATGTCTGCTGATTGGTGGATGAGATCCTCACTCCTAATCATGGACAGTTCAAAGATCGCTTCCTGAATGAAGGTTAAACTGGGTTTGTTATCAAAGTCGGTTTGTGAGCAGAGATTGTTGTTATGGTGTCTTTGAGCCTTTGGGTACGTCATTATAGGGTCCATCCATCCATCTTCTGAAACTGCTTGTCCCAGTCAGGGTTGCAGGGAGTCCAGAGGTTATTGGTGCAAGGCAGGGAACAGCCCAGAAGGGGGCGCCAGCCTATTGCAGAGGGCACTCACACACCTACAGACATTTTGGTAACTTCAGTTAGCCTCAGCATGTTTTTGGATTTTTGGGGGGGGCAGAAACCAGAGGAAACCCCACGACCACATGGGGAGAACAAGCAAACTCCACACACATGGAACCCTGGCAGAGACTCGAACCCAGATCCCAGAGGTGTGAGGTGACAGTGCTAATGCTGGACCACCCCATTACAGGATATCGGGTCTTAATTCTAGAATACTGTACTATTCACTGGACAGCTTTCTATGGTCATAATGCCCAGCTAGTGTTGGTTCTTCGGCGATCCCCTATAAATCGTGTAGACTTTACATTGCTGAGTTTCTGGTTGTTGAGCGGCACTTGGGACAGAGATAGCACACACCTCTGCTGGCATGTTTCTGGGTTTCTGTAGGAAATCTATGGCTCCTCCTGCCGTTGTTGTCGGCTGGTCTACCTGAATTGCGAGTCCACAACCCCTGTACAGACTCAAACATCAGCACAATAGGCGGATATCGGAGTGGGTGAGCCAGCCGATAAGGGCTCGACTGGAATGAGGCTCAGTTATTTTGATAATAGAAGTATTATGAAACAGGGATTGATTTAAACTCTTTAAATTTGTTGTGTTTAAATACTGTGTATTCATTTTGAAGATGAACAATGGACAGAGTACTGTGCCTGTTCTGCAGATGTGACTTCCTGTCTTGCATGTTGGTGGCACAGAGGCACCTGTGGGGACTAATTCTGCTTGGGGCTGTGGGGTTTCTGGAGGCTTTAGCACTTCTGTGTTGGCTGAATAGGTGCAGGTGTGGAATGCCGGTGATCCCGGGATTTTGCAAGCCCACCTTATTGGTTGGGCCCATTTTTTTGTAAAACTGTTTTATTAAACTATTCAGCTCTGAATCTGTTGAGAATTGCTGAAGAGTGAAAAAAAGAATCAAAAATTTGTTTCCTTACGGTTGTTAAATGGGTATTAATGTATTTTGGTGCAGAGTAACTAAGTGTATAATCACTGTTGATTAGATAAATTATTCACAACAATGTGAAAATGAAGAAATAAAAACATATCGTTTGTATTCATTGACTAATACTGTTTTTTTCCCAGCACTGTTAATATGATCTGAACTGTGTGCTTATTCAATTAATAGCTCAATCAGGCCTAATGTGTTGAGGGTACAATGCTTGTAAATCACGAAAACATCAATTTCTAGGTAGTGGAAAACATATTTACATTTATTATATTTAGCAGATGCTTTTGTCCAAAGCAACGTACAAGTTGAGGCAAATACCGCATTACAAACATCCAGCTGTCAAGGAGTCATTTAGGCACAAGTGCAGCTAGACTGAGCTTCCAGTGAACGGCCAGGTACAGCTAGGCTGAGCTTCCAGTGAACGGCCAGGTACAGCTAGGCTGAGCTTCCAGTGAATGGCCAGGTACAAGTGTAAGCAGTACTGGAGCAGGACCTACATAACAACTACACAACAAAGGAGCAGAAGTGCAACACAAGAATTACATATAATAGAAACACAAAAATGAGATGTTAAGAAGGAGTAGGGCGACATTTTATCTTGAGAACCGTTTTCAGTCCATCTCAGACTGCAGTCCTGAACTGTGTGTAGAGGGATATTGGACCACTTTTCAAGAAGAAAAGCCTCCAGTTGTTTGAAGGATGAAGGATGTGAAAATCTACGTTGCATTCTGTGCTTCAAAAATTTCCATAAAGGATCTGTAAAATGACCTCATATTATTCAGCAATTAAAGTACCAGAACAGTCATCAGACATAATGATTCCCGCAAGATGGCCAACCTTACGAAAAGATATTGTCAATTGAAGGTATCGTTTGGCTTTCTTAAAGTGTAAATCCATCTGGATGTAGCAAGTGTGAAAGATGACTCATCAGACAATAATACTTTTTCAGACGCTCAGGGCTCCAGGTTTTGTTGTTATGGCAGGATATTTCTTGCTTTGTGTTTGCCTTAGATCGAAGGGGTTTTTGTATGAATTTGGGCTTTGTGAATCTGACAATGCTACAGATTTTGTGGAAACTGGGTCACAGAGATGCTGATTTGGTTCTTTTTAGTAATTTCTCAGGCTGTAATGTTGTGCTGCTTAGCAACCATACCGTTAAGTGTCTGTCCCTCTGTGTCAGAGAGCTTCGATGATCGACCACTGTTCCGTTTTGCTATTGCAGTTTGTCACTGTTTGGCATGTGCCATCACGATGATTAAGAGTGTTCCCCATCAGGCTCTGGTTCTGAAAGCCACACGGAATGACAGACTGACATGTTGCGGTATTGGGGAGTGATGATGATGATGATGATTATCAACATTGCTCTTTAGCTCAGCGGGTAGCACTGTGGTCTCATACCGTCATGGTTAGGTGAATTTTTATCTCTAAATTGGTTGATGTCAGGCCTAGCTTCTATCCAATCATAAGCTTGGCCCACTTGCCAGCCGTGGGAAGAGTGAAACAGCCAAAGCTATAAAATCTGGCCCTCAAGCTTTAACCCCGGCCCCTCTAGATGATCAGCGGTCCACCCAACAATTCAAAGTTGGAGTCAGGCCTGCTCATAGTGTGTGAATTGAGCTCCGCGACGCCATCCTATCCAGCGAGTCTCCCTGCCTCGTCCCATGTGCTTCCTGGGAGTAGCTCCAGGCTTGTCGCGACCCTGCACGTGGGTCATTGGCTATGCAAGATGGGGGGATGGATTATGCTTATTATTAGTATTATTGTTAGTTACAATTGTTGTCCGGAGTGGCCTTGATGGAGTGCAAGCACAATTAAGTTGGTTACTGCATTGTCTGCTGCTTCATTTCTCTTTCGATACACATCGAGCTTTACAGAGTCTGTATAGTCAAGCGGGAACCGGCCGGCAAATAAAATGAAGAAGCAGGTGGAACATATGGGCCAAGGGATGAGGTGGCTGCACTTTTCTCACTCGATATGACGTGTGTGAGGAAATACGACCACAACTGTGCACACTGACCTAAGTAACGAGGAAAAATAAACTTGTTATCAGGCGAGGAAACGCTAAGCCAGTGTCAACACTGGTGTGAATATACAGGGGGAGGCGGAGAGGTGGACTGGCAACGCTGTGATTGGTGCAGAGAGGGGTGGAAAATACAGGAAACAGGAAAGACCCTTTTCTGCTCAAGGACTCTAATGTACACCAGGCGCTGCATGCCAAACTGCCGCGCAGATGTATGTAGCACAGACTCGAGAGCATCGCCACAAGTGGCAAAGAAACCCAATGATGGTCGTGTCTGTGCTTGTGCTCATTCTAAGTGAGAAGTAGGTACTCTAGTAGGCTAGAATATCTAGTACATATGCTCTGCTGATTATTAAGCTAAACCCAGAAGAAACATACATGGATTATAATGTATTAGGATTAAACCAGTCTAAACAGAAACACATTTTTGTCAACATGAAATAGAGTATAATATTAAATCATCTAGTATTTAGAACTGTATTTTTTCAAAGATGCATTAGCATAGCAAAGTCAATGGTCACCAAGCTTCAGGTTTGTATTATGCTCACGTAGCGGTTAACGCCTGGTTATTTTTTACTAATATTCAGGTGGATAAATTGGATGTTGAAATTCACACTGTATAACACAGAGAGATGTATGGACGCTGTTATTAGCTTACATAATGTGGTGAAATCCTGCATTTGCTTAGAGAGACGGAGTGTTTTGCTAGAGCATTGGTGCTACAACCTAATGCTTCAGTGCTTAGTTCTCCTGTGGCACCAGATGGACGCCTCAGTGACAGATTTGGGGTTTGGAAAATATGCAGGATGGGGAGGGGTTGGTCAGAGAAATGCCAGGAGGGTCGGGAGAGAGGCCGTTGTCAAAACCCGGCAACCGTTCAGTGGCAGGAAACGCGACAGTGAATCAGTCTGGTTTCTCTGTCTTTCTCTTTCAGGAACGGCTCTGACCGGCGGCCCGGCACAAGCAGACTGATGCGGCACGTTAACAGACAAACCGACTGACACTCAGACCAAACAGACAACCTTAAAGGCACTTAATCACACTCCGGGGCCGATTGACCGATAAGCGGCCTGACTGACTCAGGTACTACCAAAGTGTTGCGAGACACGCTTATCAAGAGACGCAGTACACGGCCCAGCACACTGACGCGCTGAAAGGGGTCCAGTATAAATGGCTGACAAGCAGATAAGGTAAGTGCGAACTGTCAGGGGAGGCGTTTTTAATTAATTAGTATTAATTAGCCGGAAAATTAAGTGTAAGAGATATGTGCATTTATCCAGTTTGACATTTTCATTTAAATGGTTGGATGGATGGATTTTAAAGAAGGACTTTAAAGCTGTTTAGATTTAGCCAGAATGAAACAGGCCCTGATGGAGGTACCATCCGTCACCATAATCACGCAGGCTTCGATCATCTAGCCATGTTCACGCCGGCACTAGCCGCTGGACACACGCCCAGGCCATGTCAGAGATGCTCCACTTTATTTTCGCCTGAGAATCTGTCGTCGTGTTCGGTTGGCGGGGAGTCCCTGACCGCCTGGCAGTGAGACTGAGGGGCGGGAGGCCCGCGTGAAGGTGAAACCAGCCTCGCAGGCTGGGCTGCAGACAGTCGGCTGCGCGATTAGCCGCTGGGCCCCTGTCCAGGGCCTAGCCGTGCGTTTTTATATTAGGGCTAGAGAATTAAAAACATCCTAAATAGACCAACTCAACAAGTATCTAGAAACCCACACACAAGCTATAACAAATTAAAGAATAACTACACCGTAACCCCTTCATAAGATGGTTAGGGGTGTCAGGTCCCTGAGAATGTGACAATTCGCAATTAATACTTGGGCACCTCTAACCTCTACCCATAAGTCTGCTAGCCTGAACGATAACATAAAATGTCTATATATTATTCATTTCTAAACATGAAGTACAGTACTGTACACGTTGCATGTCAAATTACTTTTTCATTACCTATCAAAATCTTTTAATATAATATGCAACCCATTTAAATTATGCCCCTTTATGTAAAAAGTTAGTACTGAATGCACTGGGAGTACTAGGTTTTGGACCCATTATTAAAAGTGCAAAATTAAAGGCACTGAAAAGTTTAAACATCACTGCGAGAAACATGAGATTCCACTGTCACAAAGACGACTGACATGTGAGTTTGGCTGGTTGCCGAGATACGTGCCACGCCCCAAGCCTAGACTTTCAATATTAAAGATACAGTGTGCACTTACACTAACAAATATCATGTATTACGAATATTTATATATTATATGATTTTTTGTGATCCAAATCATTATCTGCATTGTCCTTGGCTCACGCATCTGCGAGTTTCTGTGTTCGTTCCGCAAGCTTCCGAAACATTCCCGTTTAATTGTTCATGGCCATGGGCGCACAAATAAGCGAAACTGCGGATGTGAGATACGGCAATGTGCCCCTTACGTAAACGTGTGTGTGAATGGTGTGTGCGCCCTGTGATGGGTCGGTGCGCAAGAAATGTGGGGGTAGAAAATGGATGGAGGGATGGATTTAGCCCTTATTAATACCAGACTGTGCTGATTTAAACATAATAGTGTGTGTCAGGTTTATTTATTTTATAGTAGCTCATTACACAGCTCATTGACGGTCAGGAGTCAAGCTTCTGTAACGTTATATCAAAGGATCTGACAGTTTTGTAACTGTTCATGTCCAATTTTTTAAAAGCTAATAGCTAAAATATCAGTGTCACTACCCCAGCCGAAGCAGCGCTTTAAATGATAAATTACAATTAATGAAGTAAATTAGGTGGGAATAGTATGTTATAGTGACAGAAAGTTGTTGGTCATGGGTAATGATGGTGATGGCAAATTAAACTTCATGAACCACTTGCTGTATTTTCTGGCTCCACTAGATGGTGCTCTCTCTTCAGAAAGGGCTCAAAACATAAACCAAAGCAAACAAGGAGTGGAATCTAGTGGGGTCAAAAAATACAGCAAATGGTTCATGAAGCTTCATTTAGCCATCACTAGGTAATGGTATTTAACAGGGTAAAATTCCAAGTTCAGTATATGTGGATAGTAATTTATTTATTTATTTATTTGGGCAAAAATGCTAAATATGTTACATGATAAACATGGTATGAAGCAGGGTAACACTGCTACTCTGCACTGACGTTGAGCAGGATGTGCTTGAACTCTGTCTCTCTTGTCCTCCAGTTTGCCTGCCAAGTTGATCAATGGGGGCATTGCAGGGCTGATCGGGGTGACCTGTGTGTTTCCCATAGACCTGGCCAAGACCCGCCTCCAGAACCAGCAGAATGGGTCACGCCTCTATTCCAGCATGTATGTACGGTCTCCCCTTCGATGCCCCACGGTTGCATGTGCAGATGAGTTTTAACAGGCAGCCGGCCGCCTCTAAAAGCCTCAGACTTGACAAACCCAGAAGCACCTTGAGGGTTTATCACCACACTTCAAGTTCAAAGCAGCCGCACACTCAGACTTTGATCACTATGGCGATACCAGTGTGCCTCTGCTCTGTGGTTTAACTGTTTTTTGTTGTATTCTGCTTTGCTTAGGGTTGTGCTCATGTGTGACAAGCTTCAGTAATGCGTCTGTTATTTTAGTCAGGCTGTCTGCCTAGTAAATGACACACACTATGGCCCCTGTTACAGCATCTAACTGCATCACACACTAACTGTATTGGCTGTAACCATGGGTGATTTTACCGAGGGTGCACAGGATGCAATTGCACCCCCTACTGGTCAGATGAAAATGCTATTAGAACTTGTTAAGTGCAATAAAATCGTATTAGACAGTTAGATTTGAAATGTAGCTTGTGTTAGTCATATCAATGTGTAATAATTTGTTGCAAATGTACTTACTTTTTTATCTGGACGGCTGGTTGGGCTCTCTTACACTGCACCCCCTGTAAATGAAGCGTAGATTCGTCTCTGGCTGTCACCTTCATTTGCCCTCGTTTTTCTTGTCATTCAGTAGAGCCAGCAGATTCAGGGACAGCAAGCAGTACCTGCCCACAAGGCATTTCTTACATTTGATTTGTCGAGCAACGTCATTCGGTCCATCTGTCCAACCATGTCGCCCCTGTTTGTGCCTGCCTTGCAGGTCAGACTGCCTTATCAAGACCATCCGATCGGAGGGCTATTTTGGGATGTACAGAGGTAAGGGGCCAGGGACCGGCACCAAAAGGCGAGAAGCGCTATTGTCCGCTTTCTTCAGAGACCCAGCAATGCTCGCTGTCTTTCAGGGGCAGCAGTGAACTTAACCCTGGTGACGCCGGAGAAGGCCATCAAACTGGCTGCAAATGACTTTTTCAGACACCACCTCTCCAAGGATGGGTGAGCAACACCGTGGGATTTACACACCGATGGGCCCAAACAAACCAGATCTCACTGGCTCACATGTTTATACACGCTGGCTTACACACAGACACGCTATTTACATGCAGCACTGTGCAAATGTCTGAGGTATCAATGCATCCATTTTCTGTACCTGCTTATCCTATGCCGGGTCGCGGGGGGTCCAGAGCCTATCCTGGAAGCTATGGGGGCAATGCAGGGAATAACCCAGGATGGGGCACCAACCCTTCGCAATCAAAGAAAATGTTTTAAGATATTTATCTGGGTAGTAAATGTATATTTGCTTAGAAAAAGAAACACAATTTAAATTACTGTCAATGCAAGTTAACAGCAATACAATAAAAATCTAACAAGAATTTCTTCTCCTACAAAAATTCACTGATATCTAGTTGGATGGTTAGATGAACACCGCTTCAGTTCCCAAACCTCAGCCGTTCCATGTATTTGTTAAATTTTACCAACGGCTCAGTTAATCAATTATCTTAATTAGCTAAATAACTCTTGAACTATTGATTAGCTATATGAAGTGTGTTAGTGGCCAAGTCAAAAAACTACATAGGCATATTGGATGGTTGATGCAAATCCTGGGGTGATTTTAGCAGAGGTTTTGAAATGGCTAAGCTAACACACTTTGACAAATGACAGGCATAACATCATAGTTTCACACCAGCATGAAGATCATTTAAACATCATTTTGTTTGACTCACTAAGACTTAGATTTGACTAAGACTCACTGTATGTGTATGTGTGTGTGTGGCCCTGAGACTCACACCACTGCCAGTTAGAGTAGTGCTTATGTACTATAGCCCTCCAGTTGCCAGTTAGTAATGGCAGCAGCCACAATCTACCAACCAGTAGTCTGGGGCTGAGCAATGGCTAAAGAACCAATTATACTAGAAAAAGTATACAGATCAGTCATTTCTGAGAACATAGATCAATCACTCCTGGATATCAATATCAGGAATATACCACAGTCAATTTCCACTCACCCCCATTCAATAATTAAACTGTTAAGCATGTGCAGTTATAATTTTGGGTTAATTATGTTGGAAAACAGTTCTGGTGTTGATTCCTAAAATATGTCGTATACAAACATAAAAACGCTTTTGATTGTGTTTCCCAGTGGAGATCACATGTATCAAGCTTCTAATGTATTTTTGCTTGTATGTCGCGTCGGACAAAAGCATTGGTGAAATAAATAAATGTAGAACTAAATATAAATGTCGGCAGTTTGACGTTAATGTTTCTAATGCACAAAAGCAACACGTCAGCTGCATCATAATAGCGTCAGGTTACAAATATCAACACGACATGTAGGATTGTACTTTGTGTTACATTGTTCAGCTCCATTCAGTGTCGCCATGACTACTAAAAGCTCCGGGTAGTTAAATTATTGATTGTTTTGACCTGACCGGCTTGTGAATTATTAATATGATTCAAAGCTCAGTATACACTGTCTGTTGGGCAGCTGTGTTTGTGTAGCAGCTTAGCAAAAGTGTAGTAGGGGCAGACAGCTAGGCTTCTGGGGGAGATTCCTGACAGTTATTCCTGCGTTTTGATGACATATGTGGATGACAGACTGTTTGGGTGCAGCCTGGGCTATGTGGCGGGCTGAGGCGTGTGTGACTCAGGGGTGATCAATCGCGGGGAACCTGCAGTGCTAACGCGAGGCGCTCATGCATTTTATGCACCATCAACAAAAGCTAAAATAAGACAATGCTAACTTATTTTGGGACATGGCCCCATTGGGCTACCTGCTCAAAGATGACTTCGGCTTGGTTGCCCTGGTTACTGTTGCAGAGTTTCGTCTGTGTCGCTTCATTAGTACACCTGGGGCGTGGCTTGCTTAATGAGTCCAGGCCCCAGGCAGACCTGCTGGGAGGTGGCAGGTGGCCAGAACGTTTATTTGTGCGTACATGCAAGTGTGCCTGGGAGGAAGCCATCACAGCTTCATCTTCATATGAATAAAATTCTGATTCAGTGAATATCGTTAAGGTGTCTTTGACAAGTCAAGATGGACAGGTTCAAAAAAATATATATCTGCCTCAAAGCCATAGCGCCTGCCTGTCATCCTTGAGTACAGAATTACCTAGCCCAAGGACATAGATCTGTCGGTCTTCCTGAGTAAATAGATCGGATGTTCCTAAGCATCACTCAAACACCAAAATAAATGGCCAGGAGCTACACATTCAGTTCAATGGCGTTCAGTATGGCATTCCATCCAGGGTGTGCCCTGTTTATTCTGGGGAACACTGCAGCACTGTAGTGAAAAAGTGGCTGAAAGATGGTATGACATGCAGGAAATCTGTGAGGTTTGTGTCGTATTTGTGCAGGACCTTGTGGGTTGAGCCAGACAGATGGGCAGTGGTCAGATCCTGCATCTGGTTTAGGAGACCATAGTTACGTAAGCCGGTGAACCCGGTCTTTGGGGACCCCCAGACAGTTCACGCTTTTGCTCCCTCCCAACTCCCTACCATGGAGCAAAAACGTGAACTGTCTGACAGCGAGCTGGGAGGGAGCAAAAACATGAACTGTCTGGGGGTCCCCGAAGGACCGGGGTGGGAAACACTGACGTAGGCAATAGCAGCAGAGTCCTCTTATCACCCTTACCTTAGCGTAAGAGTGCGCCTTAAACCCCAGGGAGAGCCTGGGTTTAGCTGACAGTAATTACTGGCAGCTGGGTGCTGTTGGAGCAGTGTTGCCCCCCCTGCTGCTCCCTGTATGCCCTGCTTCACTGGCATGGCTCCGTCATCACATTGGATGGATGGATTTTGGAACCGTTCTGGTTTTTAATCTGGAAACATTGTAGTATTAGTATTGCCAGTAGGGATCATATGACCCCAGCTGAATATTAATCTGATGAAAAATCTGACCAGCAGTGAAGACAGCATGTGATTCAGTGTTATAGAAAAAAACACAAAGTATGGAAACTGGAAGGATTAAAGATTATAATGCTGTCGAGCGGCTGCAGCAAACTAAAAGGCTACTGTGCTGTACAAGAAATTAAGGACAAGTTATTTTTTTCTTCACAAGAATAATTGCTGTGTAAAAAATAGTGAGAATAGGCATGATGGGTCACACGTAACACCCATGGTTATTTCTGATTTGCAGAAAGGCTCTCGCTTGATGATAGATGAACTCATTGCTGTGACGGCAGAAACACTGCAGACTGCAAGCCTGCTGTAGGAGACGACAGACGTTAAAGGTGCTATACAGAGTGGTCTTTGATCAAGGCGGACGGACAGTGTGGATGTCCAGTGGATTTCACTGGGGTCTTTGCTGGTACTGAAAGTGGCTCAGATGAGGAGTAGAGTCATTAGCAGAGTCACTGACCTGTGTTGCTAAGAGAGATTTGATCTGGAAGCAGGAGGGTGGCCAGTGACACTGGGCACTGCAGAAATGTCAACCTGCATGCTCGACAGCATGGGAACATGCTGGATTTTGTAGTTTATTTAGTCATGCAGGAAGCAAATACTTTGCAGAATTCAGGAGAGAATCTATAAAAAGCCATCTTCATGTTCAGGGTGTGCTTCTCGGTTAGAAGGAGCAGTATATTTAATTAAATATTAAATTACATTTTACAGTAGTAATATGAGGGATATTTCACACTGTCTGAATGGAACCAGACGTATTATGTCAAAATTAATTGGGAAATTCCACACAGATGCTCGGCGCTTCTTATCTTGGTGCCAACTCCTTTGGGGTCAGAAGCTGGCTCATCTACCATAAATAACATGCTTGAAGTGTATTTATTAAATAATCACTGTCTCCCTTTTCCTCTCAGTCAGAAGCTCACCCTCCTAAAAGAGATGCTGGCTGGATGTGGGGCCGGGACATGTCAGGTAGGGCTGTTCCCTCTCTCTGTGCATGGTACAGATCTGATCTCCCCTCATGAGCCCAGTGTAGGGCTGGCTTCTATATATACACAGCTTACAGCTGATCTTGCTTAATGTAGAGTCAATCTCTCTTAATGTTGGACTGAACTCCTCACTTTTAACAGAATTTAGGGTTTACCTAAGAGAGAGCTGATCTCTCTCTTAACGTAGAAATAATCTCTGCATGTGCACAGTTTAGGGGTGGCTTCATTATATACACAGTGTAAAACTTATCTCTCTTAATGTAGTGCTGATCTCACTTCATTCAACAATGTAGGGCCAGTCTCCATCTTTACACAGTGTAGGGCCGATCTCTCTTCATTTACACTGTATAGGGCAGATCTCTCTTAATGTGCAGCTTGTCTTCCCATGTGCACAATTTAGAGCTTGGTTCTGTTTAACCCAATGCAGAGCTGATCTCTCTTCATTTACAGAATACACAACTGTCCTCTTTATGGATATACATGCAGAGCAGTACACATTGTGGTCATCCTCGAATAACAATTATAGCCTTAATAAAACCTTGCAGAATAATATAGCACTGTTCTGCTGAATATTTGTGTTAAAGCAGTGAAAGAATTTTCTCTGGGTTTGCTCTGCCTTGTGATGTCCTTGTGAATTGTTTGCTTTGGCTGCCAAGTCCAGCGTTGCTTGTTTGTTCTGGATACTTGGTAACGTTGTGTCGCTGTCTGTGGTTAAAGGTCATTGTTACTACTCCTATGGAGATGCTGAAGATTCAGCTGCAAGACGCTGGACGACTCGGTGAGGAATTGAAAAAAATAGGGAATTTTCAAGGACACAAAAGTGTTAGGTTACATAAATGTATAAATGCTGCCCTCGTGTGGTCAACATTATGTATGTTTATTTTTAGTGCCGTTGTCTCATTGCCATTCTGTCGTTCTCTCTTAGACAGGGACACTGTATCTTAGTAACGAAATGTTTATTTGCACATAGATATCTGAGTTTGTTTTTGTCTGTCTTATCCGTTTTTCACCCTTATCTTGTCTGTGTCCCCTCTGGTTTACCCCTAACCCCTGAAGGTCTTTTTTGTGAGTGACTTTGTCTATCCATCTGTTGGCCTGTCTCCATCATTTTCTGTGTCAGACTCATTCACCTGGGGCATTGTGGGCTCTTCAGCCTAATGTGATTACATCATGCTGATGATGTCATACATGTAATGTCGCTCTCCTTAGAGGCCCAGAGGAAGTTAATGCCCGAGGCAGCGGGGAAGTCCGTGGGAGCCAAGTCTCCCACAGCTATGCAGCTGACCCGCGATCTGCTGAGGAGTAAAGGCATCGCAGGACTCTACAAAGGGCTGGGAGCCACACTGCTCAGGTACACTCCACTGTGCAGTACACACACACACATGGGAACATGCGGATCAGCACACACGCTAAGGGAACATGCGGATCAGCACACACACTAGGGGAACATGCGGATCAGCACACACACGGGAACATGCGGATCAGCACACACGCTAAGGGAACATGCGGATCAGCACACACACTAGGGGAACATGCGGATCAGCACACACACGGGAACATGCGGATCAGCACACACATGGGAACATGCGGATCAGCACACACACTAGGGGAACATGCGGATCAGCACACACACTAGGGGAACATGCGGATCAGCACACATACGGGAACATGCGGATCAGCACACACTAGGGGAACATGCGGATCAGCACACACACTAGGGGAACATGCGGATCAGCACACACACTAGGGGAACATGTGGATCAGCACACACTAGGGGAACATGCGGATCAGCGCACACACTAGGGGAACATGCGGATCAGCGCACACACTAGGGGAACATGCGGATCAGCGCACACACTAGGGGAACATGTGGATCAGCACACACTAGGGGAACATGCGGATCAGCACACACACTAGGGGAACATGTGGATCAGCAAACACTAGGGGAACATGCGGATCAGCGCACACACTAGGGGAACATGCGGATCAGCACACACACGGGAACATGCGGATCAGCGCACACACTAGGGGAACATGCAGACCAGCACACATGCTATTCGAACATGCGCTGAGTGCACACACCAGTATGCAATGTGCACACACACTAGTGATACACATAGATTAGCACACACTTACTTGGAGAGTACACAGATCAGTACACACACTAGTGACACATATAGATTAGCAGTCACGCTACTGGAACATGCAGATCCAAACACATGCTAGTGACAGATGTCGTTTAGCGCACCAATGCTAGGGGAACATGCGGATCAGCACATGCAAGTTAAGGAGTCATATAAATCAAAAGGCATGTTAGGCGAGCGTCAAATGTGTATGAACACTCCAGAGGAATGCTCAGATCAATAGCCTCACTTAACGGAAATCCAATACGCTTATTTACTGAAGGGCGAGACACAGATCACCGGGAGGACGTCTCTACTTGCGCTCAGTCGGAGGATTACTTTGTGAACTAGGAAGCATTTCACTTCAGATTAAGTATTAAAAGAGTGTAGTGTAACTAAAATCTATTTCATTTTCCAGTCACCTGTGCATCCATTCATTCGTTTGTGCATAGCTGCCTTTCCAGTGCAGAGTCCTTCTGAACAACAAGAACAACAATAATAATAATAATAATAATAATAATAATAATAATAATAATAATAATAATAATAATAATAAATTAGGAAGAATAGTCATGGAAGGTGGATGGCTGAATTTAAATTTGTATATATTTATTAATATATTTTATTATTATACAGTACTCACAGAATGTCTGGGGATGCTTGCTTAATTCAGTAAAAATATTCCAAATTTATTGGTTTTACAGCAAAAATCATTACTTTATTCCTTTGTTTATAAAAAATATATGTATATCACATTAGAAACAACCAGTAGATTTAAGTAAGACATTAATTTCAAGTAGTAATAAACTGAAATCCAAATTACAGTTCTGGAAGAGCTGTTCTGAGTTAAAAAGTTCATTGACAAGTGGTCTCATTGGGTGCTTTTTAATTAGTAACACCTTTGCAATAACATAAAACACCAAACATTTGTGTTCAGTATCCCTTTGGAACTGAATGAGTCAGTCAAAAAATTATGACGCTTTATAAAAAGAAAATGTCTGTGTGGAAGACATGTGCAGACATCTAAAACATTGCCTTTTATGAAACCAACAAATCTGCAAAATTTGCAAGAGTTAAACAAGCGGCCCAAGACTTTCTGTGAGCTCTGTATATTTTATGCTCAGGTGGCTAAACAGATTAAAAACAGAATTAGAAGGAAAAAAATTGTGCTATAAATAACTGCGTAGCTGCTATAGCAGGTAGAAATGATATTTGTTAAATGCTGAAGTTTGCAGTGTGTGAGCACACTTTGGCCTCAAGAGGGCAGTCCTGGTCTGTTTGGTCATATTTACGTTCAGATGGATCAGGTCATTGGTCAGGGTGAATGTCTGTGATTGGACGGCATCTGGCCGTGTCCGTGTGACAGCCTCCCTCTCCCCCTCTGCCCCAGGGATGTGCCCTTTTCCGTCATCTATTTCCCTCTCTTTGCCAACCTGAATGACCTGGGCAAGCGTGGTGCTGAGGGTCCTGCTCCCTTCTACGTGTCCTTCATCTCAGGCTGCATTGCAGGCAGCACGGCTGCTGTGGCTGTCAACCCTGTGGATGGTGAGTTGGGGGGGGGGGGGGGGGGAATCTGCCCCCCATTGTAGTAACTATGTGTGGCCAACAGGGGGCCCCAAAACCCATAAATGTGTGCAAAAATGGTCATTGAACTGTATGTGAATTGATGTATGTGTTGTCTGTGCATATGCATAGGTGTGTGTACAAGCATTTTTAGCAGCATGAATATGTGTGTTTTACTGTATGTCTGTGTGTGTATGTAATACTCCATGTATATGTTTCATTTATTGAATATTTGTGCTCCTACTGTGCACGTTAATGATTTTGAACTTTGTAAAGTGATAAAGACCAGACTGGTCTGTGTATGTGAATCTGTATTCACTGTTACAGTGAAAAATTGTGTATGAGTGTGATTACTTGCTGTTACAGTAATAAAGACCAGACTGCAGTCTCTAACGCGCGGGAGTGAGGAGGACACGTACTCTGGGGTGACAGACTGCATCAGGTAAACCTACAAGACATATCTACCTTCTCACTAAAACCTTGTGCTCCACAAACAGCACCGACTCTGATGTTAACACACTGCTGTGTGCGGCTGCTAATTATCTCCTATTTTATTGTTTTTCTGCATATTTTCCATAGCACTCTATGTAATAAACACGGCTCTAAAATGTACCTGTTGATTCAGTGTTTGTTTTAATGACCTGGTTTTCTAATCTACCTTTTCATACATAAGTAACTATACAAACTGTATTCAGTGTATACAGTGTTTGGGGACCCCCAGACCAGGTCCAGGTTTTTGCTCCCTGCCAGACATTTTTGCAAGGAGCAAGAATGTGGACTGCCTCGAGGTCCCTGAGGACCGGGTTGGGAAACACGGACATAGGCAGTTACAAGAGAGTTTCCTACAGGGGAGTGAAAATGTGGACTGTTTGGCCGGAAGCAGGGATGGAGCAAAAATGTGGACTGTCTGTTGGTCCCCGAGGACTGGGTTGGGAAACACTGCTGTGAAGTATAAATGATAGACAGAAGGGGGCAGTGTTGCTTTTTAAAAAAAGGATGATAGTAAAGGTGACACAAGCAGACCACCTCATGCACTTTTCTCCACTCCACAGAAAGATCCTTCAACGGGAGGGTCCCACTGCCTTCCTGAAGGGGGCGTATTGCCGAGCCCTCGTCATCGCCCCCCTGTTTGGCATCGCTCAGGTGGTCTACTTCCTGGGTGTAGGGGAGTTCATCCTCAGCTTCCTTCCAAAACGGGGCAATTAACCCCCTCCTCTCCCCCTTCCCATCATGCAATGCACCAGCTGGGGCCCCTACCGCAGTGGAATGGGGGGGGGGGGGGCTTACTTGGGGTCCCAGCACATTGAAGACCAGCTGAGATCTGTGTAATAGTGTATTATTGAATGTTGTGCTTTTTTGGAGCGAGTGTATGTGGGAAATTTGTTTGCCAAGCTGCATTGGGTGGGGGAGACAGGGGTGGCTTCTGATTGGCTAGCGTGCCTGCCAGCCTGTAATGTCACTGTAATGCCCCCACCTCAATCACCTTATTCATCTAATTAATCAATGTGATATTATCAAAACTGCCACGTGATCAAATGCTGCCCCACACAGGCAACCATCTCAGTTTCTGTAAAACACCCAGTTTCTGCAGACGGAAGCGTTAAACCATCGAAGCACTCAGGTCGGTCAGGCTGAAAAACGGCAGCATAACGGTGCATTTCTGTTCACTTTTTGCGGGAATCAGATCATTAAATGCAACAGGTACTTAAACTCAGCAGGCCTATGAACCAGCCATGCAAAGGAATCTGGGCAGAATGCAATCCACGATGCAACCTAGCATGCGCTGTAGGCGGGCGGCTGGCTCGACTTGTAGGAGTCGTCCGCTAGCCTTGCAGAGGACCTTGCTCATTATAGCGTCCCCGAACTCTGGGAAATTTGTTTCCCTCTCGGAAAAAGTATGTTGGGGAGATGGGAACACAAGTGAGACTTTAATGTGGGACGTCTATATGATCGTACTACATGGGCACTGGGTCCAGCGATGAGAAAGCAGGCAGCTTCAGGGTTCAAGTTTTTCTTGTTAGGCTTATTATGTGAGAACCAAACAGGACAAGTTCTAGGAGGCTGCGAACAGAAGAAGCACTGAACCACAGCTTGAGCCGACGGCTTTACTTTTGCAAGAAATCTCCTCAGGAGTCAAGAAATTTGGTAAGGGAGACTTGCAAGTCAGATAGTCTGCCCCCTGGTGGTGGAGATAATCGTTACTTAATTGATTGATGACACCTCCCTTGCTGCTTTACAGGCATGCCAGTACCACCCACACTAAGTAGCTGTGACAGAATCTGCTTTTCTGATTGGATGGATTTTTTTTCCCTTTGTTGCGCCTGTTTAAGTGCAGTTATCAGTAGGCAGACCAGGCAGGTTTAAACCCTTTGAAGGAGCTAACTTATATGTAATGGGACCAGAGCCAGAAATCGACATTGTGAGTTTGTCCGCCTGTCTGGATGTCGGTACATGTAGACCTAGCTGGAGCTAAACGACGCTGCTGGCTTGGGATGTGTCGCATTTTAACGTCACGACTGCATTGTGATCATGAAGTGCAATTTGGCAATATGCTATCATGTCGTGGAGCAGAATCAGCTTGTCTATATATCGATCTCTTGTTTTTCTTAATATCTCTATATATTTGTATGTATCACCTTATTGGGTCTATCTGCGTGTCCACATATAGTGTATATGTGCAGAGATGACACAGATTTTTAGCTGTGTCCTCTTGTTGTTGTTATTTTGAATGTGTAGCTTATTTGCACAGCTACCTCTCCCAGATCCCGACTCGGTACTTGCTGTTGCGCCTTGTAACAGCAGAAATCGATGGGGACAGTGATTCCTTACCACGTACTGTGTAAGAAGGCAGGTGGAACATTAAAAGCAATTCCCTAAATCCCGAAAGAACCCCCCCCCCCCGAGTCTCACCGCTGCCATTGAGGGGGTTAGGGCTGGAGGGTGGGGCTGCCACAGTTTTGGCGATTAGGAGTCGCTACAAGGCTTCCCCAGTAACTCGGGCACTGGAGCCAAATCCTCATGCCAGACACCCATCATGTGACCAGTTTGCAAATCCACACAAATGATAGCCAGTACAATAAGGCGTAGGTTCCGTATATCTAATCATACATGATTAAGTGGCATTTTTGCTTGATTACCTATTTGTATAATGTCTCTTTGGGTGCAATTTCAGATGCATTGAGTATAAGCCATGGGGGGGGGGGGGGGGTGCTGTGTGCAGCTCCAGCACTGTTCCCGTCACCTGACATGTGGGTGTGTCCTTTTTAGACTCCTCCTCCCCAAGAGCATGCTGACCAAACAGGGGAGGTGCTCATGTCAATCATCTAGTATGCAAGGCTAAGTTGGGACCAGTCAGGATTAAGACAGGGAAAACGGCTGAATTTCCCGTGACCTCCCAGTGACCCCAGTTATACTGTTATGGCATTTATGAATATTCCATCTGCAGGCTCATCTCATATTAGCATTGTCAATATCGTTATTGATATTCTTATTAGAGCTCCTTAGATGTTAGGGCATACCCTTTAAGTGTGATGACATGTCGATTTGTTTCCTGCTCTGTGAATGTGAACAGAATATGTGAAGATGTTGTGGTGACCGGCTGTGTTTTCATGTGTTTTTATGCGTGTGTTGGTTTGGTGCCGTACTAATCCGTGCTCCATGTTTAGCTTTGGTGGGGAGGGGTCTTGCAGGGGGTGGGGCACACAAGCCCCACCCACCCATCCCTACCCATCTTTGCCCCACCCCCCAATTTCACTCCCTCTTACGGAGGACCTAAACACCAAAAACACCCCAACAAAAATTCAGAAACAATAGATATTGCTGTAGGAAAAGCACAAGGACAAGTGTGAGAGACGAGCACAGAAGCGTCACTGAAGGTGATCCCCTTTCAGCCTGCAAAACAATCATCCCCATGCAGGGACAGCACACAACAAAGCAGGATATGTAGGGATGAAACAGGCACTAGTTTACAGCTTGTAGTTGTAGATGCTACTTTTACAGAATGTAAAACGGTGACGTTTTTTTGGGTTTACGGAAGTGAAATAGTCATTCAATCCTGGCGCTTTTTCTATAGACTATTTATGTATATATATTCTACATAAATCTCTATGTAATACCTACGTATTTATAAATGATAAGTTAGATGGGAGAATGTATCCAATATTAGGGTAGTATGAATATTGTTGATTAGTTTTGATTAGATGTTGCCCGGGTAACGCTCATCATCCGCTCAATGTTCTGCGTTGAGGGAGCAGCTTATCCGAGACGTCTGGAATACTTTGTACGCAAGACCAAAAGCGGCACACCTAAGCAGTCGTACACTAGACGGGGCTTCAGCTTCCGGTCCCTCTGCTCCCCCTCTACCTTCCTCCAAGAGGAATCGTGCATCGGAGCACTTTAGAAACACAGTGGCCCCTCATGTCTGATGGAGGGAGGGGGGTGTTGCAGAACAGTTATGTGTATGTACGTGAGTTTGTATGTGTGTGTGTGTGTGTATGTGTGAAAGAGAAACGGAAGCACTGCATTGTGATGTCATCGTGACCATGTGATGAATTCAAATGAAACAGACTAACAGTGCTGTTCCTTTGACACAGATTGATGTCCAATTAAATGAAATGATTATGTGTCCCTGCCTGAGTGTCCTCTTATTTCACTCCTAGGATAAATGCGATTCCCCTGGCCTTGAAACTGGCCACCCCAAACCATTAAATGGTTCCCCAGCCTCTCAGGTTCTCACTTCCTGGTATCCTCACCACATGGTGATAAATTACTGTTTCGACCCAGTGCTGCAGCCTGGTCTCCATTAGAACAAGAAGAAGCAGGTGTCCGGTCCCCCCGAATGGTCTCTTAGTGGCTTTTAGTTTTACTGTCCATATAATTACATAGCGGATGTGATTATGGTTCCGTATTTACTTTGAGGTTCATTATTTCAAGATGTATTTAACTGCACGACTTGTTTCGCAGTTAATTCTGACAGTCTTTGCAGAACATTGTTGATGTGATGGATACCTGAGCATATGTCACCTGTTAGGTTCTACTGTGCCACATTTCATGAGCCAGATCTGTCGAAATTTGAACGAAATATGTCTCTGACAAATATTGACATTGAGGCGTCTAACTTAACCAGCCATATGAAGTAGGCAAATCAATCAGCATGGGCTAAGCTGGGGCCCCCGAGTTGTTACAGAAGCATTTATTACAACATTTTATGCTGTAGGTACAGTAGGGTTCCACCCCCCTAAATTTGGCCCAGGTAATCATACCCCCCCCGGGGCCACGAATCCATTTCTAAAATATTACAAAATGGTGAATCAAAAAAGAGCCACACACTCAAGAGGGAATGGAAATTATTTTGTTGAGTTGTAAAGCTTTTAAACTTACATAAGTATTCTGCACAGAGACAACTTTATTGAGGTTAAATGTATCATACTTCTGGGGGCTGACTTTATCATCCAAAACTCCAGAGATAACACGTTTGAAATATTTCTTTTATCAGAACCCAAAGTTATGTCTAGGTTTTAATGTTTTACAGAAGATTCTGCTTGTGCTTGTGGAATGAATCACCAGCTTTCTGTGAGTTATTTTTAAGTCATCGCCTTGCTGTCAATATGACGACTCATCGGCCATTCCTGCCTTTTAAGAATCGGAAATTCTGTGTCGTGGGGCAATTTTTTATGTAACCTGTTTTCAAAGTTTTTCAAGATGCTTCCGAACTCTGTCCATCTTCTTTGTAACTCAATCTCCTATAATGCTTGAGAGATACTGTATATACAATACACTCATGCAAAAAAAATGAAGAACCGGAGGACGTCTTAATGAAATTGTACATGAAGCATCCAGCTTACATGGGCTGCAAGCTTGATAGGCTGCAGTGCTGCAGATCAGGCAATTGGACAGTCCACTGTGAAACAGAACATATTCGCCATTGGCTACAACAGATTATGTACGATGGTGACGTGGCCCTACCTCAAGGCCTCTAGATGTAGCTGGGCTGCATACACAGCCAGATGTGTTCAGCTGAGACGCTCTGTAACTTCACCCCAAGGTCGTTTATCCCCTTTATCTTCACTGCTGCTGTGTCACCCTGCTTCGTTTGTCTGAGAGATCATTATTTACCTCGCTTCAACGCTGCTTTCACATTCCGCTAGCATCTTGTCTTTTCAAACAGCGTGTTTTCAATTTGCAACTGTGTAACATTTCACTTCAGCATGAATGGCTGGAAATGGTTCTAGAAGGAAAAAAAAACAAATGGATCAATTCCAAGGTCATATATTCCCATCATCTTCCTGGGTGTGATTCATTACAGCTCATAGACGTTTTCAGTGACCTCTTTAAAGCTCTTTTAAATCCCATTGTGTAAGAAGTAGCCTACTCAGATTTAACTATGGCAATTATTTTCTTGGAGGAAATGAAAAAAAAAATATGTCAAGGTCATTTTATTGCTTTTTGTGTTGCTGATTTACCATGTTAGAGATACAGGCATCTCTGGGGCTACCTTGATTTCTAGTGAACAAAAACATGCAAAAAGTCCAATTTTACTTTTAAAAGAAACAGACAAGTAGAAATTTATAATTGATGTCATTTTTCGACTTTTCCTCTGCTCTTGCCTGCAGTTTCAAGTAATGCCTCTTTTTGTAGGTTATGCTAAGTGCTTCAGTGAGTGTTGAATATCAAACCACTTTAAAACGGTCCGTGGGCTTAAGATGCAATTTAGTCAAAATCACGTTAAAAGCGGAAAACAATGTTGTAAGAAGGCCTTTGGTTCAAAGGCTGCCACTCTGTTTAAATCCCATTGAAAGAGGAGGCAATAAAATAAAGGGGAATAGATCATATAACAATGCAGCCCGGTAAAGCAATGCTTCACAAATCAGGACGCACGCCAGACACCTTCAAAGGCTGGGGAGTTTTTTCCCAGCAGCTCTCTCTGTCACAAAGAGCATTTGTTACTGAGAATAACACTCAGTCAGATTAAGGAGTAATCCGAAAATTGCGAAATGAGCAACTTGCTTTTGATGAAAGCATTGACTAATCAGCGAGATAATAAACGAAAAAGGAACCATTTCGTTAAAAATTAATTTCTTTGGTCAAATATCTCCGCCCAGATTGGCTATTCATGAAGCTACCATGAAGCACAGTTTAACAATAATCTCTTTCACATCATTTTCTTTCATAACAGAAATGTAGATCCTGTTTCGGCTGTTTGTATTGGAATTTAATGTAAAAGGAATTTAAACCACCTATAGGGGGCATCAGAAGCTTTCCAGTGGTTGCTAATACCTGTGAGACAATACTTTCATAAAAGCATGCCATTGTTATTCATTTATTTATGCTTATTTCGAATCCTTCTAGCCCAGCATATTGCTACGGCAACAATAGTGAAACTGCTGCCTCTGGTGTTTAACGCAATGCTGTTAAAGAGAGATGCACACATATAAGCTGTAGGAAGGGAAGACGAAATGTTCCTGATGGCCATCATCTTCCCTATGCATCCATCCATTTTCCCATTATGCCTTATCTAATGCAGGATTGCTGGGAGCCTGTTATAGGAAATATAAGGTGTAGAAGGGATGGTAATCCATTGCCGGGCACACAAACACACGAAGGAAAATACAGGAAAATCAGCTCAACAAATTAATGGGTTTTTTAACTGTGAAGAGAACATGCAAAATCACATGCACAGAACCAGGCTTTAAATTTCGCCGTAAATCTGTGTATGTGTGCTTATGAGAGTCTTTCTGGGTGCACCCTACCTTACATCGCATGCAACCTGCAACATGCTCTGCATCACCAGGACGCCAAACGGATCAGCAGTTGATATGTCTGTATTTCCTTAAATATTTGCAAAGTGTCGCGATGGGTTGGCGCCCCATCCTGGGTTGTTCCCTGCCTTGTGCCCATGGCTTCCAGGATCGGCGCTGGACCCCTGCGACCCTACATAGGGCAAGCAGGTGTAGAAAATTGATGGATGGATGGATGGATTAGCGAAGTGCTATTTGTACTTAAATTGTGGAAGTGTTTAGGCCCCATATACAACTGCTAGATTTAATTTCTTTAAAGTTTGCAGCATTTGAAATAAATTGCTTTGAAATAGGAGTTAATGTTTGTTTTACATAAAACCAAATCCATACTTTCAAATCAAAAGACCACAAAGTAAATTTAAGTAACATGAATGAAAATAACAAGGCATTCAAAACCATTTGCTGGGGAAACATTTGTTAATGTAAACAAAATTACCTTTAAGGAGCCACATAATTATTTGAGTGGCCTCTTTGTGTGTAGTACCGGTGTTTCAGAAGGAAGTTTTACGATTTTGAAATTACAACCATCTCACTGCATGAGATTGACTTGATCAGAGAGTGAATATCAAGCAAAGGGTTGATGACGAATACGAGGAAGCTTTAAAAGCAGGTCAGGGATAAAGTTATTGAGAAGTAAGAATCGGGACAAGGGCAGAAAAAAATATGAAAGTGTCTGATTATGTGAGCACGGCCCACTGAATCATCTGGAAGTGTAGCGCGTCGCGCAACACAGGCTTCGCCTAGATCAGCTTGTCCAAACTAAGCAGCCTGGCAAGGGGGGGGGGGGACGCCACTGTGAGGCCAGATACAATTCTGAACGAGCTCCGGAGTCCAATGGCTGAGATGCAAGAAAATGTGCATCGGTCAACAGTATCCGGGATGCTAAGAAGGAAGCCTGAATCAGCAGGGAGCGACGATGGAGGATATTGCTAAAATTAGGATTCCTCAGAGTCCATATGGTGTCAGCAACAGAAACACTTGAGTGGATTCTGCAGGGATGTGTCAAGTGTTCCGGTCAGCTGGGACCAAATTGCAACGTTTTGGTCAAAACGCCATGAATTATCTTTGTCGAGCATCCAATGCACCGCATCAGTCCGTGAACACGATCCCTACAGCCAATGCGTGTGGGGGCGTTGGGGTGTATTCTGAGAGTGATTCTCAACAGCAGCGACTCAGGAGATGGGTTAGCGCTGGAGGAAAGCCACACTGACACGGGTACGGGCAAACGCTACAGGAGAACCACGTCTGCACATTCAACTAGACATTCAAAACTGGGGTAAAAACTGCAGCATCCAGCAAAACACTGACCCACGGAGAGTCTTAAGAATAAGGAGGCAGATGCCCTTGAATGGCTTAGTTCTGACTTCATGGATTTTGAGAATAAGTGGAAGAAAACTGCAATCCATAAGCAATCCCTGAGAAGCTTGAGAGAGACTGAGGAATATAAGCAATAAAGTTTAGTCTTCAGAGTTGGTACAAATTTACCCAAAAACACATCCATGTACCAAAGGTGTTTTCATTAAATATGGGGAAGTTAGGTGTTTGGTCCTTAGCCAATCAACATATTTTAATGTAAGAGAACATTAATTTTATTGGGAAATGCTCACATATGCAAAATGTATGTGCATCATATTATTAAATGTGACAAATGCAAACAGGACCCCTGTTATATTTAAGAATCTGAAGATTTATCTTGCAAAGATAAAGATGGTATGATGCAGTGCCAAACCAGATCTGAAGCCTTTCAGAAGATCAGCAGCACGGCCTGCTCTCCTCTGCATGCAGACACGGGGCAACCGGGTTACTGTTGAGATCAGGGTCTTGAATGTAAAGATCACATCATCGCAGATCTGTAGGGCAACAGTTGCCACATAGCTAGTAATGAGGCTACGTTTCTATCCATCCACTTTCTATACCTGCTTGGCCTGTCCTGGACGAAAGAAACATAAGGCAGGGAATAACCCAGGATGGGGCACCAACCCACCGCAGGGCACTCACCCTACACACCCACGGACACTGTCACTTGGTAACACTTAACTTGATAGGATACAAATAATGTTGTAGTACATGCTTTGTACACCTGCTCAGAAAGGTCTGCTGTGATAGACCCCCAGAGGTTTCCTTGGAGTACTTTGGTTTCCCCCCATAGTCCAAAAACAGGCTATGGAGAATTGGAGTTACCAAACTGCCCGTAGGTGTGCATGTGTGAGTTAATAGTGTGTGAGTGTGCACTACAACAGGTTGGCATCCCATCCTGGGATGTTCCTTGCCTTCTGCCCGTCGCTTCCGTGATTGGCTCTGGACCCCCGGTGACGCTGGAGAAGGGGTTACAGAAAATGGATGGATGAAACCCCTCCTACTCAAGAATTTCTACTGTGGGGGCCAAGGTGACATTTTGTCAGGGGGGGCAGAATTTCTAGCACCTCTCCTGATCGCCTTTGGGAAAAAAAAAACAGAGTGCAATCATGTTGCATGAGCTAAAAGTAAATATAGAAACTATGGAAATTAGAAAAAAAACTCATGATGTTGGGCAGAAACGATTGATATCAAGTTTCACCAAAATTGCCAGATGCAGAATGTCAACATTCTGTTCACATGTCAAAAATCAACATTCAAAAATAAACATGACTGTAAATAGAGGTGAGGCAGAATGTTCTGGAGATCACTTCCTCACTCTGTCATCGTCATTTTACAAAAGCAGCAACCACACCTTTGTAAAGATGCAGTAATGCATGTAATAACCCTATAAGTCATTACTGGCGTGTCGAGAATCTCACTCTGATAAGTGTGTCTGATGATTGCTTTACGTCTCTCTAAAGTCCTCTTGCTTTGTGTTTTTTATCTTTTGTGTGTTCAAGTGCTATTCAGTTCATTTAAATAAATCCAAACTAAAGGCATTTAAATGTTTTTGATCTTGCCGTTACTGCCTTTAAAGTGAATTCTAGCCACAAATGCCATGAATCATAGTCAAGTAAACATCAAGAACATGAAAACAAATTCACATTTTTATTGCACGTTTTTTGAATGCAAGAGAAAACGTGCAGGAAATGAGTTTCATATGCTGCTATAAAAGAACCGTTCACATTTTCAATTCAGGTAATTGGCAGTTCCATAAAAACTAACAGTGAACATTATCCATTATCTAAACTTTGTCACCTTTTCATAACACCAGTAATGTGTGGGAAACTAAGGATTAGAATCCAGTAAGGAAAGAAAGGAGAGAGATAACATAAAATATGAATGTGGTTTAATGAGGCCAAACACAGTTTATATGCTGCAGCCTGTCATTCAGATCAGGAAGATACTGACTCTATAGCAAACAAATTGCTCCCAAAATATTTCCAATACAAGTCAAAGCAGAAATGTCTCCTGGTGATGTCAGAGGGTCAAATTTTTCAGAAAACAAATATTAGTCCACACTAAACAGCGAATTTGGAAACAGCAGACAGTACCTAATGATGAACAAATTCTACTCTGAATTTTTGGGGACGTACTGAAGCAGGCACAGAAAAGGAATATTCATTTGGATATCAACTCCACTTGGGGGTTTGAATCCCCCCGCTGCTCTTTGTGGAATTTGCATGTTCCCCCGTGTTTTTCCTCCTGCAGGTCAAAGACAGAAAGACCAACTGGCATCTATATATGTGCTCACAGTGTATGAGGGTTAATGCGTGTGTGGAGGTGCCCAGGCATCCCGACTAGGGTGTAGTCTAGCCTAGAGCACTAAGTCTCCAGGCCGCCGTACGACCATGATCAAGATATGCTATAAGAAGTTACATATCAAGTTCAGTTCCAATATGTAAAAGACTTGCTTGTCGAGGATCCTCAATTTCATCATGGTCATTCCAGCTTCATCAAGAAGCCACAACTTTGGTCAAGCTTTCGCTCTTTTACCCCCAGTCCTTCCATCATTTCTTGTCGCATGTCCAAAAAGAAGTCTTACACAGACCCTGAATCGTCCACTACAGGGCTGATCTCGGAGAAAACGCCTCATTCATGAACCTTTTTACTTTTCACTGCCTTCTGTGCTTCTTCAGGCCTAGTCACTCTTTAGCAGTACCCTGGACATCACTTCCTTCCTTTCTTTCATCTTTTCTTGTCCCCCCCCACCCCATCTATACCTCAAACTGTTAATGCAGCCTAAGCCGACTCAGCCTCTGGCTCTCCTCCTTTATATATTCAGAAATAGAAAAAGATCATTCAAATCGAAAATTCTAGAATCCAGTTGACCTTGAAGAATCTCGGGCTCTAATCCTACTCCTACCCCCATGCTCTCTTCAAACAACTACTGCTGAACTAAAATCCTCTCAGGCTTCAACAAGCCCAGTAACTCTTTACCTCCTCATGCCTCCCTAATCCCTCTTCATCCTTCAGACTCCCCCCTTACAGCCTCTCCTGTCACATCCCAGCGTAAGACGGATGGTGCTCAGGTGACACGCATGTAGACATGAGGGGCACCTTCTCACCTGCTTCCCCGCCCGCTGGATCTCATCCTTTCCATCCCTCTCTCAGCCAATAGGTTGTGACCCTCTCTCGGTCGTTCCACATCCTCGCTTGCCGCGCTGTCCCACATAATTTTCATGCAGGTTCACCACACCTCACCTAATTATCACAGTTCTGGGGTGCTTAGAAATTCAGATTTGCCCCTCGGTGCCCCCATTTCTGCTGTACTTAAATAATTTCTGGTTTCTGTTCATAATGAAGTAACTCCATTCTTTTCCTGTCAGATCAGCTGCACCCAGTTGAAGTCAGTCAACCATAACTGCTTGTCATTTACTTACATCTCTAAACCAAGCTTTAAAATAGCCTGACCTTCCTCTAACCATCACCTGCACAACCATAACAGTGCTCTTGATTCTAAGATCTGCTACTTGCTACTGATACTGAACATACATTTCATCAGAAGGGCTCCTAGTTATTGTCCTGCTTCTGCAGTTTTTCCACATTTTATTCATTCAGCAGATGCTTTTATCCAAAGTGATGTACATTCTTTTTTTGGAAAGGAGGATCAGCCAGTGCTTGGAGCAATTGGGGGTTAGGGGCGTTGCTCAGGAGCCCAATGGTGAAATCACTGCTGACCCTGAGATTTGAACTGCTGACCTTCTGATCATATGCACACACTCCTAACCCGCTGAGCCACACCCCACCCCCAGGACTCTTCCACCCCCTGGCAGTTCAGTAAGGTTAGTCTGGAGGTCATTGTTCCATCCAGGTGTGGCTTTTCCTGCCAGAAATCCGTTGTATCACCACTGTTTGTCCAGCAGGGGGGTGCATTGGCTGGATGCAGAGCACACAGATTTCCCGCCAGCTGGTTTCACACCAACGGCGCTCGATGAAACGGGTCATAAATACTGGTGCTGCTGGAACTGATGCACGTCCTGTCCGACGTGGGCCGAATGGCTGCAAATGGCTAATGGCCACTTACTAACGGCTGTCAGGGCAGGGCGGCGTCGGAGCGGCGAGGCTGTAGTGCAGACGGACAATCCACAGACTAGAAAACTGCAAGGCTGCCAAGTAGAACAGCACCTACTGAGGCAAGACCCAAGAGGTGAACTAAAAATCTGGCTTAGTGTGCTTTTAATTTCTTCTCCTAGTAAATGTTTCTGTAATTTTCTAGCTTCCTGATTTTTTTTAATCCTTGTGTTTTTTCCCTCACAAAAAAAACAATGGGGTAATGATTTTCTTTGGACCTGCATCAACAAAGTTGGATTTCAGGCACATTTTGTCAGATGTACAGTAGCAAAAGATTAAAATGCAATAAGCATCAGATGTATGTACCTTTTTTAAATTCCTCATAACCTTTAACTTGTTCATTGGCTGTAAATAAATTTAGCTGCGTCCGTGTAAAGGGCTCCGATCTTGAACAGCTTCACGGAATATCTAGCTGCATGAATTGATCAAACACATGAAATTGCTCTGCTAAGTTGAATTGAATAAAAGTGTCTGTGACTGAAAGCCAAAAATCGCCATAAAAATCTGGTCAGATGTGTCAAACATCTCAAGGCTAATTTTAAATAAAGTAATTCTTCGGTAATGATCAGCAATGAGAGAAACGACACTTTACTATCCACTATAAGAGGGGATTGCCATCAGTCACTGACTGGTTCAACCCATTTTAGCTTATGCCGTCACAAGCGATCATCTCTCCATTATTAGGATCACAATAACCTTCAACAATGAATACGATTTGTCACTGGGGCAGAAATGCCATAATTAAGAACTATCTAGCTGGGTAATTCACGTACAGAAAGCAGTCTAATTACTAGACGGTAATTTATACAGTCATCCGTCGAATTACGTTGTATCAAGTAACGTCCGATCATACTTATGTCCTATAAGCGCCTTAATAAAGAGAGACTCCCAAAGCAGGCATAATGGGCGATAGCGTTTACCAAGTGTGCAGCACGCAGCAAGAACCAAAACAACCGGATCGCACTGCCACTATAGAGGTGTCATTAAATGTGACATTGTACCTTATGTTACACAGTGTATTTGACCTCTCCCCCGTAATGATCGTCATCGTATATCTAGATTGACTCATGTCGTCACTTCCGGGACAGAACCTGGAGGTAAGCTGATACCAGCTTTTAATTCCACCGATCTGTGGTTTATGTTGGGAGAGTGAAGAGACCACTTGACTAGGTTCATTTTTTCAAAATTAATGGAAACACGGATGATGCCCCATATCTGACGGATCACCAAGCTTCATGTGTATCCTACAACAATGTGTTACTGTCTGAACTGTTGTCCTTCTGTAGGTTAGATGAAACCATATGGCCAACCAACCAACCAACCATCCATCAATCCATCCATCCATCTTTTAACCATCAATCCAGAACAGGGTCATGAGGTGGTTGGATGTCATTCTCCCAGATGCTCCTCAACCATGAGGGTACCCTCGTACCAGTCTTGTGGAAGGCCTCTGCTGTTTTAGAGACAAAAACAAGATGTTTCACATGACTGACCTTGAAGGAAGCACTACCTCCACAAACCCTCAAACGGAGACATTTAAAGGCTTTAATAACTGCTTGGGGGTTCCCACTGTGGCTCAGAGAATGGGTCTCCTGAATTACTTAGCAAGAAGAACTATATATATTGCGGTTGGTCGTCTGAGCATTCTGGATGAGGTTAGCCGCGGGGAAACTGAGCACGGTATTCAGCCTTACAATGCAAAGGGCAACTGATGTTCTAACAAATGGGAAGATCTGCACCCGGTGAATATTTCACCTGAGGTAGAAACTCACCTGCATGTAGATAGCATTGTCCAGTACAGTGCATGTATGAATGCTATTCAGCTGTGTTATACTGTATAAGAAATGCTGGTTTCCAGGTGGAGACAGAGAGCTTGCAGAATAGCATTGTTAAGTCTAGCTTTGGGGAAGATTTTTTTTTTTTTTTTTTTTACAAAAAGGCTGCAGATTAATGCAATATTTCAGGCTGACACCTCTTTCTGTGAAACAAACTAACAAAAGAAATCCACGTACTATTTTGGAACTCCCCGAATGTGACGTTGCTTCAGGTTCAGTCAGCCACTGCAAGTCATGATAATCCACAGGAAACCATGACTAATGCATAGTTATCTAACTTTCTGGTTATTTAGGTCTATAAGTTGTGCCCGTGGCGCTTTTTAATTCGATTTTTGGCCGTTCAAATGACGGGAGATGCTTTTGTTCCGCAGCTACACATTTAATAAGAGAGCGCAAAGAGAATATACAGTCGAATACCAGCAGCAGACAGACACATTAGTGTTATCCTCGTTAAAATCATCTCACATTGTTCTACCCCGTCCGTTTCCGCGATCAGGGTGCATGATGTAGCTGTAGACATTGGGCAAGGAAAAGAAAAAACCTTGCTAAACATAAACCAGACAGGATAAGTTTCTAATGAATCAGTATCACAGGGACAGGGAGCAGTTCTCATTAAAAGGATAAAACGAAGACGAATTTGTTAATGACTTGATATTAGATCTTGATATATATTTACAGAAGCTGCTAATTTGATACACGCAGGGCCGCCTGCTTCCCGATTTGCCCACCGGCATTACTCTTCAAGGGATCCGGTGACACCCCGAGGAAGGAATGCTGATGAAACAACCTGCAAATTAAACGCAAAGATCACACACGCACGCTATTTAGAGATACCAGCCAACGTAACTGCATGTCGCCGGACTGACAGGAGGAGACCCACGCGAAATGAGGAGAGCATGCAAACTCTCGCTCACACACACATCGCAGAGACGCGGCTGAAGGAAGGATCCAGAGTCTAACCTTTTGTTAGACTGCAAATTACTCTGGACGTGTGTCCATGGAACAGGATGTGCAGTTATGAGCACACAAAAGTGCTAAATCGTATATATATGCATATGGAATATATAAAGCATGTATACTATTCCTTACAACACACCGCTAGATAAACTCTTTAGTGCAGACCTGATCTGAAGAAGTGACTTCAGGCTGGGGGATGACTTTGACAGAGTGACTGTGATTCATTTGCAAAACAAAAGGTGTTAATGATGCTGGAGAAGAGGCAGACAGCTTGTGTGGGGAGTAAGGGGGGGCCTCTCGTGAGAAGAGCCTCATTTTTCCATGAATTCTAGTGTTAGCTGTCGAATGCGCTGTGCTGCTTTCACTCACACAACGTCATCGTAGCCGAAAGCGTCCCGTCCCGTTACTGTTCCCGCCGAGACCAATTCCCGCCCTGTCTGGGCCTCCCACCGTCCCGTCCCGTTTCCGTGAAAAATCTAAATTTCCACTCCCGTTCCCGTCCGTCCCCGCGGTATTCCCGCGGGAACGGTATTCCCGCCCATCCCTAATCCATACCTCTAACCCCAGCAGCATGAGGCGGCCGCACCAAGCTGAGTAAAAATGCCACCCTCCGTTTGGCTACATTTATATAAATGTATATATATATGCTTACTGGTTAACCACTGAATGTAGCAATATGAGGCATACGCTATATTTGATCAAAAAATGCAGGATGTGACATTCCCTTCAACTCCATACATGACAAATTACACTTAACATTTTACATAATGTATAATGATCACTGACTAACAGAGCTTACGTCGTTTCTGTAAGGCCACACCTCCTTTGATCGTTCCAAGCTTCCGTACCTGAATGATCTCTCCTTAGCCCAGATATGCTCACTTCTGACCAATTTAGACTTGTCACAGAAAGCCTCTGGAGAGGAAAGCTAGAAGGGTAGCAGTTTGCGGACAGAAAGAATCTGTAGTTTCGGCTGTACCATAATTGAGTTTCTCTCTCTCTTTTTTTTTGCAAATACAACGCTTAATCCAAACCCTAAAATTGCCCTCATGTTTCCATTGAATTAGACACACTCCAGTGACAAGCTTATTAGATCTATTCAGAATATTTTCCTAATTTCACAAATAATATATTCAAATGGTTTCAAGCATGTCGTGAGTGCATACGGTGTAATTGCACAGATAGCAGAGCTTGTTTTTCTCTCTCCATCATCCAGGAGAGTACAGATCACATGCTTAACATAAAAAACAAATAAAATCACTGTGTTTCTGCCAGCCAGGCATGGAAATTACCAGAACACAAACGAGGGAGGTACCTGACCGCGATCAACTGACCTCAAATTTCAATCCGCTGATTTTTTTTTTTTTGTTGCCGTCATGGAGAATTTAACACTCAGCTGTGTGTGATCTCCACTTAAACCTGGTTTAACTATAACAATTCCTTAGAGGAAATCACCCAGTGAAACAAGTGATTTTTGTAATTGGCCATTCTATTTTTTTCACTGAGACTGCCGGCCCCTGGCCAATCAACTTCTCCATCCTCTAGTAGCCGGCCAACCACGAAAGGCAGACTACCTCAGCAGTGACACCTCACTGCAGACTGTAATGGAGAAGACTAACCCTGTCTTTATGTGCTGCAGGTACAGCATGTTATCCACCTTCCTGTTGGAATAAATGACTCACTTCTAATGGCCTGAGGTACAGACCTACTCAGACTGAAAGATTATTTATTCTCAAAAGCTTCACTCAAGCTGGTAGTGGGTCTTTATGTGCCAGTATTATTCTTTAAATACCTATCAAACACACTGGTGCTGGAAACTGCTTCCAGGTTTCGCATCTGCCCGCTGGGTCAGGCAGTGTGCAGCTTTCTGGGGTGAGGTATCCGTGCCCATGTCGGGAAGGTCCAGATTCTGTGGCCAGCTGCGTAATCGCATCGCCGCTGGGTCCGTCTGCAAGGCCTTTAACCCCAGTTTCTCCAGAGATGCCGGCAGGCCCTGCCCCCCGATCCTAACCTGCGCGTCTTTTCGGACAAAAGCGTCCGGCGAATAAATACATGGAAATATGTATGGAACGCGGGAGGGCCAGGCAGCCGCCAGATAAAGACATGCTGTTCAGAAAGTTTCATTAGTAGCAACCTTCCATGCTCTGTCATTATTACAACTATGTAAAAAGTAATAAATAACCCAAATTATCATGCACAAATGCCTGGCAGTAATGATAATGACATTTGAGCCTCCCTGTAATTAACAAATTCTGTTAATTTCTAATTACCTGTTTTATCCTGTTATTTTTATTAACATACTTCTGTAATTAATGCATTAGTTGGTTGTTGGATTCCATCCTCAGGTCATATAATACTTATTGTGATATATCACTGTGACTACTTTGATGTAAATGAGAATTAATGATTGCAGTTGAAATGATCCATACTTATAATTAACCTGCTCCGTGGTTGTTCACCGTTCTTAGGAAAGCTAATCGTTGGCTTTTGTTTTCCCTGAATGACAATTATAAGAGCTACGCATTTAAACTGAAGCACCTGTTGGATGTGATGATTATACGCCAGCCTATTTGAAATGCATGTTAGTAAATATAAGATCTGTGTTTACAGTCATGTGATGCTCGGCATCCTGTTATAAATGGATGTTTTAACATACAAAAAGCAGCACTGCGCGGCCAGCCAGCCAGCCCCCTCTCTACAAGCTTACGCCTCCCTCGAGCTATGCTCACACACAGCTGAAATGCAGATGGCATCTCGCCTTTTGCTAATAATACGGTTACTATGCACAGAGCACTTGGTTACTAGAGTTTATTGCTGCCCTGAAATTCAGAGCAGCGTCGAGTGCTGACACTGAGTGCTCTCATCAAGCGATCCCCGCGTGCATGTGCGCCTGCGTGTCAAATTTGCGCTCCGAACGTCTTGGCTGCTGGGGTCCTCCCACCTCTGCCACTAATCGCACACGTGCAGGGCAGATGATCTTGGGGAGGCGTATTTGTGCACGGTGCCGCTTGTGCACGCGTCACTTCGGCGATGCTGGGAAGTGACCTGTGTGTCAGGATTGTCTCTTCTCCGTCGCCCCCGGGATGAAAAAGTGCCTCCGAATTTATCTATTCACATGACCTTCCGGGATTTACCTTTCGACATGTCGATTTATGTATGTGCGCAGAGCAGCTGAGATAACATAACACTAACTACTGAGGTTTCATCCCTCCATCTGACCTGTCTGTTGCATGGCCATATTGCGACGATGTAGGCTTAGTGATTTGGCCATATTGCACTGCATTATCCACCAGCAGCTGTGGGGCTTCCAGAAGTATAAAGAGCAGTATCTGCCCAGCCTCAGTCCTCAAGGGCCCTCTGAGCTCACTGCATTCTCACTCCAGTGTGGGTCTTAATTGCAGTATTGAAAAAAAATTAGATAGCACGAGGCGTTTCGGCTGTCAATCACGTCCTTATTGAAAATGCATTTTCTAAAAGATTTTGGTACTCGAGGATGAGGACGAGAAAATGATGGTTTCGATTTTCCGCTACGCTTGGGGGCACTCACACTTAGGAGGGGGATTTGTAAATGCACTGGCACTATCAGGGTAAGTGCCTATGTGCATCTGTTACTGCATTCGTGTAGGTGTGGACAAAGATGCCGGGAACATTTCGAGCAGCCACAAGACCAGTTCGCTTGGTAAAGCACTTGGCACGTGGTCTCCCCAGGGTTCCCCTTCTCCCCGGGCCAGCACTAGGGTCACAGCCTCGGGGGACTTGGACCAGACGTGTGGCTATGGCAAGCCAGGGCTGATTGATGAGGACTCCCCTCTGAGTGTGGATTACATCTCAGGCTTTGTGCCTCAAAACAAAATCCTCAGTTAACACAGCTGGACTCAGTCACATCAAACAATGAGTTTGTACGTTATAGACGAAAAACAAACAGCCCTGGGAAAGTGATAGGAACAGGCTCAACTGGAAATAAGGCACATATGCAGTATCTCAATCGCCATCAAGGAAATGAGGGTGTGTACCCAAATGGACTGCCTGGATACTGGTACACTGCCTATTATCTTTTTACAAAAACCTTTTAGTGTAGCTTTTAATAGTAAACTGGAGCTGACTGTATCCACTTCACTGTATTTGTCCTATGAAATATCTCCGGGACAGCACAGCAGGATCAATGAGAGCTGCCTTCTCTCTCTGTTCCAGTTTATCCTCGTCGTCTTACATACATCTCACATGCACGTATCTCCTCAGATAGCTCAGAAACACGTGGCAATACCCAGAATGCAAAAAATAAAATATTCAGGTATATCTCAGCAGCATTTCAGAGAGCAAACATTTCTGCATCCACATATGACACTAACGGCTGTGAAAAGGAGGGCAAACAGGCAAACCGCGGGATTATTATTTGTCGTCACTGACGACTGGCTTAGCCGACTTTGCATTGGTCACTCCTTTGGCACCCATTCAGTTAAACCGCGCAGTGATTGACGGGGCACAGTAATCCCACACATGCGGGAGCTGAAGCTGAATGTCTCCCATCAGTCAAAATCATATCAAAATGCACACAAACTGCACGTATTACCCATAAACAGACAAATATTTCCTGTACGATTAGTGCTCTCCCCCGTACTGTGTGTCTGTCCTCATTCTCCATGTCTCACATCTTCCCAAAGACTCTCCCTCAGCCTCCAATCCAGGCTATTATTAGCTTCTCTCACTGTGGCGGGGGGGGGGGGGGGGGGGGCGCGGTGGTGAGGGTGTGAGGGAGGGAGAAGCAGTGGGCCAGGAGAGAGAACTGATGGCATGAGCTGAAGCAGACTGGGAGGGAGAAGATGGCTGACGCGTATATAGGTCATAAAATCAATGGGAATCAGGTTTTTTCATAAGGCAAAGATGGAGATATTTATGGAGATCCAGAAAGGTGAATGTGTCTGAGAAAGGTACAGGGAGGTCACAAGACTGGCTGACTGATGATGTGTGCGTGCACGTGTGTGTGTGTGTGTGTGTGTGAAGAAGTAATGTACGCCAGCTGTGCCAGAGGATGAAATATTTATATGTTATGAGAATATAGCTGCATAGCTACAAACTGTGTCAAATACGATCTGGGGTTAGTGTGTATGAGCCATATACAGAGAGTGAGAGTGAAACACACACACATACGCAGACATGAGGCAAGATGCTGAAAGATGCAGGAGAGACGTGAGGTGGAGGGAACAGATGGGGGACCTGTAGATGCATTAAAGCACTGACACCCGTATCAAAGTAAAACCACAGGCTGGTATGACAAGATTTAAGAAATGGTGAGACAGAGCAAGACCTTGGCGGTGAAGGTGAAGGGATAAGGGGAGAGATGGGGGGGGGGGTGAGCGCGGAGTAAAGGGGCAGGGAAGGGCACGAGGTGAGTTTGGAGGAATAGAGTGAGAGATAAACTGCGCGTAGAGGAGCAGAAAGAGGAATAAGGTGAGTGCAGAGACACTCAGCTTTCAAATCTGGCGAGTTAAATGTTCTCTTAAACGAAGCTGAGTCAACCATCACTTGTAAGGGAGATCGCTCAGGGTCACAATTGTGGCAGTTTTTCCCCAGACACCGAAGGAAACGTTTATACAAGTCACAAACAAGCCGTGTTTAAACAAAGATGCCCCCCGATGTAATACGACTTGACATTTTGGCAGCCAGGAAACACAGGCTTGAGGTAGCAGGTGTGATGCTCATACCGTTTCTAATTATTATTGTCCTAATAGGATGGGTATCGGGGGGTGGAGTGCAGGGGGAATGAGCGTGCTGATTTGCTGTTTGCCATGGTTGGGAGGAGTTTCATTGTGTACTGACATCAGCATTCAAACGTGTGAGAATAAGGAGAATGACATCATGTCCTTGAAATATAGCAGGCAGGCAGCTGGAGCGTATTATGAGATGGGGAATGCTATTTTTTGTACACCGGCTATCATTTACATGTGACCTATTATGAATAAAATACAGTATTTACAATTACAAACATGATAGTGTTATTTTTGGATGATTATGTTAACATCTAATAAATCTTGTTATATGTTACCTTATTTAAACCCATACACGGGGGTGTCTGATGCATCTTATTCGGCCCAGAAGCGTAAGGGGCTGTGCCACAAAGGCCAGACGACAACACCCCTCGCTCCGATTGCCTCAGCTGTTTGTCCGCATAGGTTAAACCCGCACGTGTGACGGCTTTTGAAAAAAAACCGCCCCCATAAACAGCCAACTGCTACACGGCAGGTTCACGCACTGCGGTCACACTGATTAGCGGTCAGGGATTGAGATGAGCTTGCGATGACAAAATGATTGTTGCTTTAGGCGAGCCTCCAATGAGGTGAGAAAGAGCTGCATTATTACAAATTACGAAGTCATGTCGATAGCACTTTTATTCACAAGCAGAGTGATGTATGAGTCCAGCTGACAGGAGACATCTTAGCTTAAGAAGTAAGAATCAGAAAGAAAAACTGAAATTCCTGCATAGTTAGGCTATCACGCAAGCCAGGCCTAAGTTAAACTTTTTCAATTTACCTGATTGCATTTCACATAATAAATGTTTTTTAATGAAATTAGATAATGAAGGCACTCGTTATTGTCCCTGTACACAAAATAATTATTTTCTTTTGATAAGTAAGAAAACTAGCACTCCTGAGCTTCTATTCCCAAGTGAATGGATCATAGATGGAAACGTCCAGCTTTACACAACAGCCTACTAAGTATCTTGCTATCTGATTCACTCCCAATGTTTTTTTAGCACCAGAAGCTCATGGGAATCACAATATATGACTTGTTTTAAAAACTGCGCATAACAATCATAGAAGTGGGAAAGGTACTGCTACTATCGATGGGATAAGTGTTTTTTTTTCTTCAGACATTTAGTACAAACTGGAACAGAAAACTCTGATCAGGGTCTCATGTTTTATCTTCTGAAACCTAAGGAGTAGATCTTTATTCTGAGCATGTTATACGATTCCCCATCTTATACTCATACATTTTAGGTAGAATTGGCTCAAATTCATCTGATGATCATCTTGGAACAGCAGCCAAATAGTACCTTTTAGGTTATTGCCATACCTGTAGTAATTGCTGCATCCAAACTGAAGTTCCTCGCACACACCTTACACATGGATCTTATCACAACTACTACAAAAAAAGCCAGTAATCACCAACAAGGCACTCCTTAAGCTATTACGACACATTATTCACAATGTGATTGAAGTAATCGTAAAAAGTAACACGTCATTCATCAATAGATTATCATATTCTGTCACACTTATTCGCAAACAATAAGAAAGTATTTGTGCTTAGACATACAATACTTATTTCTTGATATTGTTCAAGTGAAGGCTCCTGCAGTGTTCTGTGGTGATGAACTAGTTCTGATGTTTGGTAAAACTGACATGATGTATCAGAGCATCAGATATTTTCCATTTTTAGAGCAAAGAAATGTAAAAATTTGAAAATTATCAAAGGTCATTTATAAACCTTAAATTACTTTTAAATCTATCTCTAAAAGTAATTTTGGGACCTTTAAAAATCAAATCCTGTGTACAGAATAGAAAGTCTTTATTTGGCTGTTGTTGGCCATGTACCAGCATTGAGATCTGGGCCAGGCAGGTGTGGTCGCCAGGTGTGGAGGTTGGATTACAGTCTAGAATCAAGAAAAGAGAACCAAGATGAGCAGCTGAGATCCTTTAGAATGGCCTCAGCGCTTAAATCGCCAAGATATCTACCCAGATCTTAGACGTCATTAGTTTTTAGCTCCAAAACACTACAGAGAAGCTTAAAATATATAGCAAAGATAAAAATAAATTCCTGTACTGGAGCCACTGTATTGACAGGCGCAGTGTATTTCAAAGTAACTGATAAATTTGCAAGATTTGCGATGGGTATTCTGACTCCCGATAAATTCATTTTACATAAGGGCATTTATTACAACTAAGGATTACTTAATAACTAACCTGCAGGACGGGTGGACCAAAAATGCTTGGTGCATTTCCGTAACCGCCCTCTAGAAGTCGCTTCTGAGCTATTAATACTAAGTTGCCCCCTAAGGAGAAGCCGTGCATGGAGAGTACATCTGTGCTTATGTGCGAGTGATTGAACTTGCATCGGAAAATAGAGAAAGGTTACAACATTTCTGTCCGAGTTCGTCACTGCTGACGGGACAAATGCAAAAGAGCGCGAAGGGGGCGGAACTGCGCTCGCAGTCGGGAGGGTGATGCTCGGTGGCCGGTAGGAGGTGGACACCTGCTAACCTCCACCCCACCACCATCGTTTCGTCACTAGTTTACCGCACCTGCCTTCTGTTCCTTCGTACCTGCCAGAGAAATGACTGAGTCCTGTTTGCGGATTTATCCAAATACAGCTTAAGCACAAAGCGTAAATGTAGTTCTAACAAGGTAAGATCCTCATAATGAAAAATCCTCTGCTGTAATTGCGAAATACATCAGCACAATTCTAAGATTCCAGGTAAACAGTTTCCCTTATCTTTCCATGACGAATACATTTTCCACTAACCGTTGTCTATTCCTTAATCACTTCGGCGACCGTATTCTTCAAAATGTATTGCTCGCGGTAATTTTGGGGAGGGGGTAACACGAATGATAAAGATGATGATTGTGGTGACTCTCTCAAAATATAGTGATAATCAGATATAAACCAAATATAAATACGGGCATGTGGGTGCACAAGGGGGGTATAGGACAACTAGAAGAAAAGACACATTGGTCTACGCGTCTTCAGGGACGCGAGCATCACTAACGGCCGCCGTCTCTACACACGGCGCCGGGGACGCAATTCCAGTCATTCCGGCCGCTCCATCCTCAGCGCTCCCCGCTCACACTTCCCTGCGGCCAGTTCTCCGACTGACTATAGAGGGAGTGAGAAACGAGTGAGAGAGAGTGGAGAGAGAGAAAAGGAGGGAGGGAACACATAGGAGGGGAGAGAGAGAGAGAGAGAGAAAAGACAGAGACTACCTGCTCGATCGAAATACGGGGGAGACACGAGCACACGCGCGCGCACACGCACGCGAGCATTCGCCGAGCAACAAGACAATAAACACCAAGAACTGCAAAAAGGACCTGGAAGAGTTGTCAAGAGGAATAGTGTTAAACGTAGGATCACCTTAAAACTACCAAACCCCGAAAGAGAAAGTCAGTAACCATGTATCTGAACAGGGAAGAGGAGAACGGCAAAGGTAATAAGGAAAGACATCGCGTATTTGTTAAATATATGTATCCACACAGATTATCAGCTGTCATTGGCGTCAGTGTTGCAAGTGCACACATTCTGTTAGAGTCATAATCACGCCTCTCTTCCCTCGTCTGTGTTATTTATTACTGATGTGACCCTGTTGCCACCGTTATTAATAATAATGCAAACGTGGGAGTCTGTGTATGTTATTGTCTGTGCATGTCTTGTATAGGTAGGTTGTTGCACTAGGCACGTCATTGGTAGATTCCAGGAAGATTTTTTGTGGGTTTCAATAATGGTTAAGATCGAAATAATAAGTATATAAGAATACTAAGGAACTGAACTCTTATTTAAAATAAACGGTCGCTACTTGCTGTCCCGTGCCGGTTGTGTGCACAATACAATGGTCACGTCTTCATACTCGTTAGAAGAACAACACACAAGGTCATAGCAAGCAGCAGCAATCACGGCCACAAGTAGCTATGTGCATGTATGACAACATCTGTATGTATTTCCTGGAATGTTCAGGTCGTCCCTGTAAGGATGCACGTAGGGATGCTCATCTTAGAGAAGGGGTACGCGACGTGGACCCATGGTGGAAGTATTAGGGGTACTTCATAAACGGGGAGTGATCAGCGGGCGGCATCTATTTATGTCATTCCCCCACGTGTTTTAGGGGCGTGATAGCCGTTTCATAGGGAGAGTCCGGTTTAAATGCCCTTTCCCTGCTTTTTCACCTTTCCCCTGTTTAATTCTGCCTGTATGCCTTTCATTTTTTTCCGCCCTGGTACAGGTCAGGGGGATGTAATTATCAATGAAACGCCCAGGATACACGACGAACACCTGCTGCTATAGAGTCGGGGTGGGGGTGGCGAGGGGGCGGATTTTACTTCTTTTTGATGTTAGGTAATGATTGTATTGAGTGTTAATGATACGGTAATGAGACCTGTGTGAATCACATTGAATACAGTGCTGCGAACCGCTTAAAAAACAAGGAAGGTCAATCAGTACTAGAAAACGATGCACTGTCTCTAAATGTGATGATGTGCTCTGTTATTGTTATTAGCGGAGCCATAAATTTACCGTCGATTCCACATCACGCTGTTATAATCAAATATGAAAGCAAAGCCTATCTTAAATGGACCAGAGCTGAAACCGTAGTCGAAAACAATGCGATGCGCCTAAAACGGACCTGTAGGTTTTTTTCTGTCCGAGAGCACGTACAAAGAGAAAACGCACCGAAGTTATTACGTTTTCCACATATCCGAATCATATTTGCTCGTAGAACAGTTCCGTGCATCCTGGTTCGATCAAGGGGTGAAAGTGGCGGTCGGGTGAATGGCTAAGCATACCGATCAGAGGAAGGTGTGAAACCGAGCGGGGCATGACTCCCGGAGCCCGTGTCCTCCGCTCTCATGCTGGTGGTTCCCACAGCACATGACGCCCTCCTTATAAATTCCCCGCGCGTCTCAAGGTGGAGTGCCGGGGGAAGATGGAGCGTGCGTAAGTGCGTGCGTGTGGGTGCGGAGGGATAGGGGTGGGGTATCGATCATGAGCAGGTGAATGTTCAGTTTTCACAAATGGGATACGAGGAGGGCTAAGCACGTGCTCAGTACTATTACGACGAAATGCCACCCCTCCCGACCCACCCCCAGATCTCTGCCCTAACTCGATTGCCGGTAAAACAATCCTCCGCCGTAGCAAAGCGTCAGCGACTTTATCAATTTAAAACCGCGCGTGACAGTTCGGAATATTCTGTTGGTAGGACCGAATTGAAAAGGAATTTATTAAATAGGATACTGTCACAACAGTGTTTCCGTGGCAAAGTTAAATTTCATTGATGGTGAAGTTAAATTTCATTGATGGTGAATTAAAATTAATTTTAAATATTAATCTCCGACTATATTCCATATATATATATATATATATATATATATATATATATATATATATATATATATATATATATATATGAATATAGCTGACAGTCCAAGTGACTCTAGTCCTTCAAGTTTTCCTTAAGCCCTAGCCATTACTGAGTATGAGTGTACTTCAATGAACGAAATCATCTTACATCTGAAACGTAACCCTTATTCTGTTTTTCTAACAAGTGGGCTAATAAAAGCAAATACAATGGTGCTCTTTTTACACAATGGTGGGTCCCATTTTTGTTGAATAGTGAGGAAGAGCATTAAAGCTCTCACCTTCCTTGTGTGCCTTCCCTGTCTGGGCACCTGTGTAGGCTGCCCATCACCACAAGCCACCGCCTCTCTCTGTAAGCAATGACGCCTTTATCTCTCCTCTTCTTGTCTCCTCTCCTTTGTGTCACCTGACACTGTCCAAGGCTGTGTAATTCACAAGCCCACGGAGTGTCACTTCTCCTGGAGAAAGGCTTGAAGTGGATGGGATTCGGGTACGAACTCAGCCAAAACCAGTATGATCCAGCTCCAGTTACCCGGCTGATTGCGTAGCTCAGTTCCAAACCCACTGGCATGGTTGCACATCAATGACACAGCCGTGTGTAGTCTAGTTCAAAGCCCAGTAACACGGGATAAAGCCAGGAGTATGGGTGAGTGATGGACCAATGGATGGAGAACTTTATACAATGACAATGTTTGGGTCTCAGTCATGGCTGTAAATTATGGGAGGGGAGTCGTAACCCCTCACTTCCCCCAATAAGTCAAAACCGGCTAATACAACCCCCACAATCACATTTCCTCCTAAATGGGTGGAGACCTCAATCTCGGTAGAATGTGGGTTATACCAACAGTACCATGGCTGTGGCACAAACACCTCTTCCTAAAAATATGAATAATTCCTTATCTCATTGTTTCCCTATCTGGACCTCGAGGACCCGCAGGCAGTCTAAGTTTTTGCTCCTCCCAGGTCCTGACCTATGAGGGACCAAAATTGTGGACTGTCTGGCAGGGAGCTGGGACCGTCTTTGCGTCCCTGAGGACTGGATTGGTAAACACTACCTTAGCTATTTCCCAGATGTGCTTATCTGATGCCACTGTGTAAATGCCTTTGCATCTCTTTTATACATGTAATAGTGAAAGGACTGATATTTGACTGTCCATCATTTGATTTTCCATTGCCTTTTGTTTGCTGCACTGATGCTTGAGTCCAAACTCTGCACTAAATCAGAAGATGAGTTCTTATCTCCAGTTGCCGGGAAATGTGTTTGTGCATGACGAATAAAAACAAGATCCGGGACTGCTTTCCGTCTTGTGCGGTTCCTCCACAGTTGGATTGAAATGAGTCAGGTTTTGGTTTCATTGCAGTGGCACGTAGCCCCATGTGTGGGCTGGGTGGCCTCATGAGGAGAATCCATCCACCACCCAGATCCCTTTATTTAGATCATGCCGTGCTTGTTTTCTGACTAACTGAATCTAAAACTGGATTTTCTTCATGGAACAATATTTGGCGAAGGTCACGATGATCTCGAGGATCCTTTGGGAGTGAGTGTCCTGTGTCCAATTTGAACCTTGGTGGAGATGATCCACCTGTCCCCAGATTAACAAAGGAGGGCAGAGCTCCTCTGGACCACCACTCTAGCTTCATTTCTTAAAAGGGCTGCAAGTCTGGGGAAGTTTGGGAAATGCCAAATTCATTTGTTGACTGGCCTTTGTGTCACAGTGGTGGTGAAGCCTGTGAGATTAAGGGGGAGACTACTGGAAAATGTTAATTGTGTGCAGTGTGGTTAGCTGATAGGCAACTGGGAGGGGGGAGCAAGGGCTTACCCCAGAATACTAAGTTGCTTGATTAGAACCAAAGGCCCCATGGGGTTTGCTATTGGAGAAGAGGTCCCCGCCCTAGTCAAATGCCCATTGGCTGGTTAAAGACCTACACATCATCTAGCATTGCCCTTAATATGTAAAACCGGTTCCCATAAAATGAGATTTGCGAGTCATGATTATCAGATGGGCCCGGTATTGATTTATGCTAACTTCTTCCCATAGCTAGGATTAGGACAACTCTCTGAGTTACCAATCAAAGAAAACGGTTGAAACCTTGTAAAAAAGAAATTGCCTGCAAAAATGCATGTAGGTCCCCAGTTAGTTTTGTTGGGAAGGTGGAGGTGGGAAGCTCTTGCTTCTCTCCTTGTGGGGTGTGGCTGGGAGGAGTTGGGGCAGATTTAGGCGGCTGAGAGGACAACCTGAAGGAAAGTGCAGGAAACAATGCCGGTGTCAACAGGGGCTCATTTTGGGCCCCCAACTCAGACCAATCCAATTATGTTCCAAATTTTTTAGGAATCATCCTAACTCCCCCCTCCCCTTTACGGTGCCCCAGTGTGGGAGTCTGGCCATGGACGGGGAATCCATGAACTTGGACTGGACCAAGCGTGCCTCAGTGTCTCTCTCTCTCTCTCTCGCTGTCTCTGTCCAAGTTGTAAGAGTCAGTAGTAATTTCTCATTAATTGGAATATCAAGCGGCGCGTCCCGGTCTTTGTCCCTGGCCCTGTTAATATTACATACATAGAGGACAAAGTAATAGGCTCATAATGAGCTGCTTATCAGTGTTTTATTTGACGAATGAGAGGCATGGGGTGGTAGCAGAGTTGTGTGGTAAGTAATGGGCCTCAGATATGGATGAATTTATAGGCAGCCTGTGGACTTTGAAGAAACTGAAGGACAATGCAATGGCTCACCGTGGAGCCTGAGCCATACGAACCTCAAACGTGGAATATGAGCTGTGTTAATGACAGTAAAGGTCGCTTTAGGAAACCAAGCTCCGCAGGATGAAGCTGTCATGTGACGTGATGGTGTGATGCATTACAGAGCTGTCGCTGTAGCCCCCCCCCCCCCTCCCCGGGTTCATTTTATAGCTGTCGAACACAATATCCATGTATTTTTCTGTGTTGATATCTACATTGGGGAGGAGCAGGGCGTGAGCAGTGCTGGGCTGATATACTGCTTATCGGCAGGGAGGCGAAGGAGAGAGAGAACGCGGACGGAGAGGGTTAAAGATCCCTATGTGCCGGCATCCCTGCCTTTAATGAGCGAGTTACCCTGAGCTGCACTGATGGCAGTCAGGAGGGATACCGGTCACATGTTGAGCCAGACAACATGGCAGAAGAGAGGAGGTCACCTTTATACCTGTTTTTTTTTTTTTTCCCGCCATGGAGCAGGATGTATGGGGCAGGAGGGTTGACCACTCACGCTGGGCGGTCATGCTGGGTAGTTATGCACCCCCCCTGCGGGGTAGTGGCTTGCTGGCCTTTCCAGTTTCCCCCCAGGGCGCCTCCATCTCTCCTCCACCCTGGAAGGAGCACTGGAGTAGGGGATTGCAGGAGAGCCCATCAAGGTCATGCAGAGGAGAGACAGGACCGCGTGCGTGGCCGCTTCCATGCGCATCTCTTACGCGTGTCCCTGAGAGAACTCGTCATGCCTGTCCGATTCTTTCACATGTGCATCCCAGTGAGCCCCTTTATGCATGTGTCCGTGTCTCAGAGATGTGTGCATGAGCATGTATTTGAGTGTGAGACCCTGTGTATGTAAATGAGGCACTATATTTATGCGTGTCTGTGCTTGTATAGTGTATGTAAGAGGATGCATGTGTACATTGTGTCTGTACAGTGTGTGTGTGCGGCTACAGTTGTGTTTGCGAGTGTGAGTGTATGAATCTGTGCATTTGCAGTGTGTGTGCATGTCTGATGTATATGAGAGGGAGTGTGTGTATGGGGGGGGGGAGTTCATGCAGAGTGTGCATGTGTGTTAATATCAGGTGATAATGAACCGTAAGTGGCAGCTACAGACCCAGAGGAGCTGTTTGGGTTTGCAGGCGGAGTGGGAAGGAGCTGGGGTGTTGGTAAATGCGGATGAAGGGAGGGAGACAGAAAGCGAGGGAGTGGGAGAGGAGAGGAAACCCGGAGGAGTGGGGATGGTGCATTGAGCCGTGCACACGGTGGGTTAATATTGTGCAAGTTGGTATATTGAAGTGCTGTGTGCCAGGGCGCGTTCCAATAAAAACGTCATGGCTGCTCCAGCAGACTGCAGGTGACGTAGGCTGAAGGGATCTGAGAGCAGGACAGGAAGCTCGCTATGCATGTCAGTCTGTGCAAGCGCGGTTACATAACTCGCTCACTGCCTCCGTGGTATCGCAGGCAGATCTACAACCCACTTTGTGTGCCTGTCTTCACTGCTTTGAGTAGGTGTGTGTGTATGTATGTCTGTGTTTATATATGTGTTGTGTGTTTGTGAGCTTTAGAAAAGGCCCGTATATGGTTGTGTGGAGTGTGTGTGTGTGTGTGTGTGTGTGTGTGTGGGGGGGGGGGGGGTAGACAGGTTCAACTTGAGAAAGTGTGAGGATTTCCATCCATCCAACAATCCACACATGCATGCATCCATCCATCTTCTAATGCTAATTCATAGTAAGCCTATGACTTTTCTCATAATACACAGTGCCTGAGGCTGTTGAATGCCAGATGGGTTGCCTGTCCACCACCAGGCACGCACATGCACACAGTAGACACAACTATACAGAAAGGGCTACAAGACAAACAATCACTTTAACAACTTAAAAAAATATAAAAGTGTGAAAACGTTTCGTTATCAGTTTGGTTTAGCGGCACTTTGTCCTGTCTGTACATTTGTGATGTCACTCTGTCTCACTGAGCACAAGCTGCTAATTGTGCCACTATTATGAGGATGAGTCCATGGAAAAGGTTCAGGAATTAATTGTGAGAAGGTGAGGGGGTAGCTCATGGCAGGTGTGTGTTGAACACCTAAGGAGAGCAGGAGGTTTTAGGGAAAGAGGAGGTGCATCTATTAATCAGCACACCTTGGGAAGCTGTACCACCCCTTACACCCACCACACTGAAAGAGACAAGAGAAACTGTGTGTGTGTCTCTGACTAATTGTGAGTGACGAAAGTGTATATTTATGTGTAGGTGTGTGGCGAAGATTAAGTCGGATTATGTGTGCTAACCATGTGGAGTGTAAATTAGGCTGTTCCCAGGGTGCTGGAGTGACAGCGAGGACAGTCGCTCTAAAATACCCCAGTATTAGTCTGTGCTGTTTGTGTAACATTTAAGCTCTATGTATGATTTGGTTTCAGCAGTATAATCTGCCCACAACAGGGGTGTCAGGCACGCTGAAGTTTGTTTACATGCGGATGGAAAAGTGAAAAGATTTCACAGAGTCTGTGAAAGTGCACACGCATTATCATGCGGTATCATGATGTTATTGTGTGTGTGAGCGGGTATCTGTGCGCATGTGCGTCTGCAGCAGAGAGTGTCCGTGTGTGCGCCGGTATCCGGCTGAGTGTGTGTGAGAGTGTGAAATGCGAGTTTGAGGAGGAGTGTGTGTAAGTGCGGCGATTTGGCAGGAGGCGCGTGCACGAGTGCGTCCGCGTGTGTCAGTGTGAAGCGCATCGAGCCTGACAGATTGCACAGCCTCCGTGCCACGTCCTGAGTCCTGCCGCCCGCCCGCCCGTCTCTGGGACCGCAGGACTTCCGTCCCCTGCGCCTGTCTGCCCGATGGAGCGTGGGATACGTTGCCCCGGAAACGTACCACTCGGCCGGATTGGTGAGACGCCGGTCAGGAGCCCTCGGGTCTCCCAGAGTTCCACAATCGCTAAAGAAAAGAACATTTAATGCGAACGGCGGGCACCGGTCTCCGTGGAGACAGTCACACGCCGGCCCTGTCTCCATAGAGTTGGCATGCCTGTGGCTGAGGGTAGCAGGAAGAGTTGGGGGGGGGTGAAGAGGCGTTGCTAGGCGGAGAGTGTCTGTGTGTGGTAACCAGGCGGAGAAGATTGGGGTCATTAGGCGCAGATTGACAAGTGGAACCAGCCGAGACGCCGCTGTCGTCCACTGATCCGGTCGGGCCATCGAGTTTGATGGGACCCAATAAACAGCCCCGAGAGGCCGGAGGAGGCGCCCGCTCGCAGTGCCCAGGATACCCAGCTGACTGGGAAGCAGATGGATATTGGGACAGCTATTTGCAAGGATTCTTCCTGCCATGGTGGGGAAGCCGGAGCCGAGTTTACCCCCCCACTGCCGTGCTCACAACCGGCACGGAATCGGCTTTAGCGGTGTTAGGAGTGGGATTACCAGGTGTGTGGCTTTGCCGGTGTCGCGTACAATCACCTGGCGCGCGCCTTTGTTTGCCCGCTGCAGTTAAATCTCAGCCAGACGTGGCCGTTGGGGAGGGGGGGGTGCTCAAAGCCGGGTTACACCTGCCGGGGGGGGGGGCGATGGCAAGCGGGGAGACGTGCAGACTTTTACGCAGTGGGAATGACGCCCCAATGACGCAGTGAGCTGAGTAAATGCACGCCTGCTGACAGGAGCTGGTTTAGGGGGTGGAAGGGGGGAGAGAGTGTACAGTGACACACCTATGGAGACAGGGCGGGGCGAGCAGGCAGGCCAGCACGCTGCCTCCCCCACAAAAATAAAGTGAGATGATCCTTAGTTTGCCATATGCAGTGCTTCTTTTCACACAGCCCATCTTCTCCTTTGAGGCACATACGCATACAGTTGAGGGTAAAGCTTGGGGTCTAAGTGCAGGGTCAGACCATTTATCCGCACTGGGTCAGACCATTTATCCGCACTGGGTCAGACCATTTATCCGCATCCCTGGAGCAGTTTAAGGGGTTAAAGGCCTGGTGCAAGAGTCCAACACAGATGTGACCATTCTAGCGAGGATGGGATTCAAACCGGCGACCTTCTTTTCATAGGCCTGACCCACTGCGACACACACCACACATATACACACACCCCCACACACTCCCACATTCAAGCACAAATGCACTCGAACGTCCAGCAGAAAGACTCACATACTGTGTCACACACATGCACACACATAGTGCCCCAGGTCTTGTCGGGTATGTTTATAGCTGCCGTGCCTTCAAACGGTGGAAGATGAAAGAGAATCCAGGATGGTGAAGACAACATCCCTCTCCATCTCCTCTCTCTCTCCCTCCTGCCCTCCATCCCTCCCTCCATTGGAGACAAATCTAGGTCCCCCTTTGTTCTCCCCATTTGATCAGCAGTCATCTCTGGATGACAGTACACATCATCTGCCCTTTGTTTTGCCAATACTGTAATTTGGTGCAGCCGGGAGATCACTGTGGAATTTAAGCGATTATGCATGCTTGAGCTTGCAGACAGGGTCCTGGAAGATGGACCCTGTTGGACTGCCCGATACTATGTAGACTGATCCATACCTCACAATCTCTGTGCACAGCAGGAACTATTCTGTGGCCTGACATACTTTTGGCTGCTTTGAGTTCTGTTGGATTTTTTTTGGTTAGGCTGCTTTGGGTTATACTGGATTAAAATGGTTTAGATAGGTCTGACTTATACCAGACTGAAGTGGTGCAGACTCCTGTGATTGTTTCTCCAGCCAAGGTCATGATATGCACTGGGGGACACTTTGGTAGGTGCACCTTCCTAGTACCAGGTAGGACCCAATTTTGCCTCCAGAACCACTTCAAAGGTATCTTAGCTGTGCCTTCAGAGATGTCTTTCTGCACACCACTAATGTACTGAACTGTGCTTTTTGTTCTTGTGGCCTTTCTATTAACTTTAACGAGTCTGGCCATTCTCCTCTGACCTCTCTCATTAACAGGGTATTTTTGGTCTCAGAAACACCATTGGCTGGATTTTTTTTTATTCCTCACACCAATCTTTGTAAAATGTAGACACAGTGGTTTCTGAATATCCCAGGAGGGCGGCTGATTCTGCGATGCAGCGTCTATAGCACCCACAATCACGTTACATTCTAAGGGTGTAGTCATACAGTACCTGTAGCTTCTGACCCTGTGTGTATGCTGTATGGATTCAGTGTCAGCCACATGATTTGCTATTTGCAGGAACAGGTGTTATCTGAGCTGGTGTACCCCATAAACTGACCACTGTGTGTACAGTAAGGTGCACTAAGGTTGTGACCAGTGACACATTTCTTGGCATTTAAGCCTGATGCGTTTCAAAACGTTTTTCTCTAAATGACACTTTGCGGTGAACATCACAGTTCAAAGGTTACCTGACTATGGACACTATTGTTAGATGTGCTTATTGTTTGACAAATTTTCAGTGCTTGTGGATGTACTCGGATGTAGTCTGGGCCGGATGCTAACTTCATGGCTTTACTGGTTTGTGTGCTTGGAACTTTACTGGTATGAGGAATTCATTATGCAGTCATTCTCCACTTCCATCCCGAAAATGCTCGCTAATGTGCAAATAATCACACACCTCACAGCCCCCGCCTACCCTCGTGTTGTACAGAGTCATTAACGCATGATGAATTCACATACAGTAAATAGAAAGTGTTTCAAAAAAATACATTTTTAAACAAAGCTGAATATTTAAATATTTGGCCAGGAGCATATTCATTGGTGAGGATGTTTGTTCAGCCTTTTGGCACACACACACTCACACACACACACACTCACACACACACACACTCACACACACACACACACACACACACATACACACACACACACTCACACACACTCACACACACACACACACACGCATGCACACACACACGCAGGCACACGCCAACTTGTTGTTCCAGGGTGTGTGTCCCTGTGGCCGGATGTTTGGAGACGTGCTGGATCCTGCAGCAGAGTGAGAGAAAAGCAAACACACCCTTTAAACAGGACCAATGTGGCCGGTCCACACAAGGCCTTGTCCATGGGGGCTCCTTAGAGCCCCCACAGGCCCCCCCCACGCTGCCCGGCACTCGTAGGGAACGATGGCATCACCGCCACATAAGCACGTATCACGTTGCTGTCAGATTTTGGTGCACTCACAGAGCGGATGGCCATCTCTGGCCAGCTGTGGCTGAATTTGCATTCATATATCTGGCGAAATACACAGCAAAGTACAGACACTTCTCAACTTACTCAAATAGATCATTCTTCAAGCTTTACTTAAGTCAAAAGTTATATATGTCAGTTTTCCCCTTCTTTTCCACCATTCAACATAGTCTAGCCAAGCCTAGACTAACCTAACCAAACCTAGCCTAACCTAGCCAAGCCTAACCTAGCCAATCTTAGCCTAACCTAGCCAAGCTTAGCCTAACCTAGCCAAGCCTAGGCATTTGTTGGAAACACAGGTATAAAAAATGACACAATTACAGGTAGGTTACGAATGTCCAAGTTACAGACAGCATGTACTTATGAACAAACTCCCATAAAGCCTATTGTATTAAAAATTTGAGTTTAATACAATAGTTCGTAATAGCAAACGAACACACTACTTTGTGACCCTTATGAAAACATTTTGCGGCTTGAGCGGTTAGATGACTCGAGGTACAGTACAGCACTGTTTGTAGTTACTTTTACTATTACTGTATTATTATTATCTATTATTATTGTTACAACTTACCTACGGGGTCGACTTAAAGGAAGACATAGGGAATGGGTCTCTAGGGGTAGCCTGTAATATAATTCTCTAGTAAATGTCTGACATATGAAATATTGTAAGACATGCTTAGTCAATTAAATTAATTCTTTACATTTGTATAAAGCACTACAGTAATTAAAATAGATGCATACGTGGCGTAAGACATGTATTATCTGGGAAGATGCAGGTGCCAGTCGCGTGTGGCTACGCCAACTTGGTCTTAACGTATTTCAAATGCTTTGTGTAAGCGCTGTCCATTAAATAATGTGTATGGCGGGCATTACTTAAGTCCAGATTTACATAAGTCAAATTTACATAAGTAGATGTTTGTCAGTAGTATTAAACTGGTGTGAGTGTGTGTGTTGCCACACAGGTCAGAGTTGTGTTTATTGGCCTGTGGGTAATGACCAGGTTGTGTGTGTCCATCATTGTTGTAATATCTGGTTCCCAAGCCATCTCCTGCCCCCTCTCTTTCCATCCTGTTATACATTTCTCTCTTCTGCACAGTTGGTCCCCTCTCCTGCTCTCTTTCCATTGTGTCTTGGTCTAAAGACGCTCACCTTAATTGCAGAGAGCATTAGGGGTGAGGGGGGAGTTGGGGAGTTAGGCGAGAGGACGGAGAGACTGGACAGTAGGTCAGAGCAGGTGGAGGTGTTTGAAAGGTGGTGGGGGGGCATTTGCAGTGAGCGAATGTGGCTGGAGAGGAGTAAACACACAGACAGAGAGAGGACAGGGTTGTGGACAGCAGGCTGTGTTTATTTTTAAGTGAGTGCAGTGAATAATTCATAGGAGCATTTCAGTGGCCATACGGGCACCGTCTGAGTGGGGGTGGGGGTGTCAGTGCACACAGAGTGCTGACGGATTGGTGTGTTGATTGTCTGTATGTGCCTAATAGAGCATGTTACAATCACAGAGCACGCTAACACTACAGAGCATGTTATAATCACAGAGCACGCTAACACTACAGAGCATGTTATAATCACAGAGCACACTAACACTACAGAGCATGCTATAATACAGAACACGCTAACACTACAGAGCATGTTATAATCACAGAGCACACTAACACTACAGAGCATGCTATAATAGAGAACACGCTAACACTACAGAGCATGTTATAATCACAGAGCACGCTAACACTACAGAGCATGCTATAATACAGAACACGCTAACACTACAGAGCATGTTATAATCACAGAGCACGCTAACACTACAGAGCATGCTATAATACAGAACACGCTAACACAACAGAGCATGTTATAATCACAGAGCACGCTAACACTACGGAGCATATTGTAATCACAGGGCACGCTTACACTACAGAGCATGTTATAATCACAGAGCACACTAACACTACAGAGCATGCTATAATACAGAACATGCTAACGCCATTGAGCATATTGTAATCACAGGGCACGCTTACACTACAAAGCATGTTATAATCACAGAGCATGCTATAATACAGAACACGCTAACGCCATTGAGTGTATTACACTACAGAGCATGTTATAATCACAGAGCACGCTAACACTACGGAGCATGTAATAATCACAGTGCACCCTAACACTACGGAGCATGTTATAATAACAGAACACACTAACACTAAGGAGCACGTTATAATCACAGGACACGCTAACACTACAGAGTATGTTATAATCACAGGGCACGCTAACACTACGGAGCATGTTATAATCACAGGGCACCCTAACACTACGGAGCATGTTATAATCACAGAGCACGCTAACACTACGGAGCATGTTATAATCACAGGACACGCTAACACTACAGAGCATGTTATAATCACAGGGCACCCTAACACTACGGAGCATGTTATAATCACAGAGCACGCTAACACTACGGAGCATGTTATAATCACAGGACACGCTAACACTATGGAGCATGTTATAATCACAGGGCATGCTAACACTACAGAGCATGTTATAATCACAGGGCACGCTAACACTACAGAGCACGTTATAATCACAGAGCACCCTAACACTACGGAGCATGTTATAATCACAGAGCACCCTAACACTACGGAGTATGTTATAATCACAGGGCACGCTAACACTATGGAGCATGTTATAATCACAGGGCATGCTAACACTACAGAGCATGTTATAATCACAGGGCACGCTAACACTACAGAGCATGTTATAATCACAGGGCACGCTAACACTATGGAGCATGTTATAATCACAGGGCATGCTAACACTACAGAGCATGTTATAATCACAGGGCACGCTAACACTACAGAGCACGTTATAATCACAGAGCACCTTAACACTACGGAGCATGTTATAATCACAGAGCACCCTAACACTACGGAGCATGTTATAATCACAGGGCACGCTAACACTATGGAGCATGTTATAATCACAGGGCATGCTAACACTACAGAGCATGTTATAATCACAGAGCACGCTAACACTACGGAGCATGTTATAATCACAGGACACGCTAACACTACAGAGCATGTTATAATCACAGGGCACGCTAACACTAAGGGGCACGTTATAATCACAGGGCACCCTAACACTACGGAGCATGTTATAATCACAGAGCACGCTAACACTACGGAGCATGTTATAATCACAGGACACGCTAACACTACAGAGCATGTTATAATCACAGGGCACGCTAACACTACGGAGCATGTTATAATCACAGGGCACGCTAACACTACAGAGCACGTTATAATCACAGAGCACCCTAACACTACGGAGCATGTTATAATCACAGAGCACCCTAACACTACGGAGCATGTTATAATCACAGGGCACGCTAACACTATGGAGCATGTTATAATCACAGGGCACGCTAACACTACGGAGCATGTTATAATCACAGGGCACGCTAACACTACAGAGCATGTTATAATCACAGGGCACCCTAACACTACGGAGCATGTTATAATCACAGGGCACCCTAACACTACGGAGCATGTTATAATCACAGGACACGCTAACACTACAGAGCATGTTATAATCACAGGGCACGCTAACACTACGGAGCATGTTATAATCACAGGACACGCTAACACTACAGAGCACGTTATAATCACAGGGCACCCTAACACTACAGAGCATGTTATAATCACAGGGCACACTAACACGACAGAGCAGGCTATAATAACAGAGCAGACTAACACGACAGAACATGCTATAATATCAGAGCACGCAAACACCACATAGCCTGTCAATATCACAAAGCATACTAACATTATAGAGCATATTATAATCAACTAGCATGTTAACATCACAAAGCATGTTACAAGTGTGATTGATATAACATACATATTTTTGTGCCCAAGTGCATTATTTTTAAAAATCCTTTAATGAATACATAGCATGCCTAACATTATTTTAGGAAACCTCTTTAATGTTATTATATTGTCAACATGTTATAATAATATGCAGTTCTGACATTTTTGCATGTCCAAGTCCAAAAAATGTCAAGTAGTGCAATTGTCCCAACAAATGAGCAGAGCAAGAAAACTATTCAACTTGGTATTTAAGTAATTTAAAAAAATAATTTGTTAGGCATAATCCTATGTTTGAAACCTTTAAACACATTAAAAATTGCAAAACACTGTGGATTTAAAAACATTAATATAATTAAAAAAACATTTGTCCACAAATTTACATTACCTCAAATGTCAAAAGGCACAACTGGGAAAAGAGGCCTTTTATTAAATGTCATTTTAGAAAATAGACCGGATGTTACATCATAAAGAGGAGCCCAAGTGATCTTCATGATGCCTAGACGAAGTTAAGTTACAAAAATGACCATTTTCAACTTATGGTTAGGCTTGAACAGTTTCCATGTCAACACATGGAAAACCATGAAAATATTGTAATATGATGAAACTCTTTACTTGTTTTTAAATTTTTAACTATAAACTTCATATCAAGGACAAATATTTGTGCAGGTGTTCAAGCAGATGTCTGTTTCATTTGAATTGAGCTTGAAAATGCAGGTGGCACAACCACCATTAGTATGACCACTAATCATAAGTGTAAAAAACAAATAGGAATGCACAAAGACTGATGCATTGTAAACACTTAAATGGTTGCTTCAAGAAGGTTTTCATTCGGAAAAAAAAATATTGTAAAATACATATATTTTTGTTAGAGCCACATGACATTTTTCAGTCATTCTTACTTATCATTCACCTATAATCACAGATCATGTTGAAACCAGAAAGCATGTTATAATCACTGAGCACACTAACACTACAGAGCATGCCATAATCATAGAGCACGATAACACAGCAGAGCAAGTAATTACATAGAACACTTACAATACAAAGCATACTATTACCATTGAGCATGCTAACGCTACTGAGCATGTAATTACATAGATTTATAACACTACTGAGCATGCTATAATCACAGAGCATGCTAATACCACAGAACATGTTCTAATCATAGAAGGTACAATCACCACAGAGCATGTGATAACAGCCTGTGCTACAATTATTGACTGTGTTATACATCACAATGCATTAGAGCCACAGGGCATGATACATTCACCAATATTGTTGCAGACACAGTGTGTTACAGCCAAAGGATATGCTACGATCACTAACCATGTTACAGCCACAGTGTGTTACAGCCAACAGGGCATGCTGTATATGTGCTGTGATAGATCATGTCATGAGTGCATACTGTATAATGTTACAGTCATGGCACGTGCTGTATCTGCATTGTCATTCCAGTGTCTGCTGCTGTGTGTCCCATCAACACAGGACGTCTATAATGAGTGGAAAGGCTAATGAAAACAAATGAGTAGCAGAGCTCACTAGGAGTAAATGTTCTCAAACTGAACGGAGATTACCCCTATCAATTCAAAAGACCATTTCTGAATCGAGAGAGAGGTCAATATGAAAAAGTATATGCTTGGTGAAATATCAAATTAAAAATGTTCATTATGTGGAAATGGAAAAAGATCAGTGGTTTTGACATTAAGAAAATGTATTGCATTCAATATATTATAATATTGTAAATTATTCTGAAGGGAATTTTGGAAACAAGACATGAACACCAGATTTGATTTTGTTGCAGTTGCAGATTTATTGCATGTATTAGGGATAGAACAAAATGGTATATGCATATACGGTACACATAAAATAAAATACCCACAGCTCTGAATAGGATAAGCACTTAGAAGATGGATGAATAGATGAAGTAAAATTTACATGGAGATATATATATCGATGTTTATATATTTCCAGTGTGCTTTTGGTGTGAACTTCATATGCAGGCGAATACATCCAAATGAATGAATTCATCTTGAGTAGGAGGACAGGTAGTGTGAATCCACTCACAGCCAACTCAGGAGACTTGATTAGAAGAAAACCAGCCTTTAGTGATCACAAGGCGCTTGGCTTGGTGGGCGCTCTGTGCTGTGCCATTTTTACGCTTTAGCTGCTCTGGTTTTTGCCCAATGAGCACGGGCGCACCGATGTGTGTGTACTGCCGAAGGGGTGAGAGAGGTGCCAAGGCAGGGAGAGAGCTTTCCTTGCTGCAGGGCAAGGGACTCTGCTTTGTCCCTCCACCCTGCCCCGCGTCACGCCCCGTTAAGTCACCATGCCGCCATCCCTACCGACGACACAGAACCCCACCCTGTGATACAGCATGGAGGGGAAATCCCGGGAACAGTGCATTCTGGGAAAGGAGGAACGAGTATGGGGGGGGTGGTGGACCAGACATTGTCAGTTATAAAGGGGCAGGTGTTAAAGCACAAGTAAGGCCTAGAGCAGGGATGGGCAATCTTATCCAGAAAGGGCCGCTGTGTATGCGGGTTTTTGCTGCAGGTCCATAATTAGATTACCAATTAGAGGATTGATTGGCTGAAGAGTCCTCACACCTGGTCTTGAACAGCTGACCTAAAGGTTACCCCAAAAACCTGCACACACACCAGCCCTTTACGGATAAGATTGCCCACCCTGGCTTAGAGGCTTCATAATATATACATCAACCCCTATATCTGGCTGGTAGCGGTCCGGAGGTGGGGGTAAATCTAGGATTTTTTAAGCGGCCGTAATTTGTATAGAGCGGCAACCATATTATTAGCCAATGACATGTTTCGAATCAATGGGTGACAGGGGAGTGGGCAATTTGCCAGCCAATGAGCTTTCAGCTGGGACTGTGCCCCTGTGTGTAGCTCCCAAGGGCCACTCACTCTACTTTGTTGCCCAGGGGCAAGGCGTGTTCAGCCTGCTTCTGGCTACCCTGCACGCAGCTCCTCTTGCAGGCCCCCCTAGACCCACCCTTCCTGAACGTTGACCTGAGGGAACCCCAGTCTGCTTAGGGATCCATGTCCTTCTTTTTTACCAGATATTTATTTTGCTTCCCAAGATCATAAGGCAATGACTTCTTGCAGCCACGCCCAGAGCTAACCAGAGTGGTAATGTCAAAAACCAGGCACAACAGCTGTTGGGTCCTGCTGCCTGAACGTCTTCTCAGTTCAGAACTTATACCTTCCAAATTTTCAGTTGGAACCCCGTGTAACACTAAGATGCTTCATCGGTAGTATCAATCTGTATTTTCAATGAATTTTCAATGGCAGTGCTCTATAATTTATTTTGCATCATTGTGTAATTTCTACAATCAGTGTCATCCTACTCAACAATTAGTCTCTAATCTTGATCAATAATATAGTTATATCTTATAGGATCGGTCTGTTAGTAGTGTTGCTAGTGTTATTTTTGGCATAGGAAATGTTTGATTAATTGAAATGTAACACGCCTCTCTTCCTGCTGCTTTTTTCTCCCTTAGAATGCCTTTTATCTTCTCTCTTGTAGTCCCTGTCTCTACAGTTTCCTCATCTGTCATGTCTGTATTCTGCTTTCTCTCTTTTCTTCTCTACCTTCTTCTCTTCCTTTTTTTTCCCTTGTCTGTTCTCTCCCAACTTCTCAGCCTACACAGAAATCACCTCTGAGTGACTCGCAGCCAATCAAGCTAGACATCACACACACACACACACACTCGCACACACACATTCATAGAAACATAAACACATGTGCATGCATAAATACAACGTACAGCCTGCTAGTGTTCAGTCTTCCATTCATTTTAGTGGCAGTTTATGACTCATTAAGGCACCACTAGAAATGGTAAAACAGCGGTGACTTGTGAATGGATATCAACAAATGGTGGTGGATCTGAGTGAGACAGATCGTTTTCCAGCTAATATAAGGGGTTTGAAAAAATTCTCTAAAAATCATAAAATTGATGAGTGACAGTTCAGCAACATGACAGTGAGGGATTTCTGATGATCACTCTTCAATCAAGATTCAATATTCAAGATTCTTTATTTGCCTTTTGGCAAGGCAATCCTCACAGTTTTTTTGAACATGCAAATCTTTCCATTAGATTAGATTAGATTAACTTTACTAGGGCCAGAAGGATATTCAAGGTTTGTCTGTAGTTATCTGTCAATAAATGTGTATATGTAATATATATGCAGAGTGTGTGTGTGTGTGTGTGTGTGTGTGTGTGTGTGTGAGCGGGTTTACCTATCCTTATGGGGACATAATGTCCCTATAACGTGATAAATATCCGTTTTTTTTCCCTTATGGGGACCGGTTTCCTGGTCCCCATAAGGGAAAACTCTATTTTATAAAAATCGGTGACTGCTATGAAGAAACTAAAAATGCAAAAACTCTTGTATTTTATTAGGTTACTTATGGTTATGGTTAGGGCAGGGTAGGGGTTAAGGTTGTCATAGTTAGCGTTAGCATTTTTCCCATTGAAATGAATGAGCGGTCCCCATAAGGATATGTTTACCCTACATGTGTGTGTGTGTGTGTGTGTGTGTGTGTGTGTGTGTGTGTGTGTGTGTGTGTGTGTGTGTGTGTGTGTGTGTGTGTGTGTGTGTGTGTGTGTGTGTGTGTGTGTGTGTGTGTGTGTGTGTGTGTGTGTGTATATATATATATATATGGGAGTGGCATGGTGGTGCAGTGGTTTGCACTGTTGTCTCTCACCTGTGGGACCTGGGTTTGAATCTGTGCCTGGGTTACATGTGTGTGGAGTTTGCATGTTTTCCCCATGTCATTGTGGTGATTCCTCTGGGTAATTGAACTAAGGCTGATGTCACTAAATTGCCCATAGGTGTACGTGTGTGAGTGTGCCCTGCGATAGACTGGCCCCCCTTCCTGCATTGTTCCCCACCTTGTGCCCGTAGCTTCTGGGATAGGCTCCGGACCCCCCTTGACCCAGAAGGATAAGTGGTTTGGAAAATGGATGGGTGCATATATATGTTGCAGGTGTTTCATGCATTCAATTAGATGTTTTGGATTAGATCATTATAATTATTAAAGGTGAGAAACAAATAGGGTCCTTTCATCATAATTACATACAGCTGGTGGTGAATTGGCATAAGACACGTCAACAACATTTAACAAATGTTCAGTGCAAGAAATGCTTCTCACATTTACCTAAATCCAGAGGTGGACATTTCAGGTCCAGAAAGTAAAAATCCAGACCAGGATTTTATTTCAATCAACCAGGTGAGCATAAAGAGTCTCAGTCACATAGTACTCAACTGGTTGGTTGAAACAAAATCCCGGTCTTGACTTTTACTTTCTGGACCTGAAATATCCACCTCTGTCTATATCTTTATTACATTCAAGTTTCTAGCTATATGACTGGTATGTACAGCATACATTACATTGACTTTTCATACATGTTAGAATTTAATCAACATTTAATTAACATTTCTCAATATGCTATATTTCTGAAGCTGATTTTTTTTTTTTTACTGCAAGGAGTTGGCCATCAGGCTATTAACAAAATATAGCTCTTTCAAATCGTTCAATTCTGACACATATAAAAGTGGCACAGCACAGATCAGATAGGCCACGCTTCTAAATCTTCTCCAAATCACAGCCCTAAAAATCACGCTGCTGTCATAAGTCAGAACAGTGATAATTCTGTGGATTAGACCACATCTGCCACTTGACAGGAGTACCCTTAAGGTTCTGAGAAGTCAGAGGAAGTCAAATGATCCTTCCATCATTGTGACCAGTGCATTAGTTAACACCATAGCCACTAGAGTGCAATGATGGTCTGTATTTACTGTCTGTACATTTTATGTACATCAGAATGTAATAGCATGATAATCCTAATTGTTTCACATGCACATACTGTATGCATATATTTGTCTAAATATTATCTTACTAAATGTTAATACATTAATCGAATACATGATTGATATATCAATATGAAACATTTATTAAATTACCAACCTTTCATACACTGTACATCAATTATTTATTTTTCAATATTCCATCCATCCATATTGTTTATACAGGGCTGTGGTGAGCCTGGGGCCTGTTCTGGAAAACATAGGGAATGAGCTATAGCAGCATTTGGTGTGGGATAACTGTTTGTCACAGGACACACATTTGTTCACACACACTAATGACAAATTAGAAACAATTCACCTAGCTGGATATTTGGACTGTGAAAGAAAGCCCACACAAACATGAAGAGGACATATAAACGCCACAGAGCCTTGAGTGGGATTCAAACCCATAACCACAGAGATGCAAGGCTACGCTTGTCCTCACTAAACCGATGCACTACCCTTTTTTGATGCAATGTAAAATTTTGAAAAACTTTATTTAAACACAATCAAACATTAATGCAATGTGTATAAAATATATATACAGGTTTACCTTGCAAATAAAAAGAATCTGCACATGCAAATAATGCAGTGATATACAGTTATGCAGTGTTTCATGTGGGGATGGCACCAGCTCTGGTTACAGTCATGTCCTTTATGAGTCTGAATGTGAAATAGGGGTCACCCTGTGGTCCAGCTGTCATTCCTGCTAATCACTTAACTATCATTTTGCATCTCTGCTGCACAGAACACGGCTATAATTATCCATGGTCACATTAATTAGGGTTATATATATAAAGTATATGGAGTTTCACTGCACTCCCCTCAAGCCTGTTTGCTTGAACTAATATCTGGATCAAAGTGGGCTTTGGATTATGGATCTTTTCTGGTGTCTGCCTTCAAGAACATACTCATACCCCCACCACATGCGCTCTTTGGAGGTGGATAAATCCATAGGGCAGGAACAGCAATGACAGGGACCAGTTCTTAAGCTCTTTCCCAGCACCAGTCCCACCATTCAAATACTCCTTGCTAAGAGGCTTTGCTAACACCACTGAGCCAGACAGTGCCTAGGATGTGAGGGGGATGGAAGCGCAACCGCACATTATCGCAACAATGCAGTCTCCACCCCCAAGGAAGGGGGCGGTATATTCTCCTGTTTTTCCCTCTGGGCGGCTGTGTTTCCCATATTCACGATGAAGTCAGGCTCTCTTGAAATAGAACACAAATACATTCGTATGTGTTAGCGATGCATCCCTTATTTGTTTAGGTAATTGATTGTCCTGCAGGCCCTTGCAGAAACAGGGCCTATGTTTTCAGCCTCAGTATTTGAGCTGGTAGTGTAACTGGCAGGCAGCGGCTTGATAGGATGTGAATGGGAGTGTCTGTACGGCCCACTGGAACCATCCATATCCATGAAGGCGGCTACAATGTGTATAATCGTCATTCACGAGCACCCCATTCCGTCAGCTAAGCTTATTTGTTGTGTGGCGTAACCTCGCAGAGAGAGCCACTGACTGCAGCTCCGCGCGGCTTCACGTCGGATTAATTCCGCGGGCGAATATTCATGAGCATTTGCGACTGAAGTCACGGGGCGTAGCACGATGAGGGCGCGGGTGCGTGAAGGCGGTTTGCAGATGGTGCATACTTGCGTTTGGATCATGCGCCGCGCCCGCTCACTGCGAAGACGGCCTGGACGACAGCCCTCACGCCGCACGGTCACACCAGCCGAGGCCCCAGGTCCTAAACAACTTGTTTACTTAACGATATCTATAAAGAGCGTACGGCTCTGTCCCGGGAGGGCCATGGAAACGACAGCATGCTGTAGACGCTCCTGACTATGGATGTGCCTTGTTCTGTAGAGTCACTATTATGGCACCTTTCTGCGTGGAATCGTTCCCCAGATAGCTAGTCAGATAGATAGTTAGCAGCAAAAGGTCAGCATTTGCCAGCTGATCAACCGCCACTTCACTTTGCGAGCTCGCCAGAGCCGCCCTCGTAGCGAAAAACGACAGCGTGTTTAGGGCCTAACGCGGGACATAGAGACCACGGTAGAGCCGTTTTGGGCAGCTAATAAAGGAATATTACAAATAACGCTGGAAGAGAGACGACTCTATCCTGTTGGCAAGGCAATGGACGCTGAGATATTTTTGCATGGCTGGATCAGCCTCAGGTCAGGGCAGGTGTTAGTGAGGGGGTAGCACAGCTGTGCCCTACTGGGTAGTTAGATCCGCTGCCACCTGGTGTTGAGCCAGAGGTGAGCTCTGCTCTAAATGTGTGCTGGTCCCTCTGCGTGTTCCCCGCTTCATGTAGCAGTAGTGAGGAGGAAGGAGGGTGTGGAAAGGGACAAATCCTCTCTGGGCAGCGAATGGCAGCGCGACACTGTGACCGGGACAGAATGGGGTCTTACCCGACAGGCAGAGAGACCAGCGTGCAAAAACCTATTCAGCCTGTGGCTCGTTTTATGAACTCTACTGTCTTAGAAGTCAACTCCGAACCATTCTGTTCTTTACTGGTCCACCCCAAGGGTAAGGTGTAAATGTGTCCTCCGGTTTTACTGCATGTCCCCAGGAGACCAGTAATAAAAATTGTCTTTACAGCCTGTGTGATGGAGAAGGCTCCCAGGTAATCAGGGAATGACACTCACTTTCTCCTTATTTAACTGTATGCCCCTATGACTCAAGTGAGCCAGTAATGTGTGCCTGTGCATGTGAAATGAATATGACTAGGAGGAAATTTGGTTATTGAGCTATTATGACATTTAAGAATAGTCTACAATCACAGAAACATCAACTGGTCAATTATTAATGCAGCTCATTGGCTCTGCTCTGATGTGTTGTATTGAAGAGTGAGAGTTAATTTTCCACAGTATTCGTGTATAAGCCTCATAAGCCTGTGCGTGTGTGTCTGTGTGTGACAGAGAAAGAGTAATGGCATATCATAGTGTGTGTCCTCTGTTCCCTTTTCAGGTTTCAGTTATTCAATTAAGACCTCATTTGAACCAACAGGTGCTTAATTAGACCTCTGATAATTCTTTTCTTGTCTTGGAGAAGAGGTAGTTTATAGATGAGCATTGTCTGCTTAAGTGCTTCATGCTGATTGGTTGGTTGCAGGAGGGCAGTGGCTCTGGAGTGGTCCTTTGATTTCTAAAGAACTGCATAAAGACACGCCTACCTGGGCTTTCTCTTTTCATACTCAATCTGTTTGTTTCTCCGTGGCCTGCCAGTCAAATTACTGTCTCAGTCATCATAGCCTGCTCCTGTGCAAACGGGGACATATGTTGTATAGGTAGATAGTTGAGCAGGCATATGTTTGGCTAATTACGTGTGCACATTAGTTTGCATTTCACACATTTGATCTTGTATCCTGTATGTCCCGTGTTACTTTCCTTCAGTACCATTTCATTGCTTGAGGAGTGGGGAGCATGTTACTCTCATGGATGCATGTACATCGCATGGGAGAATGAGACTGCAGAGGGCGCCACAGTAGGAGAGGACCTTGCTTTGGTTAGGTGGATAATTATGCTCATTCATAGATCAAGTTGCACTGAAACTGGAAAAGAATGAGTGATGGTGGGAGAAATGTGTGTGTGTGTGGATTAGGTTTATATTATATTTATATTTATATTTTACAGACGAAATGTCCCCCACAATATGATAAAAACTTTTTATTTTGATGTTGTGGGGACCATTTTTCAGGTCCCCACAAAGATCTGTTAATGCAATCAAAAAACTAATAATGCCAAACGTCTCGTATTTTGTTTGGCTACCTATGGTTAAGGTTAGGGCTGGGTAGGGGGGGGGTTAAGGTTAGGGCTGGGTAGGGGGAGGTTAAGGTTAGGGCTGGGTAGGGGGGGTTAAGGTTGTCATGTTGGGATTAGAGTTTTTCCCACAGAAATGACTGGAGAGTCCCCACAAAGATATGTGTGTGTGTGTGTGTGTGTGTGTGCTAAGATGCTTATGGACACACTGAGAGACGTAAGAGAGATGAAGGAAGAGAGGTCAGTCACATACGCAGCTGAGTCTGAAGTACTGGGGCTTGTTCCAAGAGAAAAAGCAGCATCATAGCTCTGCAAGGAGACATCAGTATGAAGTACTAGTCTGGGCCCTGGAGGGTTTTGGAGATTCTCCCCAAATGGCACATTATAGGTAAACAGGCTAGTCTGAATCTTTAACAGTCAATGACAATGCTCCTGCTGCTAGGTGCCCATGGCAAGGACACCTGCTACGGATATAATATATGGAGCATAAAGCAACATAAAATATGTTTTTATTGGGTTGATTCAAAATTCCAGGCCGTCTCTGTACTAATATCTAATTTCCAGTCAGGTTTGGTTATCAGTCATGTCCCTCACACTCATTCTCTGCCAAGACAACTGGTTCATTCACATCCGGAGGGGGGGGGGCGGCACTATGGTGAGGTGTAGGCGACATCCCCCACCGTAGAACAATATGGATTTTCCTCAGCCGCCTGTCACCGAATGTAAATACATATTTGTCTCAGCTATTAGTTGTTGGTGAAGCTGTACTGTAAAGTCATCTTGGGCTCCCATCACTGCGAATACAAATTTCCCCATCCAAATTAGCTGCCGTACCTTGGGATTTGATGGCAGAGATACACAGCGCGGAGAACAGCAACGGCTAATGAAACAGCAGACATCTTCACTTTTTTTTTTTCCCCCTTCGCTCTTCTGAACCCCCTCCCCCCCCCCCCCGCCCCGTCACTCCGTGAAAAGCCTCATCGCACTGGGCACTTTGAGTAACAAGTGCATGCGCGGCTGCAGCCAAGAGCGACGTCGATAACCTGCGCCGTCTCCAAGGCACGAGATGCCATCGGGTCAACCTACAGACCCAAGGCGCCGGCCGAACTCCTCCGCCAGGCTCCTCAGCCTGCTGTTGTTTTGTGCCTAAATGCCAGTCCGGCACTCGTCCGCAGTGCCCTGTAAATGATGAGGCGCGTTTTTCCACACAAGCTAATGCGCGCCCGCTGAGCTCAGTCTGCTGGGATGTCTGGACACCGGAACGGAGCACGTTGCCCTCCCAGACATGAAGGCAGTAGACCATTATAAAAAGAACCTGTGTGCCTTGCTAAAAAAAGAAAAAACAAACAGAGGGAAAAAAAAAAACAGGGCTTTGCGTCCAGGGAGACTCGGAGCCAGGGGACAGAGCTCTAGGTTTTAACGACCATCTTTAACCACCACATTTCCTCCGCCATTCATCTTCCCCCTCAACTTTCCAGCAAGGCAGACGAGCGGCGATTAGCGTATGGCGCGTGATTTATATTACGATGCTAAAATGGAAATATGATTTCCAGTCCTTTCCTGTACCAGAGTGCAGTGTGTGGCTTCTGGGGTTAGGACGCTGTGATCGGAAGGTCAGTGGTTCAAATCCTGTGGCTGGCAGATTGATTTACACCCTTGGTCCCTTCAGCAAGGTCCTTAATTCCAATCGCTTCAGGGACTGGCTGACTCTGCCTTCTATTTGTATGTCGCTCTCGATAAAAGCGCCGGTTAAATAAATGTGAATATATTGTCCTGATTTGTCAGATCCAGGAGATTAACAGGTTCAGATTATGCTTGTTTGTCTGGAAAACAAGAAAATAAACACAAACGTTGTTTAAAAAAAGGGTTCTGTTCTAATCCAGCGCTGCCAGAGTAACAGGTAAACACATCCAGCGGAAGCCTGTTAATCTCGCACCCAGATCCGGATTTACCAGCAAGTTTTATCCTCGGGATTATGTCCAGTTTTGAGGCTTACTGTTTATTTGCACTTCTGATTTCATGTACTTCAAGCAAACACCGTTGGGACGGATAGACTACCTCAACATTTCTATGCTGCATTATATTTTAATTGCTCTCTTTGATAAATTATTAAGCATGTAATAACTCTGTAGGTTATGTTATCTCAATGTTAAAATTAAATTTGAACGCATAAATTTTATGCCCGCCTACAATCAATCCTTTAATGTCAAATAGTAATTCTGTCGTTTCTTTTTTGCTTAATGTTGAGAAAACAGGCTAGTTATTTTAGTGTCTTTTGTGTCTCTTGATTTCTGTATGTTTTCAGGTTCCAATCCCACATGAAACCCCGCAGTTCTGCCCTTGAGCAACAGACCACAACCACTTTGGACTCGAAACATTAAAGGAATTCTCAGAGAGCAGCATAAAGAGGGCCTCTGTGATAATTAACTTTACATATTGCATCTCTTTCTTTGTTAGCATGTAGATGTTGTCAGGGTAGAGCAGTCCACAGGGCTGGGACAGCGGCACAGAAGGAGCTTGCTCTTATGGTTTATTATGCAAAAAGCAAACATAAAAGTCAGACTATAAGCCCGTAAAGAATAAAAATCAACAGAACAAGGACAATGAACTTGAAATTATACTCAAAATGAAACTAAATATAAATTGAAATGCCTCTGAAAACCACATGAGGGAGTCCTAATTTTCTCCTACATCACCTAGACCATTTCTTCTGTATTATACATCCATACAGTTATCCCAGTGAGAGCCCGCTGTTATCAACCCGGGGTTGCTGCCCGAGGGCAGCCTTCTCAGCCCACCCAACAGAGGGACCTGCACACATTGATAAAACATGGCAGTGCAGTTACCATTCTTGGTTCAGTCTAGGTTATCAAGGTGCAGTGAGTTGCAGGGTATTGCCAGATAGCAGGAGGTACAATGACAGCACAATGTAGGCTTGCAGTAATTTTGCATCGGCCGCCCAGTAGCAACAGATACATCATGTAATGAAGCCTAGCTGGTCCTGTGATTACACTGCTAGGGTCAGCTGGGGAGACTTGGGGGCTTAAGTCATATTCTCAGAATCATGATATATTCAATTCAATCCAATGTTAAACTTGGCTCCTTCACATGAGCCTAAGGTTTTGTTTTGATTTGTTTGCCAATACCTTTCAGTCTCCATTGTGTTATGTTTTTCCAGAGTAAAACATTTCTACACTTTACCTGCATGAATGATGTCCTCTGCCTCACAGCAGGTCACGGACACAGTAGCAGAGTGTGCTTTTCTCTTTTGGATGCCTTTGCCAAAAAGAGAAAAACTCAAGAAGACAACCGACAGACATGCATCAACAGCGTGCACCGACGGGGGATAGCTAGACCGTAAACACCAACTCAGCTTCTCATTCAATTTCATTTCTTTACCTCTTCCCCAAACCCTCCAACTCCGAATCCCCAGTAGTTCTCATCTTCGCTTTATTCCTGGCTTCTCTCAAAGAGGCTTCTTTCTGAAAGTCGAGCCAATGCTCACCTCTCCCATCCCCAGAGTGTGTTGCCTCACTGCTTCAGCACACTGGATTGTGGCTGATGGGCTGCCAAGCTTTGCTGCCTACTACAGACCTGGCTGGTGGCAAGTTTCTGCTTAAAGTGGATTGGGTCCTTATGTTCTGCAGTGTCCTTCATGTTGGGTATAAAGTAAAATATGTGAATCCTTCGTATTGCATCCAACTGCATAAACAGGTGGAGCATGATTTGAAAGCTATCAAGCTTGAAATAAGCAAACAAGCAGTGGACAAAACAGCCTTTAGCTGGTAAAAAAAGAAACACTTAAAATGCCACATGAGAATGCTGAAATTGGGAAGTCAGCCTAGCCTTCACTTGCATATAAAGGATATGTAAAATGGAGGGATGTAAAATAGCAACCCAAATTATACTCCTTCCCACCCCATGCATCAAAATTGGACTGACTGCACATTGCAGTGCCATGTAATACAACATAGTGTGATGTAGCTGCTGATGCTGAGCTGTAGCACTGTGTAGGCCATTGCAGTGTGTACTGCAGTGTAGCATGGTGTGACAGTCTTGTTCCAGTCATCTCAATCGTCTTGGCAGTGGAATGCAGTGAGGCTGCTTATCCAAATCTTCTTGCCAGTGGCATGCAGTGAGCCTGTATTTTTATTATTAGGTAATTTTATTTCACAGCCAAGGCTGTGAGACCCGTCTGCAGGGAACCTGCCATTGGATTATGATTAACTGGTTACTGGGGAATAGATAACCGGGAGAGGCAGGTTCAGGAACAGCACTGGAGCAAGCTGCAGAGGTCAAGGATGTCGTCTACCAATAGTTTATAGTCCTGACTAATCATGGAAATGGTCCCCCAGGTGATGAAAGGAGACAGGTCCCCTCCACGGGGACACTTGACAGATCGCTGGTGTCTAATGAAGATGCGAGCAGCCTGGACCCAGGGTCACTTGGCCTATTAAACAGTTCCAGAGGACACTCTGGATTTGCGCTGTGGGTGGGACAGGGGGACGTCAGACAGTCTGTCTCCTGTCTGGTAGGCAGCCTCATCCCCACATCTTCTACAGTGGGTGTGACACACATATAACGCGGCTTCAGCTGAACAAACAATTAATGCCTTACTTAAGAGCTACTTTATGAAATAGACCGCTGTCTACTGAGGAAGAGGAGGATTTAGTGTGGAATTGGGTTTTTTTTTTTTTTGGTTACTTAATATCTGTTAAAAAAAATGCTTGTTGTTGCTGCTCAGCCAGAGCCGCTTATATGGTGGATCTGAGTAAACAGAATAGGCTCCCATCTGTATAGATTTGCCGGGAGTTAAACTCAGGGTTAGGCTGGGCCGCCACGGCAAGCGAGGCCGAAGGGCCGCTAGCCACCCAGGAGATGGAGCTGTTTCCTCCCACACGGACAGAGAGGCGCTGAAAGCGGCCGGCCTGGCCCAGATTGAGCGTCTCTGGTGTCGAACTGATCACGCTGCTGAGACATACCCTCAGTGGCAGGAGCTCTGGCTGCCACCGTCATTCCTACGGCGCCTTCCTAATTAACGGCTGGATTTAGCTCTCCTGTGTCCCCGGCGGAATCCGCCTTTTGGTAATGCTGCAAAAAATGTGATGGGGGGGCTGCTCAGGCCTATTGGGACAGCCCTCTCCGACGCCTCCGGGAGTATGCCTCCTTTCCTGGAAAGCTTGTGCGGGTGCTAATGGGCTACGTCACGTCGCGTGGTGCTGCTAACAGGCTATGTTGTCACCTGCAGCACTAACGGGCCGCGCTTCCGCTAATGGGCTACATCGCGTGGTGCCATTAACGGGCTACGCTGTGGCCCGTGGCATTAACTGACCACGCTACTACTAACGGGCTCCACTACTGCTAACAGGCTATGTTGTGTTGCATGGTGCCGCTAACTGGCTATGCTGTCGCCCACGGCATTAACAGGCTACGCCACCGCTAACGGGCTGCTTTGCGTTCTGCGCACACTCTTACCCACCTGTAGGCTCAGCTGTTGAACCTCCTGTCCTGGCGTTAAACACCATTAGTCAGCACTTGCAGACAAGAGCGGGAGCTTGCTGAGCATCTTTAGCTGAATGGATGCTTCCTTTAGCTTGATGACAGTGCAGATTCTAGCAGTGCCAGTTCAAACGCTGGGTGGTGCATGTACAGTATGTTTTTTTTTTTTCACTGGCTGGAAAATGGTGTGCTGCAGTATATTAATCATAAGAGAAATGAAAAGACAGAAAAATGGCCAGACAAAAGCTCTCTATGTGCTGTGGAATGGAAGAACACAGTGAACGTGGACAGTTATGCTTCAGAATGAAAATGCTCTTTCGGACAGCCCCTTCATAATAGGACTGTCTTCTAGAGTAAGGTCACCCTTTGACACACTGTGCCAGGTCTACAGAATAAGCCCTGAGTGGCGGATCAACCTCCAGATCTAAACTGCGCCATTTATCGATCGTGACCTGGAATCAGCCCTGGTGGCAGAACAAGCTAATGGGCTAAGGTGTCTCAGCTGCCATTCGGTAGTATGACTTGACAGATCCCTCAAGGTCCAGCCTATTGCTGGCTGCCAGCAGTGGCCGGCTTGTCGTTCCCCTCTGCTGATGCTCTGCACTGTGTGACGTTGCATGAAGGCAAGGCAGACCTGGCAGCAGTGTGGATCCAAAGCAGCGTGTCGTAGGCTGCCCGCTTCCAGGGCGGCGTGGCGATACCCCAGGGTGATGCAACTGAGGTCTGCGGGGGAAAAATTCCAGCAATTACACAAACCAAATTGCTGATTTTTTTTCATAATGAGTATGAGATTACAGCTGCCATCACAGTTCTTAAATTTTTTATGCTGTATTTTACCTCAGAATCGTATCTAATATTTCATTTGGATTTATCTCCAAATCATAACCAAGATCCAAGTATTTATCACCCTTTACATAAATGTATGCTATTTGTATAATGTTCGGATGATCTCATTCTGTTGATGATTTAATTTCTCTTTAGATAGCAGTCTCTTCTTCACCACCATCTGCTTCAGGAACAAAACAGGAATAGATCTGAAAACTCCACTTGACCAAAATGTATTTTATGATACTCTATATTCACTAGTGGCGTCGAGGTGTGATTGGATTGGAATGCAGCCACAGACTGTGTGACATCTCCTCTCTATTAACGCAAATAAAGAGGCTGTTCATTTTGTTCGAGGGTCTCCAGCTGCTGCTGTCTATGGCTGCCCCTCATTTCCTGCTGGTTCTCCTCACACCACTCCTTCACTCTTTTAGTAAACTCATATTTTTCAATATGACCACACATTTCCTTCATAGAATAACTGGAGACAAAACACGAAAACTGAAAATCCCCCCACGCTTGAGTTCTCTCCATAACTGCTGGTTTCCCGATTAAGCTTTGCTGGCTCTCTTTGTTTTCACGGACATACGGTTCATCGCCCTTTTAGGGCCTTATCTGTGCCACGCCCATTTTCTTCCCCTAATTGCTTTGTGTCCTGACCCCGCCCACTTTTGCTGATGGCTTCACCCGGATTCTCCTCCTCTGACTGCTGGAGCTGCACCCTGTCATCTCTCCTGAAAGAGGGCACTCTCAGAGACAGGACGCACCCCATCAGAGCATCAGCCTCATTAGTGAAGACTGACCCCCCCGCCCCCCGTCCAAAGCTCCAGGGGGGTCAAGGAGAGTGCCCAGCTCTGGCCTGACCATCTCTGCCAGTGACAGATGAATGAGGCGCCGTGGTGAAATGCTGTGAACGACGGCTCTGCTCTCTGTGACAGTGGTGGAGAGGTTGACACTGAGCATGCTTGAGGGATGCACGCATGATACCGTTGCCAAGGCGACGCTTGAAGAATTCTGGTCCCGTCTGGGATGGGGCTGAGGCTCAGTTGAGGCCAACACAGGTGCCCAGCTCCAACATATTGTACCTTGGCATCTAATGATCATTAGCACCATGGTGGTTACTCCCTTCTTGCATTCTCACCTCGTCAGGCTTGAAATTTCCGGTTTCTGCCCCCTTGGCCACCACTGCAGCCCAGGTCACTAGCCCACGCATATCCACCCCCATTTCAGTGTTACTAGTAGCCCACCCTCACTGGCCAGTCCAATGGAAAGGATCTATGGCGAGAAAGCTCCACATCCTTACAGACGAGGGAACCTGTTGGCATTAATGAGCAGGAAGCCTGCTGCCCCTTCACATCCTCTAATCCCAGGAGGACAGGAGCAGCAGCCGAAGGGTGTTGCAGTAAGGTGGAACAGGACCTTCTGCTGTTCCTTATGTCAAGTGGCGTGGCAGCATTGTTCTTGTCATCTGAGTGGCATTTTCAGAGGAGTGCAGGGGCTACCACAGCAAATGAGAGACAGCGAATGGAGAAATCGTATCAGTTTCCCACCCCGTCAATCAGCACCATAATGAACTCTCATCTCGCTGCGATTTGCCACGCAAAAAATTAACAAAGGGGTGTTGAAAACAGTAGGGGGTGAAAAAAAACTATGCGAGCCACAAATGGATACCAATAATTATACAACTGGTGTGGCTGAATGAGTCGGGCTCCTGCATAATGACTGTTCTCTCCCAGGAAGTAACGGCGCATAGACAGCCTCTCTCATCCCGTGACTTTCAAGCAAAAAGAAAAAAAAAAAAGATGGATGCTCTGGATTCCCTACGTGGGGGGTGGGGGGACCATATCACCATGCCAGTCTTGCCTTCCTTTTTGTCTTCCCTTTTTCCTCCCTCTCTTTCTTTTCTAGAGACATCCATAAATAATTTGTTTGTGTCTTCTGACACCTCTTTCTGTCTCCTCCTCCGCCTTTTGTCTCTCCGGCCAACCCATCCCGTTTTATTTCTGCCTGAATTCTCTCTCTCCACTCTCAGGCTGACAGTCACCGACATGGTGACATGACAGTTATACGTTTGTGTGGTAATTTCCTTGCTTTCTGGAAGCCATTTGGAGCACTGTAACTCAGATGTGCAGTGACAGCTGGGCTTGTTGCACTACCTCTGTGTTTTTGGAACAACTGTCCAACCCACAGTAAATATAACAGCAGAACGGTACTGCTGTGACAGATCAACGTCGGTGACAGTTTTGGTACAGCATACCTGTAGTGGCTTATGGCACAGAGTATAATCCAGTTACAGTGTGATAGAAACTGCAGAGTGCAGTGCAATGATGTAAGGTGCAGTAGAGTGACAATGGAGCACAGTTTGTACAGAACAGTGTGAATACAGCACAGTGACAGCATTTACAGCATGGTTACAGCATATACAGCACAGTGAGAGTACAGCACTTTGACATTGACTTTGATCATATACAGGAGAGTGACAATGTAACATGGAGACAGTGTATACAGCAGAGTGACAGTATAACATAGAGACAGTATATACAACACAGTGACAGTGTAACATGGGGGCAGAATATACAGCACAGGGACAGTGTATACAATACAGTGACAGTAAAACACAGTGACAGCGTATACAGCACAGTGACGGCAAAACATGGGGGCAGTGTATACAGCACAATGACAGTCTATATAGAACAGTGACAGCATATACAACACAGTGAAATGTATACAGCACAGTGGCAGTGTATACATTACAATGACAGTATAACATGGGGACAGTGTATACAGCACAGTGACAATGTATACAGTCTAGTGACAATGCATACAGCACAGTGACAGTATATACAGCACAGAAACAGCATAACATGGGGACAGTGTATACAACACAGTGACAGTCTGCACAGCACAGTGACAGTGTATATAGCATGATGACTGTATAACACAGTGACAGTGTACACAGCACAGTGACAGTATAACACAGTACAGTGACAGTGTATACAATGACACAGAACGTCTCTGTCCTTCTCCCCAGGCTCTGTGTCCCTCAGCGTGTTCTTGGTGTCACTGGCGTTCACCGTGTGCGCCGTGTGGCTGGTGGCGCTGTGTGGAGTCTGCGGTTGGTGCCAACGCAAGCTGGTGAGTCACATACACACGCACGTACACGCACACACACACACACACACACACGCACGTACACGCACTCCTGCGCATGCGCACAGCCTGGGCTGGGATGCAGACGCTCCTTTCCTACTTGCGTCACTAAAGCCCCTGCTCTTTAGGTTACAGCGGGACACGCAGATTGTCATCCTGCCTCAACTTATGCCACTTCTGAGCTCCACAACATCACCTGAAAGCGCCCACTATATGTTTTCTCGGCTGACTGTCAAACCTCTAACATTTTAAACCACAGTCCTAAATTGCCGTACTCAAATATATAAATGTGCACTTATATTAAGCGAGATCCCTACCCACCCCTTTCCCTCCCACGATCGGTTGGCACTATAGAAATGTAAACAGTAGTTTAACTGAGGTAGAAATACTCACTGGGGATTTCATGAAACCACTACAGTATCCATTATCCCAACGTCAGGACTGGGGAAAAAAAAACAGAAAGTGGCCTTTTCCTTAATTATTAAAATATCAAAACAAAGCGCACATTTCAGTAGGTTTCCCCTTTAAGTATCACTAGCAGATGTTGATATTTCTTCATCTTGTCAATGTCAACAGAAAGGCCATTTTACCATGAATGCTCTTCTTCTGTTACAAATAGATACTTCTCCCCCCACCTTCCCCCTTCGTCTAAATCAGATACCCAAGAAAATGTGATCTTGTCAGGTGGGACGTGACATAAACCACACACACACACACACACACACACACACACACACACACACACACACATACACAGCACCAGGGGGGATTCGTGGGTGCCTCTTGCACAGTCTGGGGTCCCAGATGCAAGGTCTCCAGTGAGGGAGATGGGGGCTGGAGAGTTCCAGTCTCCCCCCGTAGGCGCGCACTCATTACAGGGTATGAAATGTGATTGATTAGTGGGCGCCGGGCGTTCATTATACCGGGCAGGGGGGTGCACCTCCGCTCCTAGTTAATTGAGCGCTGAGTCATCCGGCTGCGCGAAAAACTCGAGGGGTTCCATGCCCGCTGGCGGGGCACCCCCCCCTCCCCCCCACCACCCGCAGGAGCTGTGTGCAGGTGGGTCCCAAACCGATGACAGTGTGGAGGAGGGGGGGGGGGGGGCGTCTGAACGGCAAGCGCTCGGAATGGACCTGGAACCCTCATGAGCTTCCGAAGGTCACTTAGATGTGAAACTGGGAGAGAGATACCGGCCGCCACCCACATTTATGCTATCGTTCCAAGTTTTGCTTGTGTCACAACTTATACAACATGTTTTACGTTTTCTTTTTTAGAAACTGGAAAAAGCAGTTGTTTATGCTCTCATGAAAAGAAGTTAAAATGGTCTATGTGTCATTTCCTTAGTGTCAGAATTACATTTCTGGTTTGCGGGTGGACTAGGCGTGTAGCCGTGTTGATTTAATGCTTGCTGGGTGATTGAGTAATGCCTACAGATGTGGGCGCATACACATGTGCGCACGAGACATGCTCACACAAATCCATAAAGAAGACATACAAGAAGTCAGCCATTGATTAGGAGACTCCCCTCTTAATTAATGGCTGACCTCTGAGCCCATAAGTCAACTGCTCTAAGGAGCCAAGCGCTGCGGGTCGATGCAGCAGAGGGGTGGAGATGGGAGCTGAGTGCAACTCCAGACATACACCACCAGGGGGCGGGCAAATAGGTTGGGTTGGCACATTAGCACCTGTACGCTGTCATGCTAACTGCAGCATTAGTGCTCATTTTGCAGCAGAAGTACGTAGACATTAATACCCTGAACAATGAGCTTTTATATGCACACGGCTGATGCAGTGTCCCTGAATGACAGTTTTACCTGCACAGGCACAAAAGCTAATGCCTTACGTTGGCTCACTACAGAATCCAAGAAAAAAAGCAAACGATACTGACGCAAATTGGCCGTCACCTGTGAACCGAATCTGTTTTCGACTCAGCATGACGTTTCGAAGGCACATCTGTTCCTGCGGCATTTCTACGCTTCGACCCGGTGGCCCCCGGATCCCTGCTTTACTGGCATACACTGTAATCGGATGTGCTGGCCGTGACCTAGTGGCGTGCTAGGATGGTGCAGCCGTGCCATCAGTCGGACGTTAGCTATGCAGCAGCAATTTCCGTAACAAGCCGGGGCACTTTAACGCCCATTTGCAGGGGTGTGGAGATTTTTCCGTTCATTCCGGCGTCCAGTGGTGGTGGTGGTGGGGGGGGGTTTGGGGACAGGTGGAGCTGGTGGGCAGAGAGACAGGGCGTGGCGGATGCTGGCGGGGTTCACATTAGCCGTCTTCCCTGACTGTATGTTTGGAATGTTGCAGGAGAGTCGAGGCCACTGGGAGTGGGACAGAAGCAGAGCACTTCCAGGTCAAAGGTGCAGCTCGTTTTAACCTTGCAACTGTCCATGCAGCACGGGGAGAATATGCCACACCATTACTGCACTCTGGGTACTGCATGACCCAACACTGCATGGCTACTAGCTGGACCCCACCCCCACCCCCCCTGTCCTCAGCATGCTCTCACGGTGACCGTCCTGGTGAACCACGCTGAAGATGCCAGTCGGGTTCACAGCCTCGGCCGTTCAGCCTCCTGTTCTGCACCTCTGACGTCCTCGAGCAGTCTGATCATATCCAGGTCCCTCATTTAATGTCGGCAGGCTCACGATCAAACGCACCTTTGTGTTTGTTATTCCAGACATTCTCATTTTATCCCTGACTCGTGCCACCGGCTATTATGTCGTACGAGTCGGTATTTAGGCTCAGCTGTGTGTCCGACAGCCTGGGGTCTGCATGAAGGCTGCTCCGGCACCCCCCTCCTCACTCTAACAAATCAGCTGGCGGCAGCGCAGGAACAGCGGTGCACACGTGCCCCCCCGGGGGGGGGACTCGATGACGCCGCATGCTGCGAGCAGCCAAAATTAAAACCCACCGCCAAATTTCCCTCCCCGGGTTTTTCGAAGTGGGCTTTTCTTTTTTTTTTTTCTGCTGCTGGGAACTGGAAAATGACACAGTGCCGATCAGAGGAGGCACCATCTGATCTGTAGGACTGTGGTGCACGTGTGGACACCCCTTCACTCACTTAATAATGCTGCAAGGGGAAATACTGCGAGCTCAGGTCGAGCGAATACGGCATGGGTATGTCACGGAGAGATTGCTGCATTTACTGTAAATGTCTGAACTTTCACTTAACAAGGCTTTTTCTTTTTAACTGAGCGGGGCAGTGAGTCACCCCTGAGGTAAGAGCAGAGTCTGCGTATTCCTCACAAAGGCTGTGGCACCACTCTCTCTGCACGTGCTCTTTGTAAGCATAAGTACCTGAGCGCGGCACTGATCCGAAGCAGCCGTGGGGCGCGGCGGCAGCAGGTGCAGGGCTGTGTCAGCGGGCAGGGCGCCTCCGGAGGGGACGAGGCAGGACGGCATGGGAGCACGGCGGCAGTTTCTCACGGCTAATAAAAGGCCCACGTGGTTATTCTTCCAGCATTCGTCCGTATGCATAACTTCAGCGGCTTCTTGTTCCTCTTCCTGACCCTCCCTGTCTTCCCGTTCTCCGTGACAACATGCTGGTTCTGCATTGTCAGAATGAGATCCGATCAGCATAAACAGAGCTAAACAACATATGCTTACACTGGGATACCTGCACGGGTTGCTCCTGCGTGCAGCCAGGAAGCCCTTCACACGAAACATGCCACATATATGATTTACCAAATAAATGACGTAATCATATGAACAGTGAGCAAGCTATGATTTTCCCAAGAACATCTAGACACCGTTTGAATTATTCTGTATAATTCTGTATAAATATTATAATGGATCAACGCACACCCTTGTCAAGTGTGTTGGGGCAACTTTATTGTGAAAGGCGTGAAATATAAATTGCATTGAAAAATAAGTTGAATTGCAGTTGCCAAATTGTGTGCTGGTGTGAGTGTGTTATTCTCTGCGTTGCAGTTCTGTCATGGGACAACATGGATATACACCGATCAGCCATAACATTAAAACCACTGACAGGTGAAGAGCAAATAACGTTGATTATCTCGTTACAATGGCACTTGTCATGGGTGCCATTATATATTAAGCAAGCGACCAGTCAGTTCTTGAAGTTGATGTGTTGGATGCAGGAAAAACGGGCAAGCGTAAGGATCTAAGTGACTTTGACAAATACCAAATTGTGATGGCTAGACAGCTGGGTCAGAGCATCTCTAAAATGGCGGGTCTTGTTGGCTCTTCCCAGTATGCAGTAAAGAGTACTTGGTCCAAGGAAGGCCAACCGCTGAACTGGTGACAGGGTCATGAGTGCCCAAGGCTCACTGAAGCGTGTGGGGAGCAAAGGCTGGTCCGTCTGGTCCAATCCCACAGGACACCTGCTATTGGAGAGCTCGTGTGATGCTACGGGCAATGTTTTGCTAGGAGACCTTGGGTCCTGGCATTCATGTGGATGTTGCTTTGACACGTACCACCTACCTAAACATTGTTCCAGACCAAGTACTCCCTTCATGACAACGGTATACCTTGATGGCAATGAACACTTTCAGCAGGAAAGTTGTTCAGGAATGGTTTGAGGAACATGAAAGAGTTCAAGGTGTTGACTTGGCCTCCAGATTCCTCAGATCTTAATCCATCTGTGGAATGTGCTGTACAAACAAGTCCAATCTATGGAGGCCCCACGTACAGGGTCTGCTGCTAACATCTTGGTGGCAGATATAACAGGACACCTTCAGAGGTCTTGTGGAGTCCATGCAATAGGGGTCAGAGCTGTTTTGGTGGCATGTGGGGGGCCGACACAATATTAGGCAGGTGGTTCCAAACATGCACCTTCCACCTTCATGCTATGGGGTGGGAGTTAGCCTGACTTCCCGACGAAGCTCTCTGGCTGTAATTGGACGCGAATGAAGAGAGGAACTGAGGTTATGTAAACAGCTCATTTGGAGCTTCTAGTTTGCCCAGAGAGGCACACATGTCTACGCGGCTCGCTGAGATCACGCCGCTCCTGACAATGATTCATTTATTAATATCCTGGCCGTCCTCCGTGATTGCCTGTGGCTCGTGGAGCTTTCTGCCCGTTTGTCAACTGATACATTTGGTCATGTGTGTAAATGGCCTGGCTCTCAAGGTACTCATTACAGCATATGATATCTGGCTTAAGTAGCCTGCTTAGTGGTGCAATTTTAGATGAGACAGACAATTGCAGCTTCATACGTCAAACAAATCAGTGGTTTTGCTCTCTTTCATACGGACTGGGGTGTTCCTTTGCCCACTGGAGCCTGCATTTTTTCCGTTATACACGCTGCATGTGTAGTCACCATACACTGCTGTTTTACATCTCATACACACACCACGTTTAGTCACTGCGACCTACAATTTTACTGTCATACACAGTGTGTGTTTGGTCACTGTACACTGTTGTTTCACATCTTACAGACACATGGTGTTTAGTCACTGCAACCTGCAGTTTCACTGTTATATATACTGCCTGTTGGATCACCGTATATTGTTGTTTTACATCTTATACACACACCATGTTTAATCACTGCAACCTACAACTTTACTGTCATACACACTGTGTTTGGTCACTGTACACTGCTGTTTTACATCTTACATACATATTGTGTTTAGTCACTGCAACCTGCAGTTTTACTGTTATACATGCTGCGTGTTTGATCAGCGTATACTGCTGTTTTACATCTTACACACATACTGTACACACACACACCGTGTTTAATCACTTGCAGCCTGCAGTTTTACTGTTATACACTCAGTGTGCTGTCAACTCCCACATAAACATTAATTCAGATTAGTCCTGCCGTGCAAACCTCATTCTGCAGTGAGATGTGGAAAATATTTAGTCTGTTTTCAGAGGATAAAAAGCACATTTAATCCATAATTGACCATTACTTATGTCTCTAGGGCAGACAGCTTACTGTATATGAGAATCGACTTCTGCCAGGAGATCATTCTTCTCTTGTGAGGTCTTCGTACTGATTCTGAATAGACTTTTGATCTATTCAGTATTTCTAGCGATTTCAACATTTTGTAAAGAACCATTATTAAAGGAGTTAACCGGATTTTTTAGAAAAGTCCTACAAATAAATAAAAATCATCCCAGGGGCACTTTGAGTGCTCTGAAGTGACCACATATCCTTCACGATGTCCAGTGCCGAACATTTGAATAGAGGCTGTTTACTGCTCCTCCGGGTCTCTGCCGGGTCTGATTCTGGACTGGATCTGATTCTGTGTTGCATCCACACACGGGTGTCATGCATAAGACACTTTGTCTGGCATAAAATAACCTTTTGATTGTTATAGAACCAACACTGGTAGTACTGGGTATTGAACCTTTAGCCTGAATTTCATTTTCATTTTCAAAAAATGAATTGTAAATAACAATAAGGAGTATAATTGTGTAGACTGAGGTGATGAGTGTGACAGTTAAAGGAGCCCGATGTATTATTATTATTATTATTATTATTTCATATTGCATTGTGATATCTGAGCATCCTGCATGGTGGCTCTCTGGGGGAATTAGGCAGGATGTCCGTGCACGGCTGACAGAAGCGGCTTATTAAGGCGCGGTCATCTCCGACGGGCCTGGCGACCGACCCCGGCCGAGGCGGGAGATCCCCGCGCGGAGCCACACTGTCCCACTGCTCGGGCCACAGCACCGTCACCCCTAATGCAGCCGGTTGATGATTTTAATGAAGCACACTTACCTAATTAGTCAGAGAGCGGGGTAACATTGGGAGAGGATGAGGGGCTCGATGCCCGCTAATTCACTCGTTCAAACAAACACAGCCGTCCCAGGCACACTCTTCTAGCGCCCCCTGTCAGTCTTTCCACTCCTCTACTACTATTAACCGTCTGTCATTATTTTCCTTGTTCTGTCACTGCCTCTCTGTGCATCTTCATCTTCCTATGTTTTTCTGTCACTTCTGTTTCCATTTCTGTGTCCTTGCCCTTTTTTTCTCTGTGCACCCCCCCCCCCCTTCCTCTGTCCTCCTCTGTCCCTTTTCTTTGCAGTGGTTGCCTTGGCAAAAGCAATGGCCACGGATCTCCTTTGTCCCAAGACTGTCTTCGACGACTGAAAATCCATTTCACAGCCTTAGCATTCATCATGAGTACATCTCCATCCTGGATGTGGTCCATTTTTCTCCTTAGTTTATTTGGAGGTTACCCCACCCTTTCTGTGCTGGACCTGGTTCACCTGCAGTGCTACAGTAGCTCTGTGCGTAATACGCCCAGTGGGGTGTCAATCTGGCATTGTGGCTGTTAGACCTTATTTTAGGTTGATCACACAGAATTGTTTTTGACTGCAAAGATAAGGAAGAGATGTTCCCTGACAGGACCCCTGGTGGCCGGATCTATCCACTTCTTGATCGACACGATCCAGAGGACATGAAAATATTGCTATAATGGCCAAAATGCTGCTAAACGATAATGGATTCATAAAATACATTAGGAATATGGTAAAAAGAATACACATGAAAGTAGTCTCTAAGGGTGACGGTATTACATTCTGTGTGCATCGTTAGACTTTTGGTGACCTTAGCCTCTCCTCCAGCTGCTAGGTTAAAACAGCGGATTTCAACTGCTGTCTGACGGCCATTCGGCTCCAGTTAAGCTGCATTTAGATTATGTGTTGCGTACTGCGAATCGGAAGCAGACTGATAAAGTTTGTTTGTAGATTATCTCACAGAGACCCAGGATGCTTTGGGCTTTTATTCACTGGACCCACAATCTCTTTCAGGAGGCTCCCAGCCTCTCAGACTGGCATCGGTACATTGTCCAGCACCCAGCCTGTCCTCTCTCTGTCTCAGAGTGGCATCAGTAGGTTGTCCAGTGCCCAGTCTGTCCTCCTATCAGCTTGTGTCTGTGTGTCACTGGCCTACGAGAGACTATAACAAAGCAGTTTGTGACTTTCACTAACAGAGCTTGTCGCTCCCTGGTGAGGGAGTGTGAGCCCTTCAGTTTTCTGCCCCCCGCATGTATCCCTTTGCCGGCTTGTCCTTCTGCCACTCTAAGCTGTCTGAGATGCTGCCTGTCTCCCTGCATCTGTTTCTCCTTCTGTCCCTCCCTCAGCTCATCGCTCCCTCGGCCAGCCTGCCGCTCCTGTTTCACGCGCAAAAGTGAGAATTCTGGCCTCAACAGAGTGAAAACTCCACTAAACTTTAGATCCCGGATCTATTTTTATTCCCGGCAAATGATCCCTTAACCCTGAATAGGATGTCGAATCATGAATGCAATTAAAAATATATGTGCGATCTCTAGTGAAAACCAACATTTATTACTCGCACAGATTTTCCTCCTGCTACAATTATCAACGATTAAAAAAAGAGAACAATAATAGGCTTTTGTGGCAAAGTGTGACCTAAGCAAAGGCATAAATGCTTGCTGAAAGATGCCTGGACAGAAAATATAGAAAATTATGGATCTTTGTGGTTGTACTGGAAAGATGGCCATTAGCAGGTGTAACTGGAGATGGGGTATAGGGTGCAGGGCACAAAGCAACGCCTGGACAGCGAACAGGGGTCTGCTGGGAACTTTTTATCTGGACATCAGACCTCAGTGACGACTAGGGAATTGAGCAAATTGAGCTAAATTCCAGTAGAGCCTTCGTGAAGCCCTTGCTGGTGGCTAGAATACACACTCACACACCGCCACTGTCTCCTTCAGCCTGTCATGTTTATTTTCGTAGCTTCCTCTTACGATTTTCTTTTCTGTGGATTCCTATTTTAATCTCCAATTCAGCCACCACCCATCCTTGCCCCATCTCCTTTTCCCAGCCTGCCATCTTCCTAAAGATTTTATGGTGGTGTTAAATGATAGATGAGGCTTACTTGATAGCTTGTTCTTGTCTGTCAGAAATCAAGTCGGTTCTGTCTGGCTGAGAACCACAGGGAGTCGGTGTGATGCGTTGCGCGTCCGGGTGGGTGACTACATATGGACCGGCGTCTCTCCTTCTCTATTTGGGGAAGCGTGCGTCTTGTTTTACGAGATGCCTTCAGTTTGTATGTGGTGGGCTGCTGGAGGAGCAGGAGTGCATTTCCTGCCCTGGAACATCACTCGAGCAGCACAGATGCGCAGTACAGTGCGTGCCTCCTCTTCACCTCTGTTAGGATTCGGTTTTGGCCAATTAAATTTTGATGATGAAGTCAAAGTGCCTGCCCCAAAGTGTGCTTTCTCACTGCCCAACTGGAAGACTGGAAATACGTGCTCTCCATTTACCCATCCATCTTCTAACTGCTTGTCCAGTGAAATGTCACAGAGAGCGTGAAGCTTATTTCAGAAGATACAGGGTCCATGGCAGGGGATGTCACGATCGGGTTGAATGTGAACGGAAAAGCAGGGAAAAGGAGCCAGGAAGTCGACGAAACGGGGCTTTATTCGGACAACAGGACCGGGGAAGCACGACAGCGAACATCAATGACAAATCTGGGGCAGACCGACTCAGACGAGGACTAAATACACAAGACTAGGCAAACGGAACAGGCAACAGGTGAGAACAATCAGGGATGAACACGAGGTAACGAGGTGGGCGTGGCACACATTAGGAGCGGACGGAGCTGGGCGTGACAGGGGACATGGTGGATGGGATGCCTGTTCGCCATGAGGCTTTACACAAACCCACACAATTTAGAGACTGGAATTAGCATAAGAAAATTAGGGCACCCCCAAGAAATCAGCACAATACACAGATGTAGGGTAAATGGTCAATGGACTGCATTTATATAGCTCTTTTCTACTCCTACGAGTACTCAAAGCGCTTTACAATTTATGCCTCACATTCACCCATCCACACACACATTCACACACCGGTGGCGGAGGCTGTCATGCAAGGTGCCAACCTGCACACTGGGAGCAATTTGGGGTTCAGTGTCTTGCTCAAGGACACTTTGATGGGGTCAGGAAGAACCAGGGCTTGAACCTGCAACCTTCCAGTTGCCAAACAATAGCACTACCTCCCGTGCCACCATCTTCCCCAACACACAATCATCCCTGATTGTTCTCACCTGTTGCCTGTTCCGTTTGCCTAGTCTTGTGTATTAGGGGGCTGGGATTCACACCTCTAACCCTGTAGGTTTGCGGCAATACTGCTACACCCTGAACCACCCATGCTGTACTTTCAACAGTTACCAAATTGTGGGTAATATAAGTGCATTGGTATTTTAAGGGTTGTGCCAGATATTGTAATAAGAGCAGGGGTGAAATTTGGAGGGGGGGTAGAGAGGGACCCTCTACTTTCATTCATTCATTCATTTGTAACAAAACATTTAGATTGAATTTCTAATCCAAACCATTTAAGTTAATATAAGAATCTATAATAATATAATATACCTTAAATTTGGCCAGTCAATCCGCTGGTGCGATAGCCTCCTCCCCACAATCGGGAATTAACCGACAGCACTCCTGCCCCCATACTGAGCGCTAAGTTTTACTGCTAGCACCTCATGCTTTGATTAGCATTCTATTGATGTTCTCTCATATTATTTAATTCCCTCTAGGTCCAGAAAAATAGCTCAAATGCCCCCCTTAGGGGCCCCCCAAACCATGTCAACCTACAGCCCCCCCAGAGAAGCTAATTCACCCCTGAATATGAGCATGTAACCTAAAAGTACTGAAACTGAATTATTCCAATATCCAGCTGTATAAAATGCTAAAAATTGCAGTCGCTAAATATATAAGTGTCAGCTAAGCAATATGGCTGTTAAAAACCACGCTGTGTTCCCTGCTATCCAACCGTGCTTCTAATTGCAGGTGCTTTTGTTCAGACTTCAAATTTTATTTGAAAGCAATCAGTTGCTGTAGGAAATCCATGACCTCACATCCCGTGACTGCCCTTTCCTTTAGCTTCACTCCTGTGTGTCTTAATGAGAAATTTCTCACCTTCCACTGCCAGCGGCAGCACAGTGTCTTTCAGATTGCTCCGCCTAAATCGGTGACACTGACAGCTGGGCGTGTCTATGCAAATGATAGGGGCGTGCCTATGGTAATCACAGCCAGCTGATTGGCAGCCCGTGAAGGAGCTATGTAAATGCGGTCAGCTCTTACTTCCTGGAATGTTGTGCTGCATGCTGGTTTTGGTCCAAAACTGGGCTTTCAAGCACCTAATTGATCAAATTATTTACTTGATTTGATGTAAGTGCTCTTGGCGAGGCCATCGATGCAGTGATCATTTGTAAGCTGGACGCTCTGCTTGTGGGATGCAGCGGGGTGTGAAAAGGGCTGCCGGGGGGGTCCATGTGGAAAAATGGGGGCGGACCAACAGCTGAAGCGGAGCTGCAGGGGCTGGCAGGGGGCCTCCTCACTTTTGACCACAGGCTTGTAACATGTGGGTCAGTGGTTCCTAATCCAGTCCTCAGGGACCTACAGCCAGTTCATGTTTTTGCTCCCTCCGTGCTCCCTGCCAGACAGTCCACATTTTTGCTCCCTCCTAGCTCCCAGCTGGGAGCAAAAACATGGACTGTCTGTGCGTCCCCGAGGACCAGATTGGGAAACACTGCTGTAAGTTGTCACTCAAGGTGTAGGAGGGGCCCACAAATTACTTAATGCAAACTGGGTGGGTGAAACTCACTGTAAATGGCTTTAGATAAAAGCATCAGATAGGCATAAATGTAAGAAGTGTATCACAGACATGCTCACTCTCCCAGGGCAATTGCTCAGTGCTGTATAAACAGCCCAGGTGGAAGAAGGGAGCGACTGTCATTTCAGGGCTCTTCTGTAATTAAGCGAAGGAAACGTGTTGCATTTTCACTTCACTGCACTGAACAAACTGCAGCTCCTCTGACTAGTGCGCTTTCCCCGAGGATGTGTTCAGGCTGAATGACCCCTAGCATCTCCTTGCAGACAAGGCGTGAAGTCTGCTTCTGAATGCCCATTAAGGGTGTGGTTAGGGAGACCCTACTCCTTCTGCTCTCTCCTGGGTGTGTATTATGGTCTAACAGCTTGCCCTGCATCTCCCCACGCTGTCTTATCTTGCAGGGGAAGAGGAACAAGCCCGGGGTGGAGGCTGCAGGAACGCCAGACTCAGCTCGTGGCCGGGGGGAGAAAAAAGCCATCAAGTAGGTGCTCAGGGTGGGGGGGGGCGGGGGGTCGTAGCTACACCTCGGCACCCGGACGAATGGAATCCACTGAAACTTATACAGGACATACAGGACAGGGCACTGGTGCTCTCCCAGCTCAGTCTATACCAGCCTTAGCTTTGGTCACCTTAGCAAGGCTGTGAGGTCCAGGTCAAAGGACTCTGGGCTGGAGAAAGCTGAGCAGAAATCCAAGACAGAAGAAGAGACGTCCTTCTCGTCATATCAGCTGATCGTCTTCCAAAATCTGTGTACACTATCTATGAAAATCACGCACAATCGCACACCCACCCAGGAAAATGCAGAGCCGCAGTGATCCTTTAACACCAGTATTTTACATTCTTTGTTCCAGCTGTTACGACGTTTGTTGAACATCACTGCTGAATTTTTATGCAAACACAACTTCTGAATTCCCCTGGCAGAGGATATTTCAGAAAGTAATATGCAGTCCTGAAGCATCTCCTAGATCGCCCTGACCTTTGTGTGCAGAGAGAGAGCTTGGTGTGCATGAGAGTGCCCAGCTGGCGTGCTGCGTCCGGTGCGGCGTGTAGCATTGCTGGTGGTTTGTTTGTGGTGGACATCAGCCCAGGGCACCAAGGGCCGGTGGCAGGAGGTCGGAAGGGCCAGCTTCCAGCACCCCATCAATGTCCTGCTCGAAAGTCACAGAAGAAACCTGGATCAAACAGCCACCACGGACTCCATGCTGTAGATGAACAGCTAATGATTGGCAGTCTGCCGATTTAATGCAGGCAGAATGTGACACACCAGGGACACAGGTGTGGAAACGTGTGCGCTTAGTGCTTATAAGAATGCCCGGGCGTGCATGAGCGTTCACACATTCCAGAAATTGTAGGGTGATAGATAGGGGCAGAAGGCATGAGGGACTTGGACAAGGGAAAGACAGCGATCGATAGCTGGTCTCCGCTGTCCAGATGGAGGCGTGACCACAGTATATGCCAGGGAGCCGGCAGCTGTTGCCAATTTAGAAGTGCTATGCGACATCCACACACATTCCCTTTCTGCACTCTGGCTGCAGGTCAACGCCATCCATGACTCTCCCCAGGAGGGGGTGGGAGAGGTGAGGTCCTCTCTGCCTCCCCATGGGCAAGCCACCCCACCCCCGCCCCCCAAAACAAGACAGATCAGTCACCAACATTACAAAAAAGAAATAAAAAAATACAACACACCGACAACTTTAAATAAAATATTGTGATTAGTATTTAGTTATATTTAGCAGCCAGAACTACTCAGGGAATATGTACTGCATTAATTACAGACCTAGATGAATATGTTGGACAATTTGCTCAAAAGGACGGTAAGGTATTCAGGAGGTAACGTCATCCAAGGAACGTTATCTCTGAGATGCAAGCCCAGTGCCTAGAGATTTGTATTTTGACGAACAGTGAAATGTGTGAATTGCTGGGTTGAAGGTTGGTGCTGTACTGTTTGTGTTCTTGTCAATAAAACAGCCTTGGGTTTCCTTCAGCTCCTTTAATCTTTTTTTCACCTCGGATATGCAGTATTGAAATTCCCTTTCCTTAATGGGCCTCTATGTGGTGCTGAAGCAGCGGGCCTAGTGCTGGTCATCCTGTGTTTGGTTCACATGACTTCCTGTGCAATAACGCCTTGACACTTTCTTCTGCCTTGTACAGTCTGATGCTGGGTTGACCTGGTGTTCTTTCATTACAGTGTGCTGCAGATTTGTACTGGGGCTTCTATCGCAACCATAAAGTCCTTCCTTTCTCTGTTCCCAGCCGAGACTCAAGCAGCGAACCCAAATTATGTTTTAGAGCCTTTCACTCTTACTTTCGTTCTCTAACCTTTTCACCACCGTTTTGTCTCTTTCTCAGAACAGCGCTGCATTACTGAAGGGGTAAAATGGTGTTCTTGGGGTTGATTCAAAGTATATAACTTTATTTGCCTTTGTTCCTCTCCAAACTGCCCCTGACAGATCAGTCCCAATAAACAACCATTTTTGTCCTCAGGCGCTCCACATAAACACACCTCGACTACATGGACCTTTAGGATTAGAAGACCACACCCACCACTGTTTTCCAGACACTCCCATTTTCCCTATAAACTGAAGCACTTGTTCTGGCTTCAGAAGCCCCTCCCACGCGCTCAGCTGTGATTGGTTGTTTTTCTCTGACCTGTCTCTCTCTCTGGCCACAGTGATCTAGACAGAGACTTTTGGAATAACAATGACAGCAGCACAGTGCAGCAGAAATGGAGCTCCTATCCACCCAAGGAGTTCGTACTAAACATTTCTCCCTATGCCCCTTATGGAGATCCTCGCCTCACGCTCAAGTGAGTCTCGGTCGCGGCTGGTAAGAGACCTCTCTCTGTGCAGGGCTGTAAAGAAAGGGGGCCTCCCTCTCCCTGTCTCCTCTGTGTAACCCCCCCCCCATGCCATCAACATGCATCCACTAATACAGCATCGCAAAAGGTGCCTCACCGCTTAGAGGAACATGCATATGAATGTGCATATGATATGCACTCCCCACTATGCTTTGCTCAGAAAAAGCAAGTCTAGCCTTGTTGATTATTTATATAATCGTTTTGTTTGACGTCTTCTGCACAATTAATGTTTATGTGACCTTCATGCTATGCTCTGCTATGGTACACTTCCTGTGGTTTAGCTTTAACACGATCTCATGCATAAAAATTACGTAAAAGGTGCAGTTTTATGCATCGTTAAAGGGCAGCAGACACACTGTAACTGTGCTTATGGAACATGGTTGTAAAATGTCCAACCCTGCATGTCCAAAATTTAAATAGCCAACTCTAAAGCACATGTGAATACAGTGGTGTGCCTATCTGTTGAACGACATAATTGACTCTCTTTATGTTCCGCCCTCCTTTAAAAAAAAAATGCACAATGGCATTGAGCTCAAGATGAAAAAGCTTGTAGACCCTATAAAATCAGTCAACGGTAGAAGTCGCAGAGTTTTCATACTCTTCCAGATACTGCAATCCTCATTGATTCTCATATAGACAGGACTCCTCATTTGTAGACCAGAGTAGACTAGACACACACCCCCCTACAGAGGCACTGCCCCCAAGCTGGAGGTCCATTCTCTCTGACACCCAAACCGCCCCAATAATTTATGGTCAGTTCCGTACACGTGCCACAACAAGGAAACACACACATGCATAAAAAATGCCCCCATTCCCTACAGCCCTGCCAGTCTCACTGACCCCTAACCTCTAAACTTTTACCTCCAGCCCATGGGGTGTAACCATGGAGACGGGCAACCCTCGTATCCACCAACTCAAAAACCCTCACACACTCCATTGCTCCAAGGCACCAAGCTACACATTAGGGACTTGACCCCCCCAGCGCACTCCCTCCTCCTGCTTAAGCTGTCCCCTCAATGTTTTCATGGAGGGTTGACCGTTGGATTTGGGCATGGCGTCGCTCCTTCTCTTTGGCTGTGTGTTATAGTATGCCCTGTGCTGGATTTGATTTGCCTCTCACGTCCCCTTCCCTTCCAACTCACCTGTCCCCTCCCAAGCTTTCGACTCAGCTGCCTGTCCCTCTCGGCATCAGTTGCACCAGTCAAACACTGGTTGGAGCTCTCAAGATAAGAGAACCTTGCCTTTTTTAATCCAGAGACGTTTCCTCACTGCTTTATGATCCTAATATGCTACGATTTGTTGAGGAAACCCAACCGTCTCTTCCTGGTCATGCTGTAGTGAGGAGAGGTTTAGAATTGGCGCTCTAGCTAAGCTCTCCTACAGTATGTTTTCATGCTATTGATTGGCTGCATTAGATCAACACACGCACAAAATGTTCGTAGAAGTTTGAAAGGAAGTTGGGGACCTCTTGGATTAACATGGCAAGGAGGTATCTCCTAGGATCTGTGTATGAGAGCGTCAGATGATAGCTGCAGATCTTCACATAATCCAACTGGAGACTCATACGCTGCGTTCAACAGAGTCTATGTAGACCATATAATTAATGCTACCTTCCTTGATTCTAATATGTGTCTCATTGCATCAAGGTTTCTCTAGATTAATTATCAGAGTAAAGTATTTGCAGTCCTTATCCTGATGCCAAGAAAGCATATTCCTGGATAGTACTGCTGCTACACACCAGGTGTGTGTGTGCCCATGAGGTTAACGCGAGCCTGAGGCGTCTAACCTACTCGCTTGTGAGTGGCCATTCACGCTGCCCCCCTCACCTCGGTAGCCCTTGGAGCGATGGAGCTCAGCTTGAGATTAGGATGGGATCTGCAGCTGTCCATCTGAGGAGTGACCTTATCTCTTTTATGACTGTTCTTGTGCTGGTCGGTGTGGTTGGTGCAAAGCACAGGTAAAAAGGCTACTCTGCAGGCCTGGGCTACGTGGGAGGGGGATGTTGACTCGGGATGTTGACTTGCGCTATCGCGTTCACTGGTGTGCAAAGCTGCGGGCCGACTTCCTTCTTCCATACACAAACACAGAAAGGTTTTGTGCCTCATTACACCTGACTCTAACGCTCAGAAAAGTACACAGGATCACCGTAGACATTAGCCAATGTTAGCAACACAGTACCATTACCACAAATGACACACACATGGTTTTGTTAGGTAACACTGATTAGAAGAAGTATAGATTCCTGATTATATTAAACACAGTTGAGGTGCGGTGTCATGTTTCTTTGCTGCACCTTGTACATGGTTCAGAATTAAATTTTCAGAATAAGTAGCTATAGCACATCACTAGTCACACATAGCATCTTGTTCAGGTAACACATCTTGCTCAGGTGCAGCAACTCAAGTGTCCTCTGGCTCACTGGGTCATGTGACCATTTCCCCATTGCAATGTGAGCATAGACACAAAAAGCAAACTTCTCCAACAAATCCCAGTCCGCCCTCCCACCTGATCAGGCACTGCGAGCCCCTGCACCGCCATTCCACATGACCGCTGCTCCTGCCAACCAGAAAGCTGTAGGCTGCTGGTTACGCCCCCTGCCTCCTTCCCCGCTTCTTTCTGTGGATCATTATGGGCTGTTTTACTGCACTGACCGCTCTGCCCCTGTCCATCTCTCCCTCTGTCCCTCCCTTTCCTCCTGCTCCTCCTCCTCCCCTCTCTCTCGCTCCCAGTGGGGCTGTGCCGGGGGGCCAGAGGGGGGCGGCAGGTGGGGGCGGGGATGGGGGGGGTCCCTGTCGCAGCGACAGCGTCAAGAGTATGGTCACGGGGGGCAGCAAAGCTGGGAGGTGGCAGGCGGTCCAGAGCCACATGCAGTCGGGCGTCCTGAGGCCCAGCAAGTGAGTGAGGGGGTCCTGGGGATGCCACAGCGGGTCGTGGTGGGGTCTGTGGGTGGTCTGTGTGGGGACTACGGGGGTGTTGCTTGTATATGCCGTGTGAAAGGGATTTACTATGGGCTATGGTGGGCTTAGAACAGGAGGGCATGCTGCATGACCGTGTTTATAACATATAAAGCAATGCCCCTCCCCCAAATATCTACCCTTGTATGTCCATGTGAAAGCTGGGCATACAGCTTGGCATCCATCGACCTCCGTGGCTTAAACACAGACACACACACACACACTGTGATAACCTGAGGACGGAACTCCACAGCTACTTCTATATTCACACGGGGACTCAGATGTGCTTAAATTACAAAGAACACATTGTCCAGGTCTTTGTGCTCCTTTAGCGTTTAGAACTAAGAACTCCCAGCAACGCTGCATCATTTAAAAACAGCCAGACCGTGCATAAGATAAGCTGAGTTTTCCCACTGAAAGGGCATGAACATTTTTGTTTAATATAAATGTAAAGATGTATTATGCAACAATTATGTCCCTTGTGGTAACAAAGAGAATTACAAGGCAGTATAAAATAATGTCCTTTTAGAGCAGGGCCTTGGCAATTATGTCCTGTGGAGGGCCAAATCCAAACTTCACCATGTCAGCAGGTTTGATTATCTTCATGTCCGATGAAAGCTACACTAGAAGATTAAAGCTACACTAGAAGGCTTTTTTTTTTTTTAAAGGCTCGTTCGTATTTCATGTAATAGTATTTGCAATTTATGGGATTTCAACATAAACCTTTACTTGATGTTTTTTATTAATTTAATTTAATGATTGGGCCAGAAAAAATAGTTGTGTGGGCAGGATTAGATCTGCACAGCAGCTTTTTCCAGGTCTGCTTCAGAGCGTAGAGGACTGCAGCTGCCTTGTGTTTGGTAGCTACTTCCCTTGCATTCTGGGAAAATAAATTATAAAACAAAAATTCTTCTCATGAAGAATGTTTTTTAACCAAGGAACATCTCTCCCTCTCTCGGGTTGTTGTTTTAGACCTAAAATGTGGCCCACAATTTCTGAGTGCGATTTCTGTCACTGGTCCTGGGAGCGCTGGATCAGGACGTCATTACTCACATACTATACGAGGACTGGCGAAATATTACACGCACATAATACGGTCAGCTGAACATCGGCCCAAAAAATTTCCAGCAGGTCAGAAATGTTTATTGTGGCTCTTGATATGCCACAATTATCAATGTTTTTCGGTACCTTGTTTTGCGGCTGTAATGGTCATTACGGGCGTTATATAATAACAACGTATTATTATTATTATTATTATTATTATTACCACTGCTAGGGCTGTGACACCTTGAAAGAAGACTTGCAGACATCAAAGGTGCTGTGTACTCTATGACTTTCATCTCCTTTGTAACTAATGATAAAATAATTACATTCTCTTTCGCTAAGAGAACAACATATTAACTAATTATATTTACAGTTGGCCACAGCACTGGGGCATGAGCTATGGGGAGTCACAGCTAGTGTGCTAGCAGGCTAGTCGGTAGATGGGGAGGTCAACAGCATCTGATTTTAACATTTATAGCTAAGAATAAAAATCAATTAATGGAATAAAAGCTGGCATCAGTACGCTTATGTGTTTCCTGCAGTCTTTGTAATTACAGGCCATTAAATACCCGTGCTCACACGTTTAAAGGTTTGGTTTACTGGTGGTGTGCCATGCTATTCTGAATTAATAGCGGAAAGTGTAAAAATATCCAAACATGCAGATTGCGTCTCCCTGCTGTGTCCCCCGTAGAGGGCAAAAAAGGGCATCCAGAGGGGCATGGCGTTTGTGAATACGGTGTGGTTCATCATAGCCACATGATCAAAACTGGCCAATGACGTGTTAAAGCCCAAAGCAGCAGATGAAGCAGAAGTGAGGCAGTTACCACGGCTTTTCACTCCCTTTGTTTAACGCCTCTGTTTCACACCTCAAGTCCGTGACCCCCCCCATCTCTCCCCACTTTCTCTCCCCTCTTTGCTACTTCACCCCTCCTCTTTCTCTCCTCCTCTCATCTATCACTCTGCATCCCCCCCCCCCCAGTCTATAATTGGATTCTATTTTCAGGCTGCTATAAGTGTCCCTGTCTCCTGTGTGTGTCTCACGCCTGGCTCTCTCTCTCTCACTTTCGCTCTCCGTGTATCAGCTCTTAACTCCATTTCCCTCCAGTTCCTCCTCTTCCCGGTCCACGTCTCCTCCTTTGCTCACATCACCTACTCTTCCCGGTCCACATCTCCTCCCTTGCTCCCATCACTGTCGCCGCAAGCCTTCTCACCGAGAGGAATACCCAGCCTCTGGCACAGTGTTGACTGGACTCTTGGGAAACATAACAGGGGCACAGGAAGCTCAACTCAGAGGGCGCAGGACGTGGCAGGCAGCGAGGTGGCAGAGTAGATCATGACCTGCTGACTGGAGAACCTGGAAAAGTTGCATAAGTCCGCACTAGCTGTCCTCATTTTGAGTCCTTGCTGGGAAGTAGCTCAGCATATTTGAAACACAAGTAAACAGCCAAACAAGCTCCAAGCAGACGTTTAGAACTGAACCACTAAACTGGAGCTTGAACTAATTAGGGCGAGCGTTTGAAGGAGAGGCAGAAAGTGAGGTGAGGAACGTCTGCTCAGAGAAGGATAAAGTACAGAGGGAGTAAGGAAAAAGAGGGCGTGGATCCGGAGGACTGGGTAGAGGCGGGGTAGAAACTGGTTGGCTGGTCCATGTTCTCTAGAGAACAATAGAGTATTTAAAAAGGAGGAAGAGGAGGCATGCACACACACACGCGCACACACACACACGGCAGCGGGAGGAATGAGGAATAAGTAGAGAGCAAAGAGCACGAGCGCAGAAGACATGGGCATCTCGCCGCAGACACAGGGCTCCGCGCACAGACGGCCGAGCGCCAGCCGCGGGCCGCAGCACGCAACTCGGGCTCCGCAGACGCCACGGTCCATGCAGCCGAGGACCCCGCAGTCACGGACAACGCAGCCGAGGGCGACGCCGCCACCACGTGCCGCGCAGACGCACTCCAGTCACACGCATGCTGCGCAGACACGCTCCAGTCACACGCACGCTGCGCAGACGCGCTCGGCCCACGGCCCGCACCGGCACAGCACGCAGTCCATGCAGACAGGCTTGCGGCGGCTGTCCAACACTCATGCGCATTCTGCGCAGACACAGCCGATGCAGAGCTGCTCGCGGAGGCTGTCCAACACCCATGCTGTTCAGCACGCCGCGCAGACTGGCTGTAACTTCTACTGCTACTTGTGCTACGGCTGCTACTGCTGCTGCCTCACGCTTCTCTCTGTCTCTCTCCTCCTCCTCCTCTCCCCCGCTCCACCCTCTCCTCCATCACTGGGCCTCCCTCCATCATCCTCCCCTTCCATTGCTGCGTCTTCCTCCAACTCTCCGTCTTCCTCACGCTCCATCCCTGCGTCTTCCTCTCCTTCCGTCCCTGCATCCTCTTCTCCCTCTGTCTCTCGCTCCACACCTCCATCGCCATCTTCCCTTATCCCTCCGTCTTCCTCGCCTCCTGTGCTTCCTCCTCCCTCCATCTCTCCTGACCTCCCTCCTGCATTCCACCCTTTCCCTTTCTTCAATCTGGTCTGCCCCTCCGCCCCACCTTCCCTGCATTTATCTCTCCCGCTCCCTCCTTCCTCACCCTCACACCCCCTCCTCTGCATGCCTTGCTCCGACTCCCCCTCCCACACACCTGTTCATCCTTCCTCCTCATGCACCAACCTCCTGTGCCACCCCACCATCCCTGGCCCCGCCCCCCGCCGCTTCCCCTTGGCTCCCCCCTCCCTCCTCCTGCTCCCCCGGCCCTCTCCCTGTCACCGGCGGTCTGCCCGCCGCTCGCTCCCCTTCCTGCTCCTCTGCCCGCCCAGCTTAGGGGACCCCTCCCTGTCATCGGCCTCCACCCTGGAGCACATCCCGTCGTCAGCGGCGGCACGGCCACGCACGCTGGTGCGCCAGCAGAGCCTCCAGCAGCCGCTCACGCACCCACCCCCGCCGAGCCTCAATGACCTGCCCCCCACCTCGCAAAGCCTGGGCCAGCTACACACAGGTCAGCCTGGCGGAGGCCTGCGGGGAGGACCCCGGGGCGTGCGGGGCAGCCCGGCCGGCGGGGGCTCTTCGCGGTATAGGGGGACTGGAGGGGGGCGCTCACGATCCAACCCGGGCAGCTGGGACCACATGATGGGACAGATCCGGAACAGGGGCCTGGATGTGAAGTCTTTCCTGTAAGTCTCTGCCTTTCTTGGGCTCAGCTGTCCGTTTCCAGTCCTGTCCTCCCACCTGACTGTGCTGTCATGGATTCTTTGTGCTGTACACCACACCGTCCCGTTTATTAACCCAAACCAGCTGTACTTTCGTCCCACCCTCTGTCCCACCATCAGCCGGTTGTGCCCGCTATGCCTTTTGTTTTCTGTTCAGCGTCTCGCTGGCCGTCCCCCATCATATTTCGCTTCCCCCGGCATAACTGACGCACTGGCCATTTGTCTGCACGCAGCACTCGCGAACAAACAATTGGCTCAGATCAGCAGCTCTGTTACGCCGCTACTGGCCAAAACAATTGAACCAGGGGAAGTGAAGTCGCGAGGAGCCGGCCGCCTGAGTGCTCTGTGTGAGCGGCTGGGTAGAGATGCTGCAGAAAACCAGGCTGGACAAAAACACAGCAGATTCTTGGCGATCACACCAAGAATTACTTGCAAATGATAGCAGATAAATTAGATACAAATGAAGAAAACATTGAGTTGTTCTTCATTACGCAGCCTAGCCACATAGTTCAGATTTGCAAAACAGCAGAATAACTTAGTAAGCATTTTGGTAGCTTTGTGAATGGGGGAAGAAGTGTGTTGCTTAAGAGTGCCGTTATCTGTAATGCACAGCGATTATAATTATAACCTGTCATTATGGCAAAACCGCTTATAGCTCACACGGATAACCCCCATTAAGACGACTTTTTAATAGTATTTCCAGCAGAAGCTTGTTTTCAAAGTGACTTAAACACCTGGATATACAGTTGGATATATTTTATCCAAGCAGTTCCCCCACCAGGGCACAACCTTTCCTGGGATGTAGACCTGAACCTTGCATATTTAAGGCCACATCCAACACTGCTCACCCCTGCTTTTGTTTTCTTGCCTTTCGCTGAGTCGCTACTGGCACACGACCTGATGCTGCATTTGAGGGAGCGTCCCTGTCATTTGTTGTCTTTTACTGTCTTTTACTTATATTCTTATAAATTGCTTCCCAGTCATGCCAGACCCAAACAAGATGGTTTAGTCTGCATACCTTTGCATCCTCTCTTATATGTTCTATTTTATGTGTTATAGTAGGATATGGGGAATCTCTTTATTCCACTTGCCTGATTCTTTTTGTCACTTGAATGAAAACTGCTCCTCTATCCTTCATCTCCTTGTTCTTTTTGTTTGTCCTGTAAGTCATTTCTGTGTGCTTTGGAGTGCTTACGCTTTATCACCTCTGTTGTTTCTTGTATTTTGGTCCCTTTGTCAAAAAAATTGTGTGTATCTACTGAGATCTGCTGGTCAGTGATCGCTGACTCCACTGATGTCATTCATCATTAAAACTGTGATGCTTCCAGATTTCTTCAGCGTCACATCAAAAGCACTCTAAACAACCTTCACCAACAATAAAATAAGCAATTATCCTTAAGTGTGAAACAAGATTTACCACTTTCTGCATACATCTGCTTCTATGGCAGAAGGCCAATCCTTTACGAGAACATGGCCATTTTCCTGGAAGCTGCTGTAGTGTAGATTGAATTTCTTTATTCTTTGTCTATTTGTTGCTGAAATGTCCATCAAACATCATATCACGTATGTTGGAGAACATATGAAGATTGTAGAAGAGTGCATGCGTATGTGCAAGCCACATATGTTAGATTAAATAAGTATGTATCTGAGCGAAAAATAATCAGCAAGGATTTATTATTTGTTGATCCAAAGCACTTTCATTTGCATAGTGATCTGGCACATTACAGCTGACAATCAGCAAACGAAATACCACATGGTGTCTTTGGGGCGGGGTCACGCTGTCAGCGTGGCACCAATCAGACAGCTGATCCCTCGTGCCAGGAAGCCCAGTGGTGCACTTAAAAAAAAACCCACTGCGACCCTGCAAAACTGACACGTTATAAAGAAAACATAAGCCTCTGGCTGGGCCTTTGTAAAGCTGGATTTTATCCTCAGGATCGTACCTCCACCGCAATAATGGCCTCCATTCTTTAAAAGCTCTCCTGCACATGGCAGCCTGTCACGCAATGCCAGCAACTGGCTCTTCTTCCGTTCTGAGATACGTGTATTTTTGGCATCGCCCCAGATTATATATCAGACCTGGGCTGCCCCGTAGCCCCCCCCCCCCCCCAGTATGCGCTTTTCTGGCAGGTCGTGGGATGGAGGACTATGACAAGCCAGCAGAATGAGGCTGGACATCAAGGACTTTTATTGCTCAAAACTGGAACATAGAATTGGGACAAGGCCTCTTTAAAAAGGCAAACCCACAACACGGATAGGCCGTAATTAAAAATGCCTGGAACTTAAAGACACAGCGCTAAGCAAAACCTGAGACACGTCTTTCACACACTCCTCAGTTTCCCCCAATAGCCGTACACACACAGCTGGGCAATTAGTTTATCTAGGGCCAGCTGGGTTTAATTTACTTGGTTCTCTGTAGCCATGGGGCTGGCAATCATTGTAGTACAAAAATTGCCCAAACCTATCTTTGTGCCATTTATCTCTCGCCTGTCATGTCACATGCTGTCTCAGGCAGGACTGACTGACGGATTGGAGGAGGAGCGTTTTTATTGCCTGCAGGTGACACTCTGCAGACGCCTCATAGGCCAATGGGGGTTGCTTATGTAGCAGATACCAGCCAGCTACTCCATCCCCAGCCACCTACTCACGGCAAAAGGTACTGCCAGTGTTCTGCCGCTGTGGAATCTAATGCATTCTAAAGCCATTATGCATTATATTTGTGTCATTTTTATTAATGACAGCAATTACAAGTGTAATTTCCAGATTTTGTGATGGGTTACTCAATATTCGTAGTTGTGAAGTGGAAAAAGATACAGTGAAATACTTATTGAGTATAAGAAGGTCATTCACAAAGGCAAAAACATGCATTTAGGAAAAACTTTGCTGCCACATCCTGCTGTGTCCCCTTAGGAAAAATGACACCCCAACTGTTGATATATATCTGACGTCATCCCACTAGCTGAGGTGTTCAGAGCAGTGTTTCCTAATCCAGTCCTCGGGGACTCACAGACAGTCCACGTTTTTATATTGGGAGCAAAAATGTGGACTGTCTAGCATGAAGCTCAGAGGAAGGAAAAACATGAACCAGCCTCAAGGACCAAATTGAGAAACACTGGTGTAGAGGAAGATACTAGATGTCCAACAGTGGTTCTTGATTCATGCCATTTTTTGCTTTATTAACCTTAGGCTTCCTCTCCTTTTTCAAAATCATTACCTGGATAATGTAAATCTCCTTGCCTACTTCGGCTGCCAATGCCGCACTAATTAAGAGTGGCTGTATCCAGGGGCGTGCCTAGAAATTCTGGCCCCCCTAACTAGATGTCACCTTGAGCCCCCATGTCCATATTTTATGTATTATTTTACTTATTCAAGTGCCAGGCGCCCAGAATAAGCCAGGGTGTTCATGCCCCCTCTGACGCCTCTAGCTGAATCTAGGATGTGTCCAGTTTGGAGGATTTCTGGGATCCCCTAGAGAGTGCAGGAGTTTGATTATCTGGGGAATTTTCGCACAGCAAGGTCATCGTGTGGAGGTTGTGCCTGGTGTGACTGTACAAATGTGATCCCCAGGCTGTTAACATCTGTTGTACCAGCAGGAACACCTCAGGAGATCGGGGGGCCGAGCAGGCTGGGTTCCGGATTACAGTCCATGAGAGCCCCTTCATTACCTTTAATTACCGAGCCTGTTTATTCAATCGGCACGTCTCGGACTGTGCGAGGCGGTTCTAGTGACATTACTACAGTATACATGGCTGGAAATTAATAATGCACAGGGGTCTGTGTTACTAATCCCTAAAAAGCCCTTTCCTTTCCTTCTGGTTGCTCTTTGCATATGTCCATTTCCACACTTGCATGTTGAGGCATGTTGATAGAAAAGGCTCTTTCTGCAAAGGCTAATTGTAACTGATTAGCACGTATATACAGGAAAGGTACAGCCAGGTGGTGCAAAATGATGTTTCGGTCAACGACCGGCCGCATATATGACGGTAATCATGTAACATTATGATTGTAATGGAGCTAAAAAATTTCTATTGCCAATTGATGTCGTAGCCGTTGTAATGTCGTAGCACAACGCATAACTCACGTAAGTACACAAATTCGCCTATTGCCACATTTCTCAGTATCAATGCGTCTACGTTAGTGTATTTGTGTGAGTATGAGTGGGTCTGTGAATATCAGTGTATTTGTATATCAATGGGTCTTTGTGAGTATCAGTGTGTCTATGTCAGTATCAGTGTATTTGTGTGACTGTCAGTGCCTCTAGTAACTGGAGACAAGGCACTGCGAGTAAATCCCCATTAACCCTGGTCTGTGTACAGCATTGATCCTCTGTCTGTAGCATCATTGCTCGGACGATTAATTGTCACCGTGGGCCAGGAGAACAGGAAAGAGAGACAGAGGGAGAGGATGGACAAAGGGTAGAAACACAGGGAAAGTGAGAACACAGCACTAAGATTGCACTGAAAAGGATTCCTTATTGGCAGACATTCATTTGCAACATATAAAGCAATACGAGTTAAAACTGAACATTTTTAATGTCAAATTTATGACAGTGCTAGACACCCAGCAGCTTCGTAATACCTTTCACAGCCGTGTTCCGCGTTTCCTTCTCTACCTTTAATGGATGTGAATAATTGGATACAAAAGAATTACACAGCCATACACCGCAAGCTACAGTAATTAAAGGCAAATATTCAACTTCACTACTCCCTTTTTAATTATTCTTTAAGTATTTTGCCCTTATCATTTGAAGCTGCAGGTCAGTTAATTTCTTCCATTTGCTCATTGAAGTAACAGTATATAATTTTGCTAAAAACAGAGTAATCCTATTGTCTGTACTACCCTTGCTTTCTAACCAGCATATTATTTGTGTTTAATTTGGTGTATAATCCTTTTACTGACTAATTGTAATATATGTCATATATTCCAGGTAGTACTATTTTTAAACTAAGCCCTTAGCTAAACTACCTTTCATGGCTTTTGAAAAGAAGTCTCATAATTCTGACTTCACGCTGCTTTTGCCTATACTCTATCCCCGTGTTTAATAATTTACCCAATCTGTTTTTATTATGTCAGAAAAGGTGGCCTGCTGCCTAAACCTGGAGAACACAATGTTTTGCCCAAGAACACATTTCGAAGCTATTATGTAGTTTCAAATGGAATGAAATTGTTACTTATGGCAGGAATTTATAACATTCTGGGTAGCAACAACATATGGCAAAAATACATTTTATAATCTAATTGACATTCAGTTGACTGACTAATGAAACATAATTTGAGAAAGAACAATTTGAATTTTCCCTGTGTTGACAATTAATAAAGGTGCGATGCCAGGGACGCCCAGGGCAGCAGCTATCCTTTCAAATCCAAGAAGCACATGTCAGCTACACATACAGAATTTTGGAGGGAAGATTGTGTAGGCAGTCAATTGCAGTATAATCACCAGGTGGGGCAATCCAACAGTGGCACCCACTGAGAATGGGACATCACTTTGTGTGTAGGTAATGGAAAATGAGAAGAGAGCTTTGCATGAGGCACAGGAGCGCACTGCAGTACAGTGTGGCTCAATGGTAATTTGGGTATCCATTTCTTAATCACTCAAAGATTTTGTGTCTTTTAGAAAAAGCAATTATGATGCTATGCAAGAAATCCAGACATTCGTACTTCCAAATGCACTTGAACGTCTGTTTGGGAGTCTGGCTGTAGACAGATGTTGTCTCAGGTCAATTAACTGGAATTTTGACCTGCTACTTCTCCAGAGTGAATCATTGCTCAATAAATCTCAAAGGCGATCCAGGCTACACAGAAAGATGGAGCGAGCCATTTTGTGCTGTGGCGCTTCTTGCTCTTCCAGATCGATGTTATGTCATGGTGTTTGTAATGTCTCTGCAGGTGCCATATGCGTTTAAATACAGTCATGTTCTTACTGCGATGAAACACAGCTCTGCCAATAGTACCCATTGGGCGCAAATTAATGTGGACAGAAGGGGCGGGGCTGATAACCAGTAGATTACTGGCTCCACTGAGCTGAACAAATGAAACTGGTGGACATAAAAAAAAAAAAGAGAGAGGGAAGACTGAAAATCCATGGACAACTGAATAGGCAACTGAGAAGATCCATGGGTTGTGTTTTGGCAGAGTGACAAAGTGTGAGGGCATCTGAAAGTGGAATCAGGCAGTAACCAGGACAGGGCAGAATGTACTGAAGAACAAACTTGTGAAAAAAAAGAGGAAGAATATTTGGGGGCAGTTGGATCTGCGGAGTTTCGAAATAGACATGATTCTTAAGAAGATGAATGGATGAGGACTGTCAAGTTATAAACTGTGGAAGTGGAGATTATACTTGAGAGGAGGATTGGATATGGACTCTATGATCTATAAAGTGTGGAAGTGGGGATGATATTTGAGAGGATGAATGGATGAGGACTGTCTGATCTGTAAGGCATTGCATTAGAGATGATGAGCAGAGATAGAAAGCTGTGACCCAGAAAACAGTGACACAGCAAGCTCCCCAGGACACTGTGACACTTAAATAGAAACAATTAGTCCAGATATGCCTAACGAGGCTTAATTAAATCTAAACACGAGAGGAAGGAGGGGAGAAAAAGGAAAGGTGAGTATAGGGGAGAAAAGAAGAGAGCAATAAATGTAGCATAAGGGTGTTTGTATGGACAAGATGAGACATGATCGCATGAGTATGTGCTTGACAGAGTCTATGGACCTGACCATTGAGACACTCTGAGTTTGTGTGGCTCTGTCCCCACAAGGACAGTTAACTCTGGAAAAACAGACTTTGGGAAGATATTCTTATGAGTTTTATGCCCCTTTTAAAGTCAGCTTTTTATTTAAGAAGATACACCTAATGAAAAACAAATCTGTGCGCTTAGAAATGGGTGTCACAGTGGATCAGTGGGTCGCACGTCCGCCTCGCCCCTGCAGGGTTGAAGATTCGAATCCTATATGAAATCTGTGTGGCAATCTGGATATGAAGCATGCGTGGCTGTTATTGCATACATGACGCTATGCGTGTGAAAGAGGACATTTATATGTGGGCATGAGCAGTATGTGTGTCACTTGTATGCAAATTCATATGTTTGAATCTTTGTGTTCACTCTTTTTGCATGAAAAATTTCATGTTTCCCTTTGACTCCTGTCTTATAAAAAAAAAACAAATTATGTGCTCATTTTCAGTTTCTCATTCTGTTTCCCTCCCTCTTTATAAAATATAGGTAATATGTATATACATTTATTTATGTATTGAATAAAACAAAGATAGATATGTGTACATGGTAGTTGGAGGCCTTAACCAGGCCTCCTTAGCATCTTGTTGTGGGTCGGGCATTTCTCCCTTGTTGAAGCATTGCTCGCTAGTGTTCCTGCTGACTTTTGCCCTTGGTGCTCACAATTTCCTACCCCCCCACCCCCTCGTTTAGTGTGATATTTTCTTCTACCACTTTCCTTTTCCTCTCCTCTTTGCCTTATTCACCTTTACACTCCTCGTGGTGACTTGACCTCCCTTGACCCCCCCCCCCCCATCTCCCCTCTCCTCGCTCTCGTCTCTTCCCTTTCATCCTCTCCTGTGACTCCCTCCTTACCTCTCTTACTCTGCCCCTTCTCTGTGCTTCTCTTTCCTGGTCTTGTTCTTTATGGGACAGCGAAGGGAAGATGGTGGTTCTGTCGCTGGCGATCGGGCTGGCTGAGCAGGATGACTTTGCCAACATCCCCGACCTGCAGGAGGCACCGGCCAGCCACGAAACCCCCCCTGACAAGAGGTACCAATCTAAGAGTGTGAGAGTGAGAGTGCGGTGGGAGGCAGAAGTGGAGGAGGGAGAGATGAAGCGAGAGGGAAGGAGAGAATGTGGTGGATCTGAAAAGGGTGAGAAAATACTGGACATTGGTGTGTGCAAAGAGGAAGGATTTAGTGAGTTAGGAGCTGAAACAAGTGATACAGAAAAAGACAGTCATAGTTATTATGGAAAAGGAGATGATATATTGTGGCACACTGGAGCTTGTGCACCTTGTTGACGGCTGCTGTGGTTAATGCTGAAAGCCATTAAGGAGGGTGTATTAGGGTTATGGTGGTCAAAAAGGGAAATACCTATCAGATAAACATGGCTGTGAGGACAATGCAGGGTGGAGGGTGGTTGGCTCCAGTACGGTTGATTTTTTCCCTCCTGGGCAAACTGTGATGAAAAAAGAACACCTTGAGCAAGGGCTAATGGGATTAGACAGCTTGACCATCAGTTGTTAATAGTTAATGAGCTCCTTAATCATTTGAGTGGGATTGTGGTCCACAGTCTCACTGTAGAGTCCCTTCACTGGCTGAATGGCCATTGTGTACCATATGGCTGCTTTAAGAATGGTAGAGATGTTTGCTATTAATTGGATTCTTTCACAGCCACATCAGCCTGTTGCTTTTCATCCTTCCCACAGACACTTTTCATTTACTCCTTTGTCCTGCTGCTTCCTTATCGATCTCTGTGCACCTTCTCTTTGTTTTTGTGCTTTTTAACCATCTTTTCTCTTACCAGCCAGCTCTCTGAGGGCAGTTGCCTGGCATTTCTTTGTGTTCCTCTCCTCTGGCTCTCTCCATCTCCACATCTCACCAACTCGCTCCTTTCCCTTCCTCATCTTCCCCTCAGTCCTAGCCTTCCAGCCTCTGGGGCAGCGTATATTATACTCTCGTTAGCCGCTTTGTTTGAGAGCCACTTTCACAGATGTCTATAAATAAGGTCTCCTGCGGGCAGGGACCAGTTTCCCCAGCAGCTTAAGAGCTGTGACTTGCAGAATACGAAGGTAAGACAACCACTGTATCATCACTTTTGCGCTCCCAGTGTTCCACTGGCTGATTAGCTAAGGACTGGACAATCAGCGTCTGTCAGTAATTTCCACGTCGTCTGTTCGAGGCATTTTAAATTAATTACCTGCCGAATGCAAGCTGAGAGGATGACAAAGCAACATCCTCCACCCATCCAACAATCCTACCAGAGGTGCATGGATGACATAATGCCCACGCTTGATTCTTGGCTTGGCAGCCATGAGCAGCTAATTTTGTGGATCCAACAATAAAACACCGCTCCCATCATGCCAGCCCCTTGGGAATCGGTCATGGGGTGGGCTTTAATTGTGGGTCTTACCGAGCGTAGTGGGTAGGTCTGTGTGTGGAGTCGCGTGTCCCCCGGGAACCACAAACCCCCCCCCCCCCATCATTTATCACTGGCCTCTCTACACTGTCGCATCAATGAGACCAAGAACGATTTATCTCCAGTTTGTCTTCTCGAGTTCCACTTCCTGCCCCTATCTCTCCTCTGGCTCTTTGACTGAGCCCAGCAGTTGAAGGTAATAGAGAAATTGATTTGGCTTCATCTAGATCCAGCTCTTAATCAAAGATTTTATTTAAGATTGTTCTTGGATTTATATCTGACATGAAAATATGTCCATGTGTGAAATACAGAGCATCTGAAGAATAAGTCTGTGTTACTTGACAATGATGAAAGAAAATATGTAGCAATAAATACAATCAAGGTATTTCATTTATTCCAAGACTGTTCTGAATCTTTTTTACATGGCGAAAAAGGTTCTGTGCTTTAATATGAAGGAATATCTGACCTTCCGCTAGTCCTCCCCACAGCTAACAGTAGATGACCTTACCACACCTTACACACAGATTTACTTCATTATGTAGCCTTCATTAATTGTGTGAAAAAGTGCATCCCTACTTTAATCTCACTTAATAAGGTAATATTAATATTAGAATTTTGATTTCCAGAATAATTTTCAGTTTGTTTTGGAGATCATCATGGCTAGGATACAATTTGTACTTGCCATTTTTAGGACTTGGTGTATATTTCAGATTCATATTGAAAGGCCTCCATTACTTTTTGCTTTTGTGTTTAGTTTTCATAGCCCTTTCTGAAGCCAGTTACTCCTAAGGTTTCTAATGACCCTTATGTATCCTCTCATCCTTTTAGTATTCAATTATCCATGAAATTATGGATTTAATTTTCAGATTCCTTGAATATTTATAGTTCCTGTTAGGCCTATAGAAGTCTCAGCCTGCTATTTATTAAAGCCACAGCTACACTTTCAAAATATTGAATATATGTTGGTCACAGCGGACAAATTAGTGTGCAAATGGACGGCTTTTTCCACAATTAGTATTATCATCATTATTATTAATATATTACTGTCTTCTCATTTCCTCAGAGGTGCGATAGTTTGCTTTTTTGTGCTACTTATATGCTGAGGCAGTTCACTGGGCAAATTAATTTTAAAGCCGTTGTAATATGTAGCGCATGAGACGGCCACTGTGGTTCCTGCGATAAGAATTCTTGGTGGGACGGATTTGTATGAAAGGTGTGCAAATTGCTGATTTCGATAACGTCGAAAATGGCAATGCCTCAGTATTTTATAGTACGGAAATAAACCCTGCACCTGGGAGACAGCCTTCCAGAGGTCCTCCAAGCATTGCATGGAAATGGGTTAAAAAACAAGCCTCCTGCCTGGAGTCACACAGATTCCTAAAATACAAAAAGTCCTGCTTTCAGCCTGCAGTCAAAAAGATTCCTAAAATACAATAAGTGCCAGAGTTTCCAGATGCCCTCAAGGGGGTAATCAGATCTGGCGAGAAACCAAAACTGGGTTTGGGTTTAGTGCATCTAAATATCATCTCCCAGATTCACTGGAAATCATTCAGAGTGAGGATGATCTCAGAGACACAGCGAGCCAGTTGCCCTGACCTAATCAACAAAATGTAGATTATTAACATATCAGTTATAACAAACATTTTGAAAGTGTTTCAGGGGAAAAAAAAATAAACTTGAAATTAACAAAACAGCCATTTTATTCCTAAGCAATGAAAATAATGGAAAAAAAAAAAGGAAGCGGTTTCTTGTCCTTGTGGAATTTAAGATTCAAGTCTTATACTGTAGCACTGGCAGTTGGTCAGATTTTTCTTTTCTGATTGGTCTAGGCTCAAGGGACTGCCTGGGCCACTGTGTTTAAGCGTAATACTGTAATGACAGATTGGCATCTTATTTATGGAGGCACCTTTTAAAGTCCAAACAGGTCTCATCTGTCATCACATTTGTCACTGATCTCATGCCATTCCTCTTCTCCCTCGCTGCTCTCCTATCAGCCTTACACATCTATGCCCTCCCCCATCCATCTTGCCCATGTGCACAACGCACACCCTTCGCTCTCTCGGGACTGGTCCCCTAGGGTGGGGGCTGGCACATCACTCTGCATTAATCTGTTAAATAAGTTGTGTGTTTTTGAAGGCAGGGGTGTTTACACCATCCCTTCCACCAATCAGTTGAGTCATGTGAAGTTGACCGTACGACAGACTGCAATAATCTGCCCATAACCTGTCCCTACAACTCTAGCTGTACCCCTGTGAAGCTGAATACTTTACTGCTCCACTGTGCTTCACGCTGAATGGCATTGGATTCTCTTGGGTACTTCTTGGGTCCAATGTTTGGAGCTTCCCTGTCCGCCTACTGGGTCACACCTGGAACAAAAATCCCTCCTAACAAAGCCCAAGCCCGCAGTCTTCTTTGCTGTGCAATATTAATGCATGCCGTATCACTTAATGTAGAGTTATAATGAGGCCCCAGCTCTCTGTGTGTACAGAGATCGTGTGACATGATTTTTCAGTTTTTGTGCATGTTCTCTCAGCATTCCATTTTCATCATACAGTCTAATGAGCAGGTGAATTGGTGAATCTCAACGCACCCATGTGAGGGCGTGTGAGTTTGCGCATAATTGCCCAGTGCTGGGATGGCACACTGATCAGGGTGTGCCCTGCCTCATGCCTTGTGTGCGGCAATTGCACCAATTCACTGCAAACCTAATTCGACGTGGCTACTGAGAATGGACAGTTGAATGAAATAAATGTTGAATTTCCAATGTAAATTAGCAAATGTGAATGGCAATAGAGTCCGTATTAGCATAGCAGTATTCATGGGAAGTCAACTTTGGTTTCTGGCCATGTGTGCAGTTTCATTATGGCCCTTTGTAACTGCAGTCAGAAAAACAAACAACCAATTACTCCTGTCCTGGGGCAATGCTGGACAAATGAGTCCCATGAGAGATGCCCAACTCTAGACACGTCATTCTTCCCCCTCCATTCTCATCATGAATGCTGATGGTCGTCTGGGTTCAGGGTTAGGCGATAAGGTTGTTTATTGTGATGATGTGGAGTTTGAAGTATGAGTGAAGAATCACTTCTCATGACAAGGGACAGCTACAGTACAGAATGGAATCCTGCATAGGCGAAAGATCTAGACCAGTGTTTCCCAATTCAGTCCTCGCGGACCGGCCAGGATTTCCAAAACATTACTGTCTTTGCCCCACATTTCTGTTATGTAGATATTTATTGTATATTTCTGCTATATTATTTGTTAATTTACAAAATCACAAACCATACGATTTTGACGGCCGAAATACCAACAATCTGTTCAGACTTATTAAAAACAATTAAGTGAAATGAAAACTGCTTCTGACAAAATACAAATTTATTCCAATATTAAGTCAGTTATTAGCTACATATATACTGATATTTCATAACACATAAGTCCTTCAATGAAAAAAAATCGTGAAATTGATTAATTTTTATGAAAGCTAAAATGCAGCTCTGTAGTAAATTACGCAAAACAGAACTCATTAGCATAGATAATGAATCCACTTACTGTTTCAGTTTGTTAATTCACTTTATATTTTATCTTTTTTCAATGAGTCATATTAATTTTAAGAAGTAAGTGCTTTTAGATTGAGAAAAAGAGGTTTCATGTCTACTTTGTTGTATACGTGCCGTCAGAACAGCCCCCGTTGCAAACTACTTACCGCAGAGACATGATTTCTGTACAAACCCATTAGCTAATCGCAGCATAGCATAACCGGGAAAAAGAATCTCTAATTAAAGCTACATTGCAAAGGACATCCTGAGCATACATACATACAATTTTGCTGTGTCACCGGTCGTCCTACACTTGCTTGTGGAAGGGCTGATTGTCTTGCACGAGCCAGTGTTACAGGTAAGCTTACGTCATTTCCTTGTGCGTTGGTTTTTTTTCCACACAGCGTAATAAATTGGTTTCATACGAATACCTTAAAATGTGCTAATTTACAGTAGTAATAGCAGTAATGTATTTATTATTATTGTCATTTTTTATTACTATAAATAATAAGAATTACATTTACAGTTTTAGAACGCAAAACGTCCAAAGAAAAAAGTAATTATAATAACTTTCTAAACGTTTAAAAGTTAATTGTTATACATTTTGATAAATACGAGCCGTTTGGAATAGTTAAAATGGTAAATTGCTTTGATATATCGATTAGCTAACTGTCGTTATGTCACGTGCCAGAAACCGTTCAATATCCGTGCAAGGAAAACGTGTAAGAAGAAAAGCCTAAATGCATATATTGTGATATTAATAAAACTGTGTAGACGAGGGGTTTTCAGCCTGGTTGTCCGCAGAGGAAGGTCTAAATTATGCCAGCCATCGAAGCAAAAATTATTAAAATAATATTTCTGCTCTAGCTATTATTACAGTCTAGTCCCTGGCTTACTTAACTTTTCCTTCCCCTTATTTTTGAAATTAGCATAATTGCTAGGTTTTCTTTTAGCTAGTTGCTCTGTTCTGGGTGTGTCATACGTTTCCCGAGCATATATGTGTGCGTGCACATAGACTATGGGGTGGACAGTTTTGACTGAGGTGTAGCGAGACTGGGGGTAGCTGGGGAGAAAGTATACAGTAGTACTGTGTATACTCACTGGGTGGTTTGCTTCAGAGAACTGGTGCCTCTTTAAACCATTTTAAATGTACCCCATAAAACTAATGCTGTTGTTTTTGGTTTTTAATGGAAAGTGCTTGTGGTTTCACTCCAGCTTTAATCTAAGGATAGAGAGCTTCATCTCTAAATGTAAAAGTACATTGGTTCCAAAAAGCTTTTAAGCCGAACTCAGTTCTCTCTTCCCAGGCCTGTCTTCACGCCGTATGACCAGTCGTACTAACAAGGGTGTTTTCTTGATCTGCTTTAAAAATGAGATCTCTAATATTGCAGAAATGTTATTAAAATGTACCTAATGACACAAGTGTGAATACGAATAAAATAGCTCTGTGCTTCACTCAGGGGCGATTCCAGTATTTGACCCTTATGGGGGGCTCAGCTCTTAAGAAAAACGGGACAAATTCGCTCAATGGATTTAAAATCATTTTTAAAGGGGAGGCAAAAAGAGGGTGACAAGTCACCCTGAATAGGGTCTAGAATCACCTACGCTGGAAATGCTATATTAGGTTATTTTAAACGCATAAGAAATGAAAGTCTTATCCCGATAACTAGCTTGCCAAACTGAGTGGACTTATGTTGCTCATATATTTTGCGTTATACCCATTTATTTAAATGTCACTCCTGGTCCTGTGATTCCACTGTGTATTTTTGTACGAGTAGTCTAATTAATTAGGGTTTATTGAATTCTTTCAAAATATATCTATGCTATAAATCAATTTTCTATACCCGTTTGTCTTGTGCAGGGTCATGGGGAAAATATTGACATATTTAAGACTGACATATTTAAAAATTAAATCTACATATAATTCAGAATAAATCTAGAGACTGACCATTTGAAAATAAGCTCAGCTGTTGTATTTATATATAACAAAACAATACTAAATTATTGAGCATATAACTTCATTATATATGTGTTTTTAAAGCATGTAATTACTGTTTAAAAGGTTAAAAAACAGGAAAGGTCATTAAAAATGCATGAGTCAACCTGTCGACCTGGGATCAAATGTCTACCATGAAAATTGACTCAGTGTGGCAAGTAAAAATCTTGACCCCTGCTTGCTGATATACGTGATGCTCATTTAGATGGTAAAATGACCTGTAGTTGTGGCTGTGGTGCAGTTTTTGCATGTATTTCTGAGTTTACCACTGGCCCCTGCTCCCATTGGGGGAGAAGGGGGCATTGTCTTTAGCCTCAGCACGTTGCACACACTATTCCAGGTGGTCTGGGTACATCACGCTGTACTGCTGTGGCACAGTCATTGACTTTGAACTGGCAGAGCGCTCCTGAGTAGTGTGTGCACGAGTGTATTATGCATGTTATACAGTCTTATGTACATGTGCTCTGTTCCTTGTGTCCATGCATTCCGTACCTTAACACATACCTCTGTGTGTGATTGCACAATTGTTTGAGTTTGTGGGTACTGTATGCATTTCATTGTTTGCTTAATTATGTATGTATGTGCTCCTCTGCTCAGATTCAATCGAATGGAGAGCTGTTTACAAGGAAGTCAATGACTCAGGAGCGTTTTTTCTTCCTCTTCCCCTAGCGTGGCCTAGGAGTTCAGGGATATAATTGCCGTTTACTGTTTAATCGAAAGGGTGAGTTAAATTATAGATGGAACGGGTAGGAATGACAAAGAGACAAAGAAAGCAGAATAAAAGACCTGATCAGCTGAGGAGTTTGAAAAAAAGTAAACTCAGTATGTACTCATTTCTAGTTCTCTTAATGGGTTCAAAATTGCAATAATGAGAGAGATCAATCTCCACACTAACTAGTATTGTTAGAAGCAAGAATGTTTTGGGTGTGTTTATGGATAAATCAGGATTTTACCATCCCAGTGTCTGGATAGTACTGCACCTGTTGGCCTGGACCTGTAGCAGTCCAGGAGGGTGTCATGATGGTTTAATGTTTTTATCGATATTGTCAAACATACTATAATCATTCACAGTCACTCCAGTGGGACTGCAGGCAGTTGTTCGGTGGGGGAGGGGTGATGTGAGCAGCTTGTTGTCCCCCGTACACGCTAGCATTCAGCCTGAGCCAGTGGCCTGCCTGGAGGGGCAATCGCAAGCAAAGGGGTTTGGCCGTAGTAAAGAGCGGAAGTCGTCGCATTTACAGATCAGCGCTCAGACAGTCGGCCGGCTGCTTCTCTGTGGAGGGAGACCCAGAGTTAGGAGCTGTGGGGGTCTCCGCTCAGTGTCCACTGAGCTCTAATGAAGGGAAACCACTCGCCAAATTTTAAAAAAGCTTGCGTTGCACGTGAGTTGCCTTTGTGTTAATCAGCAGACACCTCGAGCATAGCCCTGCCTGTTGATTGCTTATATAAAACAGCCTATTACAGTGTGACCTTCAGCACAATAGGACTGAGGGCGGCTAACCTGGAGCTAAATGAGACTACAGAGGCATAATAGAATCAGTTAGAGTTGCTGGTGAAATGGTATGATGTGCTTATGGCTTATTTCATTCTTTACTGGTTATGTAAGGAGTACTCTTCTGTGGTGTTTTCCACTGTGCAATATGTCTCTGCCCTGGGGTGGGGCAGCCCTGTAGTGGATCAGCTAGGCCAAGAACCTGCAGTGTGAATATAACGGTGAAAGGGTATGTATGTGCGTGCCTGAATGTTGGGTGCTGCTGGGGTTCAGGGTGAATGTTGGGGTGGGGGGGGAGGCTGTCTCTCTCGCGTTTCTCTCCAGCCCTGAAGCGGAGTGTCTGCCCCCCTCCCCTTCTTCAAGCAGATCGTCCTGGGTCAGGTAACAAAAAAGGATAGTATCACAGGTCACGGTGAAACCCAAATTGCCCCGCGCCTCTGTGTGTCTGTCTCTGTGCGTGTGCGCGCATATCAGTGGGTGTGTGTATCTATCAGCGAGGCTCTCACCTGTACCTGTCATATATCCTGCCATGTCTGCCTTGTTTTTAATGTGCCTGCCTGTTTGCTGCCCTCTCCCCTTTCCTCTTCTCCTGCCCCCCCACCAAAGCCATCCCTGGCTCTCTGTGTTTCTCGAGCCGTTGCCATGTCGACAGCCCACTTTCTTTGATGGTGCTGTGGGAGCATTGGGCTCTCCTGTCAGTACAATTGCCCAGTCTGCTCCCTGCTGGCTGCTATACGACCCTGCAGGTTGAACATCATTTACAGATTGCTCACTTTTCTGCTGCGGTATTGGTGCCAGATTTTCCTTTGCACAGTGGATGCTTAGTCTGAAAAAGGATGCAACAGGACTTTTGGGTCTGGAGATACAATTTTGATTAATAATTCATGAATTTTTGCTCTGACCTTCCACAAGTTTTGCCCTTGGGCTTTTGTACTTCTGAGCCTTACCTATTATGAAATGCTAAGCTTTATTGTAAGCGTTGTGAAATCCACCATCCTTGTAAATCAATTAGCAGGTATTAAACCTGTTTGTAGATAGCAGACATGTACAGATCTGGTTAGCATGCTTTCCTGTCAGCCTGCCTTGTAGCAGCCTGCTCCCCGTGTTCTAGTCAACTTATGGGGTTTTCGGGTGGATGAAGGCTCCTCCTGAATGAAGCACAAAGCAGGGATTGATTATGTGTGCTGAGGTGTAGTGTTGCTTGCCCTCCTCCTTTGCCTGAAGCAGTCCGTTCCTACGGCAGGACGGTCACGGTGCTGGTAGCATGCATGAGCCTGCAGTTCAGTGTGTGGATGGATCTAGTGGGCTGCTAAGATCACATTGATCCAAAGGAATGTGACTCCCGTGTATTTGTGGAACCCAACCAAGTGCAGCTGTGGCATAGTCCCTTCCCCTTCAGAAAACGTACCAGTAACCACGTAGTTGTTCTTTTGTCTGTCTGCCTTACTTGCTTCGCTTGCCCTTTGCTGCCTGTCTGTCTGCCTGTCTGTTTGTCTGTTCTTTGATCTGGGTACCTTTGTTTTCCTACTAGATGGAGTGCATTGTTTGCTATTTGTTGTTTATTGTACTTTTCTGTAGAAGTATTCACTCACTCTCTTTTAAACTTTAGCCCCAAATTTTAACTATTCTGCACAGACAACACATGATACACATTTAGGTTTATTACACCTTATTGAAATTAACTGTGTGCGACTGATGCAGGGCTTCATCCTAAGAGGGTCTTTAGTTCTTGCTTTTCTCAGACTCCTTTATTTATAGCATTATACATTGGGGTCTGTCATTAACTGTAATGCCAAAGCACAGTCCCAGCCCTCCAGAACGCTAACAGTTCCCAAAACCTCTGTGTAAGCAGGTATGATTCCTGCTCACGATACTCATAACTAACAAGCTAGACACAGTCGACAGAGCCTTCCCTTCCCTATACATGCATTCCTTCTCACAGAGTAAGTCTACTGACTGAAAATTTATACAAGCTACCTTTTCATGCAAGTGCACTGCGGTGTACGTCACACAGACTGCAGGGCACAAATACGGCAGAAGGGCTGCGGTCATGTTAGGGTGCAGCCTCTTGCCCCTAAAATGGTGACACTGCAATCTTTCTGATGTTTCTCACCACTTGCCTAGTGAATAGTAAGGTTACTCTCTCAAATTTGGATGTAGTATGGTCTTTCATTGACACCAGCATGTGATTCTCTACACCGGTGTCAAACCTGGCCTAAATGCATGCTGAGTGCTGGGTATGAAAGACCTATGTCTTATACAACACGCATCCCTCTTTTGAAGTAGTATACTCTTAGGTAGAGTTCTTATATATACTTACATATGTATGAACCCCCTAACACTCTGTTCTCTCTCCTTTTCCTGTGTGTTAATACACGTTTGGTTGTGGGTCTCTCTAATCTGTCTCTCTCTCCCTTCTACCATCTCTCTTGCTCTAAAGAAGCGCTTTACTCCTTGTCTGTTTCTTTTTGGCCACTAATCTTTATGTGGGGTTTTTTATTGTTTTCCTCCTGCCCCTGTATCCCCCCCCCTCCCCCAATTCCCCTGAGCATCTATGTTTAACTTGCTCCCTCCCCCTCTGTGTAACGTGTATGTCCTTGTTGGTTTCCTTTCCTTTCCGTTATCTGCTCCAAACTGACCAAACTAAGCCTCTCTTGTGTTTTCAGGCTTTCCCTTTCTCCTTTTTCTTTCTTGCAGCTCAATAAAAAGCAGTGGTGTCTGTCAATGTCTCACTCTCGTTTTGTTTGATTCTGTAACCTCACTTTGTTCATGCTATTAACATATGGCCTCTCCTCTTAACACAGACGAATGTTACCCCTATTCTTTACCCCCCTTCTGCACAGCACCTTCCATGTATGTTCTGTGTGCCTCTTCCACTGAATGTATGCTTCATCTGCCTCCTTTCTGGCTGTGTCTCAATGCCTAACAGCTCATCAATGTCTTGCCTCTGGACGTGCCTTGACCAGTCTGCACTGGAGTACTGTGTGTCCTTTGCTTTCTTCACTGGGACCGGAATCTGGGTTGTTGTTGCGTAGGGTTGCAATGTGAATAGTGGTCTCACAGGGATTCTGATGTCGCCTTTGAATGCCGCCGTGTTCTGTGCCACGTCTGCTCCTCTCCTTCACAAAGACTTCGGTCTCTCTTTCGTTGGGTCTTGTTGCTTTAGCAGACTGTGTTCTAACACTAGGTTTGTAGAGACCCAGTCACATTCACGCTCATATGCATTCAGATTTGCACACATACATGCTTAGACAAAAACCTCAGTTGTTGCTGTGCTGCGTTTGGCCATCTGCTGAGGTCTATACTGCTACGTCTCTTTCTCAGGATAGCCTCAGGCTGGGCAAAAGGGCACAGCTTCCTGCCTTACCTGTGTCCACTTGTGTGTGAATGTTGCTCTTCAACTTCACTAGACTGGTTCCGGCCCATTCACACATTCATTAGTTCTGTATCGTTTCCTCGGGCATCCATCTGTTGACTGAATTATTATATTGCTGCAGTTTGGCTTGAGCCAGAGACATTGATGACCTGCTATGAGCGCGGCCAGATCATCCTTAGACAGGTGGCAGAGTTACCCTTCCTGCTAACCGTCAGCTCGGCACTATTATCACATCTCCGGGCTGCTCTGAAGCACTGTAGCGGTATTTTGGAAAGGGTCCCGCTGGATCCTCATGTAAAACGGTGGGTCATGCTGAAACCCCTTGACCGGAGCAGCACCTATTCCATGCTGGCCCTCTGCATCATCACTGTCTTACGCCGATCTGGCCAAGCTCAGTGAAGCTGCACTTCAAAAGAGTATGTCTGTGCATGTGCGTGTGTGAGTCTCTGTTTGTGCGTGTGTGTGTGTGTGTGTGTGCGTGTGAACAAGACATGCCCAGAGCTTTTTAGATTTGCAGTGGACAAAATCAAATGAATCATAAATAAACCTTCGTAATCAGTATACTAAAGGATTCGTCACATCAAAGAAATACCTTGAGCCCAGGTCCTGTGTTTATTCAGATTCAATGTTCAGCTGTCAGGGAAAAGTCTCAATGTCACAGTGTCTACCTGAGTGTTCGTGTGCTTTAACCAGGTACGGGGCCTCTAATAGCGAATACACTGGGATTTTCGAAGCACTTGGGCAACCTCCGTCCCCTTCTGAGATGTGACACCTCACCCAGCTGCATCCAGTGATGCCATGGTCTGTCTCCACAGGGCTAGTGGCAACAGGCCTAGCAACAGCCCTAAGGGCCAGCCTCCCGATGACACTGACCGCCGTACTGATGGCCACTCTTCTGTGTCCGACTTGGCCAACTCTTTGACCAGCGAGATGCTTATGGTAAGACACGGTCACTACTCCTCATGTACAGCAATGATCTGAGCCGTCAGCCAGCCATTGCAATGCATAAGACACGGGATTCTGTGGGTGGGTAATGACAGAGTCTTTCTGAGGATGCCAAGAGTCACAACCAGGGTAACTCTCTGAGCTGGCAAACACTGGATGCCAATGCACCTTATCATTAACAGAACGGCACTGTGGAAAGAGCACGACACGTTTTGTCATGCAGCTGAATAGCAGAGTGTAATTACGAATAACCCACACACGCTGAAGATCTCTAATTTGTTACTACATTTGAAAAGGTAATGATACTGTCTAAAACAGCTCCAAATTAGGTGTGTCCGCAAAGACCAACTAGCTGGATAAAAAGGCCAAATTCTGGGGAATGCACTGCTTTTCAGAGCCAAGACCAGTTTCCGCTTTCTTGACCTCGTTTATTTTAGCCAGTTAAATGAATAATCAACCTATCTAGCATCAGTCCAGTCCTTATTCAAAACAGTGTATTATAATTTGAGGCTACACTGAATGTGTCTTTAAGGAGTATTTTAAAACAAGGTAACCAAAATATATTGTTACCTCTAGTATACTCTCGATTCATCTTATCTGTGTGCTTATAGGTCGTTGCCCTGGCTCTTTAGCGCAGAATGGGGATGCTGAAGAATTTTGCCAAAGCATAAGGTTCTGTGATCGGCTGCCCGAAATATGAGGTTGTGATGTGCTGCTTTGAGTTTGAGTCTCTGTAACTGACTGCCCCTACTGCTGCTAAGCCAGCCAGAATATAATCAAATATCTCTTATTAAAATAAAATTATCTGGGAAAAAAGATGGAGCTTCAGTATTCTCTATTAGAACAGCACAGTTTCCTGGAGACACATAATTAGGACTTGCTGTTGCATCATAGAGATCTTGAATTACTCAAAAACGTGATAAAAGGTTAACAATAATAACACTAAAAAGAGATGGTGCTTCTGAACTCATTATATCAAATGCTGTCAGTGTAACCTGAATTATCAAACAAAAGTCTTAAGATGTTAATAAAATCTGACTTGTTACAATTTTCTTGACTTGTACTCGTCTTGAAAATGTATCTTTGCTAATACAAATGATGCACGACTGGTTTATCGTGAAAAGTTTGAATAGCTGTTGATTAATCAGTGCGAGTTAACACACAGTGGTGCTATGCTCAGCACGGTTGCCTCACAATGCTGGAGATCAGGGTTTCAGTTTCTGATCCCCTCACCATCTAAACATGTTAAGGTTAATTGAAGTTGTAAAGTTATCCATAAGTTTGAGTGCCTTCTGTTGGGTTGCCACCCTGTCTTAGGTTATTTCCTGCCTTGTGCCCATTGCTTTTGAGACTGTGGATCCCTGTGATCTTGCATAGAACAAGTAATGATGGATGTTATTTAATGAAGTCATGTGAGCTTCCAAAGTTTTGGGGAGGACATATGAGTATTGTATTTACTTATGTTATGCAATACCATGTATATGTGAGCTTGTGCATGTTCAGTCATCTGTGGGAGTGTGTGGGTGTATATTGTAACCATGATATATGTGTGGGCGAATTAACTGCATTGCAAGTATCTATACTGGAATTCGGCCTCTGCTGCATCAGCATGTGGTCCAGCATGTGAATTATCATTAGGATCCAGTCATACTCAGTACTCAACACACTGACTGACATCACAAAGATCAAATCTCAATGAATGCACAGCTCAACCTGCCGACTGAGACTGTAAAGGTGAAATCTCAAATTGTTACTTCTGATTCGCGCTCAGTGTTCATCTGAACCCACAAACCCTTGTTGCTGAGGTCAAATCTTATTCAGTGTGCAGCTCTGCTTGCAAACTGACATTATTAAGGTCAATTCTTGGTCAGACAGTAGGCCAGCCCACAGACTAAAACTGTCGCAATCAAATATTGCGTCCTTTGCAGATCAACACTGTGATTGACATTTCTCGAGGTTGAATCTTGCCTTACATGCAGTTTAACCCACTGACTGACAGTGAATGTCAAGTCCTGCTCACTCCATAGATTAACCCACAGTAAGGGTGTAGATGAGGCTATGAGGGCATGGAGGGGGAGGGGTTCAGGGCTGATTTAACCAGTGTTAAAACCAAACATACGTCCTTGAACCTAGACTGATATTATTAAGGTCAGACATTGATTGATGTGTAGCTTACACCTCATTCTGATACTAAGGTAAAATCTTGCTCATTATACCACTTAACCCATTTATTGACATGCTTAAGGTGAGAGCTCACCTAGTTCCCAGCTTAACCCTTAGACATAGTTATAAATTGACGTCTTACCTCATTGACCCTGCGCATGCATGTTGTACATAACCAGTAAGGCTTCACCATTAAAAAGGATTGAAGTGATGAATGGGAAGTTCTGGTGCTTGAGGTGATTATGTCCCTCTGCCATTCCTTTAAAGTGTGAGAGGGTGATAGACAAGGAGAGTAGAAGTGACTGAAAGAAATATGGCAGGAATACCAGGGAGGGATAATAAGGGTCCAGTCCAAGAAGTCAACATTGGGCCGTGCCTTTGGTCTCTCTCTCTTTCTGCATTTCTCTCGTTCTCTCTCCCTTGCTCTCTCCATCAGATAGCAGCCTTTTAAGCGGATTGCTATCACTCTCCCTGGGCTAAGTGATAAAGTGGAGGAGAGGGCGAGTAGGCAAGGCACTCTATCTGCCATCTGAGCACCTCCTGCCTCTTAAAACATTAGCCGACAAATGAAACGCCACCAATCTGCCTAATGACATAAAGACATCTCAGTTCGCTTCCTGCTCTCTCTTGCAAGAAAATTCAGAAAGCACGCACAGAATGATGACTCGCTCTTGGCTGGGCCACAATGTTCCAAATGAGCTATTCCTGCTTTAGATCGGCATCTGGGTTTAGAAGACAAAGTCTAGGTTATAAAGCAGTGTGGCAAATGGCTTCACTTAAGAGCATGACATCCTAATACACAAACATATCTTCATCCGTAGATTTCAAGTTGAATTCCTTACACATAGTGGTGCTGTTTGCTTGATTGCTCTGTTGTAGTTTAGGTGTGTTTTTGTCACTGTGCATCAGTGCAGTGGAGTGTCCCATTATCAGTGATTTCCTTCCAGCTGTCCCCTGGCTCAGAGGAAGATGACCACGAGGGCCCTATCAGTGAGAAACTGGGTCGTATTCAGTTCAGCGTGGGCTATAGCTTCCAGGACTCTACTCTCACCGTCAAGATCCTCAAGGGACAGGATCTGCCCGCTAAGGACTTTTCTGGCACTTCTGACCCCTTTGTGAAGATCTATCTTCTTCCCGACAAGAAACACAAACTGGAGACCAAGGTGAAGAGGAAGAACCTAAACCCACACTGGAATGAAACATTCCTGTTTGAAGGTCAGTGTGGAGACGGAGTTGCCTCTCATTTTTCTCAGCTGCCTCTATTTGGACCCTCGCAGTAATTGCCTTGCTATATTGTTTTTGTTTAGGGTATGTTTCTGTTTTTCTTGTGGTTTTTGCATGAATGTCTTGTTTGTCTTTGTAGCTTCATAAAAATGAACTGCTGCAGGGCACTTATTAAACGTCTCCTAAACAAATGTTTGTCGTTGTTGAACTGCTTACTTTTAAGATCTGTTTTTGAAAAATTATGTTTTATGCAAATGATAATTAGCTGCTGGATCTGAACTGTTATGTCTCCGTCTTACAGGGTTCCCATATGAAAAGGTGGTCCAGCGGACCCTCTACTTGCAGGTGCTGGACTATGACCGCTTCAGCCGCAATGACCCAATTGGAGAGGTGTCTCTCCCTCTCAACAAGGTGGACTTGGGTCACATGCCGACGTTCTGGAAGGACCTGAAACCTTGCAGTGACGGGAGCGTAAGTCTGGAAGGATGGGGGCTTGTGGAGAAATAATGCACATTTATATCCCAGTGTGGTTTTGCCTGACTGCTCTTTTGATGCTACAGTTTTGAAACCTTAAGAAAACCAAGATTTTTTTGGTCAATCTAGCTGTTAGCACTTCCTATTTTTGCATGGAAACAATGCAGTTCCTGAAATTAATTCATCTGTGGTGCGATAAACCATTTAAATCTTGCATGGGAAAAATAAAGGTTTGTTTAGAGGAAACGGGTGATGAGCAGATTAGAAGCACTCCTGAGTGAGCACAGCATAAAGCTTCTATGTGTGTCTGTCCAGGGAAGCCGTGGGGACCTTCTACTGTCCCTGTGCTACAACCCTACAGCTAACACCATCACTGTGAGCATTATCAAGGCCCGTAATCTGAAAGCCATGGACATCGGGGGCACCTCAGGTATCACTCCTGTCACTCACTGTGGGAATACAGAAGATTTCAAAAGGGGAGGAGGGTTAGAGTAGAACCCCATTGCCTGGCTATTCCTGAAGTAGCTTTGCTGTCTGCCATACTCACTTCTTCCCTACCCTAGATCCGTATGTGAAGGTGTGGCTCATGCACAAGGATAAGCGTGTGGAGAAGAAGAAGACAGTGGTGATGAAGCGATGCCTGAACCCCGTGTTCAACGAGTCCTTTCCCTTTGATGTGCCTGCCCACGTCCTCAGAGAAACCACCATTATCATCACCGTCATGGACAAAGACCGACTCAGTCGCAATGACGTTATTGGCAAGGTACTTATCCACTGCATTTGAGGCTTATATTGAGGAACCGGTACTAATACTGCACCACAGTGTTTCTAGATGCTTGACACCACGATACTCCTGAGCAGAAAGCACTGAGCAATGTTCAACAAGGTAGCCGAGGATTCTGTCGTAGCGATTTTCATACTGGAAAAAAAATCCTATAGAAAATCATCATACCCCTTTTAAAAGAGTGACTGTTTTTCATCGTACAGTCTGACCTCAAAACCCATTGCAAGCATCTTTTTCCAGCTTTATTTGCACATTTTGTCTTACAACATTCAAGTAACAAAAAAGGTAACAGTTCTGAAAATGTATAAAAAGAAACAAAAAACCAGAAAAACAGTAAAAGTGATAAGTACCCTGATTTAATACTTAGTAGAGCCACGTCTTACTTTAATTATAGTCGTCAGCTATTTCGACATGTGTGTCAGCTTCTGATATTTGCTCGTTCTTCCTTGCATAATGATTCATGTTCGGTCAAATCATGTGGTGAGTGACAAAGGACTGCTCTCCAAGTCCATCCACAGATCACATTTGGGTCTGGTCTTTGACTTGGCCGTTCAAGGACTTTTACTTTCCTGTCCTTAAGCCACCATATTGTTTGTTTTGGAGGCATGTTTAGAGTCATTATTCTGCTGGAAGTTGAACCACATTCCCATCTTCTGCTGTCTAGCAGAGGGCCACATATTTTCCTCAAAATTTTGGGTGCACTTGGCAGTATCCATTTTCCCTTCAATCCTGACCAAGTGCCCAGTCTCTGCTGAAGAGAAACACCCCCACAACATAATGTTGCCAGTGTCATGCTTCACAGTAGGTGTAGTTTGTTTTGGGCGGTGTGCTGTGTTTGCTTTTCCGCCAGACATAGCACTTGGAGTTAATTCCAAAAAGTTCAGCCTTAGTCTCATCTGACCATAAAACCTTTTACCACATGGCATTGGAATCTTCCAAGTTTTTTTTTTTTTTTTTTTGCATAGTGTCAACGACACTCAGTATGGCACTTTTTCAGAAAAGGCTTCTTTCTTGCCACACTGCCATGCAAGCCAGCTTTGTGCAAAGATTGTTGTCAAATGCACAGACTGACAAATGTCAGCCCTAAAGACTTGTAAGTCCTTCAAAGTTCCCATTGGCTACTCGGTGGCTTCCCAAATCAGTATCCTCCTGATCTAGTTTAGACGGTCAGCCCGATCTGGGCAAGGTACTGATGGTACCATCTGCTTTCCACATTTTGATAATGCTCTGAACGGTATTCAGATGGATTGTCAAAGCCTTTGAATCTTTTTTTTATATCCTTCTCCTAACTTGTGCTTTCCACAACTTTATACTGAAGTGCTTTTGGAAGCCGACCGTGTTGAATTCTTTGTGTTGCCATGCACTGCTAATAGTGGAATCCTCGAGGAAGAGATGGTTTAATTATGAAGTAATAAAAACCACTTCAGTTGATGTTAGGTGGACTCCAACCGGCCTGGTGGGTGATCTGATACTTGAGCAAGTTTGTATAGGTCACTTGGAAGGAAGTGATAATTTGTCTAAACCAGGTATTTCACTAACTGTAGTCCCCCAGATGGCTTGGGGACTGATAACTTTCTCGTAAGGACAAGAACTTAAAAAGTATTTGACCGGTCTTTTTCAAACTTGCCACTGGGTGAGGATGTGGAACTGATCATATTTTGAGATGGACTGCACCAAAACAGAAGCAGCACTGCACAGTGATAACAAAGAAAAGGGCAGTTTTAATGCCTGTTAGTATAATAACTAAAAAATTTTTTGAAGGATCATTCTCCCACTTTGCAGACACATTGTATGGGTGAACGACTGGAAATGGTCAAATTTTGCAACAAATCGCCTCAAAATTGAGGCAATGTTGCTTAGTGACAACAAAGGGAAGGGTGAAAGCAGATGACATTTGACCTTGTGAATGTCTTATGTCATAACGTATTTGATGGATCTTATTACGGCTTAAAAAGAACAGTAACTCTGAAAGTATTTTGCAAACACATTGTTTGGGTGACAAACTGGAAATGCTTTAATTTTGAGACAGATTGCCCCAAAAATTGAAGCAGTCCCTCATAGTGATAGCAAAAAAGAGCAGTTTCAGACACTTGATCCCATTACTGCCATTGTTCAAAAACTGTTTGACTGCTCTCTGTCAACCTTTGCAGACATGTTGTAAGGGTGAAGATCTAGACCTGATCAAACTTTGACACAAATTGCAGCAAAATGGAAGCAGTGTCACATAGTGATAGCAATGAGAAGGGCAGCCTCAGACACTTAATTCTGTGCATGATAGGTCAAAAATTATTTGTTGGATATTTTCCAAACTTTGCCCACACATTGCATGGGTGAAGATCTGGATCTGTATAAATTTTGAGACACATTGCCCCAAAATTGGCACAGCAGTGGTAGGTGGAAAGGGGGCATTTCCAAACTTCCCAGGAGTATTGTACAGGTCAGTGACTTTGGGTCAGGATATGATTTTCTGAATATTCTGAAATAAAGTTTATAATTTCTTTCCTTGCCAGCATTCCCGCTCGGCACGTTTTATTGGTAGCAGCCTGGTAGCCAGTCAGCGAAACTAATTGTGGGGACCGCGCCAAAATTATACTGGGGGAATTTAATTTAAGTTGGGCTTTAAGGGTTTTTTTGGAGAGGTGTAGTGCAGGCTTGCGCAGTAACATGGCAGTATTTTCGTTATACTACAGAATTTTCATTCTGTGAAACTTGCCCCCCCGTATAGTTATGAAGTGCACAAATGTTAGTTGTAAATGAGTTGTTGGCGAATTAAAATAAAAGATAAATTCATAAAAATCTACCTGATGCTTTTTAATGTAAATGGTAACTAAATGACGACAAAGAATAGTTTTTGTCCTTTAAAGTGCAGGGGAATAAATTTGGAATCTGAGTCTTCTATCCAATCATCTCCTGGAGCCACATATCCTGTTCAGGGTTGAAGGGTGTCCAGAACCTATGAGTACAAGACAGAGAACATCCCAGGACGAGGCACTGACCCATCCCAGGGCACTAACCAATCGCAGGGCACTAACCCATCACATGGCACTAACCAATCGCAGGGCACTAACCCATCACATGGCACTGACCCATCCCAGGGCACTAACCCATCACAGGGCACTAACCCATCACAGGGCACTAACCCATCACATGGCACTAACCAATCACAGGGCACTAACCCATCGCAGGGCACTAACCCATCACATGGCACACTCTCACACACCATTCACACCTATGGGCAATTTGGCAACTCAAATTAGCCTCAGCATGTTCTTGGACTGTGGGGGGAAACCGTACAGCGACACAGGGGAGAACATGCAAACTCCACACACATGGAACTCAGGTCCCAGAGTCACGAGGCAACAATGCCAATCACCACACCACAATTTGAAACATATTATGTATTGTTATAAAGATATGGGCTACATGATATACACTTGTATTGATTATTACCATCCACAATATTAGGTATTAGATGACTATAACCCCTAATTTCCACTGTAGACTTGGTTGAAACTTTGTTTGGACAAGTGGGTGGTCTAGCAGAATAAGGAATGGAAGGCATATTATGCATTATTTGAAAGATTTGACAAAGTAAATTAAGTACCCTAAAACCCATAGTATTTGAGCACTTAACTCCATCCTGTGTGAGCATAACTTAATTCATAACATTAATTCAAGACATACACTAAGAAATACAGTTAACCACCTAACTGGTGGGGACATATTGTGCAAATTGGTATGTAAGTGGAATGTGCAATAAAGGAATAGGTTTCGGAGTTTCAGAGTTATGTGTCATGACAAAGACTCAAACCATTTAGATAAAAACATTTATTAGTTTTCACATTTGCAATTGATCCATCCAGTAATTTTAGACATTGTAGAATTTGGGGTGTGTGTGGGATGAGTAGGGATTAGATGCAGGGGGGAGACGGGGCTGTCCGAGGAATACACTGTTGTAATTCTGACAGCATATTTTCTAGTTAAACTATAAAAATTGTTCAGAATTTTTTTAAATGTTATTTTCACTTTGCTGTTGGGGGTCATAATGTGTAATTACAGCTGGAAAAAAATGACAGGGTGTGATGATTTTCTATAGGCACTGTACATTCAGCCTATTCCTCCAAACAATCATATAGCTACAACAGCACATGTACGGCATAAAGGCATGGTCGAGGTTCGCTTACTGTGTGGCTAAGTATTAGATCAGCTAAGCCATGTGATCCAAGTAATTTTAGATGTGGTGTGATGCTGCCACACATGGCGGTTCCCGGATTTCAGGAATAGTCATCCTCCTGGGATTCGTACTTATTACGGTGTCTAGAGTTTACTGAGAATATTGCAATAAACAAAAAACATCCAGTCAGCAGCAGTTCTACTGTCGAAAACACCTTGTTAATGAGAGCGGTCAGAGGAGAATGGCCACGAATGCAAAAACAACAGCTCAGTTCAACAACAGTGTGCAGAAAGACATCTTTGAAGATCCAATTCAAAAGGGATGCCAAACTTTGAAGTAATTCGAGAAACAAAAGGGGGTCATACGTGGTACTGCACAGAAGTATGTAGTACTGTTGAAAGTACTAGCTAGTCCTTTCTTTTAACTCTCCTCAGTGAAAACACCTAGATACTACAATAAGTTTTCCATCCCCGTGATCACCTCAGTGAGGTTTATTTAGGGTTAGGGTAGATTTGAGGGCATTGAAGGAGCTGGAGGATTGATCCTTTTGTTGTCTTTCTTAAAGGATTTTTTGTACTAAGTTATATTTTGTCACAATTGTTATATATTGGAGTACAACCGCAAAATTGACGTCAGCGAAAATGGGACGTGTCCAAAACCTTCCGCATACCCGGAAAATTCAATCCATAACAGATATAGATTAGTCTAATATCACTAGTGCCAGCAGTGAAACAACTAGGCAGCTTATTAGCGGAATAACTTTCCCTTGTAAATTAAAACCATGCCGCAGGTCTCATAAATAGAATATTATGGTGCTCGAGTGCTGAAGAGATCATGAGGCAGACAGCAAAGTTCATTTATTAGCAGACTCTTTTATTGCGCGATCCTTAAAATGTAAAACAACGAGCAAGAATCAAGAATAAACACACACACAGACGGGGAGCTTTTAAGGTGACAAAAGTGGATGCAGGCAGTAGAGACAGGGCGCAACCAGTCATACTCTGAAACCTTTTTTACGGTTTTGGCAGCTTACAAAAGCTTAAAATCCGAAACAGATCAAAATAGTTCAACAAAACGTAATACACAGGAACCCTTACTTTACTTTCATTTCCACCTACATTCATTTCTGAAACCAGTGGAAATGCGGGCAAGTTCCCCTGCGAGCATCAGCCCAGCACCAGCTCTGTGTTGGTGGGAATGAGGCATATGTAACGCTTTTTAGATACAGTGCAGTGATACGGCTGATGTGAAATGTCCAAGTGCAATTATACTCTGAGAACACCTCTTGTCCAACTGTTGTATAACGACTACTAAAGCACCTGTTAGGTGCAGTTCGAATTTGATTTCTATCTATCATTTTTCTGACTGCTGGTAGGATTCAGGGTTGTGAGTCGGCCTGGAGACCAGGCAGCACAGAGCACAATGCAAGGGTACACCCTGGGCAGAATCACAGTCCTCTCTCTAGGTTATTGATTATTAAAAGAATTTGGCTTTCATTAAATCATGCAGTCTTGTTCATCTGTCCTGCAAAAGTTCATTCCACAACCTGCCATACTTCATAAATTATTTAAACAATGATTTACTTTGATCTGAGTGTTTTCCTAGAACTATGCAAATCTGGTGAATTTTACATTGATGGATTTCATTACTTTCCATCCAAGGTGTAACCCAGAATTGTTCCCTGTGTTGCATGGGAAAGGCTTCAGGCTTCCCTGCCATCCTTAGTAGGATGAGTTGGGAGATGGATGGATGGATGGATGGACATTTTTATATGGGGTGGAACCAATGCTGACTGATGCTATACAGAAAAGCCAGTCAATAAAACATCTCCACTTTTGCTAGTTCTTCTTTTGCAATTGAAAAAGGCTGACTTAAGTGACAGCAATCTTGGATAACTGCAGCTTATTTATTGATTTTTTTTAAAGCACAATTGTACTATAGATCATAGCACAAAAAGACAGGCATTATTTTTAAATGTTTATCCCTTAATGGAATTCATGTGTATATGTGTGTCATGAGTAAAGAATATTTGCAAAAAATTCTAAAAAATTATTATTTTTTTTCCAATAGAAACAGGTTCTGCTTAAAGTGCTGAAAATGTGGCTCCTGTTTTTTAGGTGTATTTGCAGGATGCTTTTTATGGAATCTTTCTTTCTTTTCCTCCATCAGATCTACCTGTCTTGGAAGAGTGGTCCTGCGGAGGTCAAGCATTGGAAGGATATGATGGGACACCCACGTACTGCAGTGGCCCAGTGGCATGCCCTCAAGGCCTGAATGCCCCCCTCTTCCCTGACCCATCACCCCATTGCCCTTTACGTGCCCTGCTCCCGTTTCTCTAACCCTGTCCTTATGCACAAGACTGACTCGCAGTCAGGCTGCGAAACACGGGTACAATTAGCCATCCTTCAGACTCTCTGCTCTCCTCTCTTTCTATCCCATCTCCTTGTTCATCTCTCCCTTCTCATCTTTAGTCTTTTGGATCATCTCCAGGTCTCCTTCAGCCAATGGTTCTGCTGTTTCCAGTCGTCCGATCGTCAGGCTGTACTTGTACTGTTGTGGAAGTATGTTTTTTTTTTCAGTGTCCCCATCTTGTTTTGTACATTGTACTCTGTAAAATATCCTTGCCATTTACTTGGCAGCCCCTTACAATAATACCATTTGTACAGTAAAATGCTCTAATACTACAATCATGTTTAAGTAAACAGCTGCCCCACAAGACGTTGTGGTGGTAAGACAGTGAGGCACCCTGCTTTTGGCCTCTCTTCAGGTCCCTGGAGTTACTGTTCCTACCTGCTGCCATGTCTTGCCACCATTGGCTGGTGAAGGATGCCCTTCCTGAGTTTGATTTAGTCCCCTTTTTATGGAGTCATCGCCCCCTACTCTCCCCGTTTCCCCGCCACCCCGCCGCGTGTGTGTTCGGGAGGCTTCTATTTGCACGCTCCCATGTCTGCTCACATTCCTTAGATCTGTGTCTTTCTCTGTTTAACTATACAAACAGAAAGTAACAGAAAAGTATCATGAAGATGGCACAGCCCAAAAAAAACAAAAAAAACAAACAAAAAAACAAAAAAACAAATGCCACTAATGAGTGACCTGGAGACAAAGGGATGGGACATGGACTCGTAACTGAGCGAGCCCTGATGGGTTCCTTTCCCTTTCAATCTCTTTCTTTCTGTCTCCAGTCGCTGGCATAGTAATGGTGACTCTTCCCCTTCTCTGGATCCCTTGTCGTCTTTGTGTGACGTAGGTGCTGTGTGTATCTCCAACAAAGTAGAATCAAAAAAAAAAACACAAAAGATGAAACAAACTGAACTGGAATGAAACAAGAATGACAGACGTATACAGAGCAGGCCGTTCCAGGCCGTTCCAGGCTGTTCCAGGCCGTTCCAGGCCGTTCCATACCAGAAGGAAGGAAAACAAAATCAACAATGGTCAACGCATGTTGTTTTTTTCCTCGATACAAAACAAATGATAAAAAATAACTTATCAAAGCGTTCTTCCAGACTCCAGTGATAACTAGATGCAAAAATCCCATTTTTTAGCCACACTGTGTGTGTATGTATGAGGGCGTCAGTGGTTCGAGTTGCCCTGTGTTTATGTGATCTCCGTACCTGCAGCTGGGGGCCGCACTCCTGCAGGAACCCTTTAGCTGTTGAGGACTCCTCTCAACCCCCCCCCGATCTGCGCTGACGAGTGCCCGCGTGTGTGTGTTGGTGTGTGCGTGTGTGAGCCTGCCTAAGCGTGTAAAAAAATAAAGCGTGTAAAGTGTGCTCATGAGGTCCTCTGGCCTCGTTCCTTCTTCTGCCCCTTTTTATCTAACTCCTCCCCTTGCATCCTTCATCTTTTCTCATGCTTCTTCTTCCTCTTTCTTGTATTTACTCAACGAAATCCCCTCACATTTAGAGGTGAGGGACTGTGGTTGAGTTTGAGCTGCACTTTTTGGAAAATAATAATAGTAATAATAATAAGACTGATGCTGAAATGCAATCGTTACACATTTTTAAGGGAGGGCATTACAGCGGGCCAGCATCCCTGTGGAGGCGGAGTCTGTTGGGGCGGAGTCTGTTGGGGCGGAGGACCTGTCTCTGTTGGCTTTGGCTGCGGCCTGCTTATAGAGATGCAGAAAGCAGCTAGTGACTCGCTCTTTATAGAGTCATGCCAGGGCAGCAGGGCCAGCGGGCCACATGCTTGCCAGAGTGACTAAGGCTTGATGGCATGTGTGTGACTTAACTGTGTTGGCAGCACCACTAAGTCTATTACACCCAGAGCATTGTGGCCATGTTGCCGGGGGAACTGTAAGCTCTCTGCTCTGTCACTGCCGTAGAGGTGTCAAAAATGGGGAAGTTTATTATCGGCTAGTTTAGTGAGGGCTTTACACTGGTGCTGGTGCTGTACAAAGGGCACCCTGAGTTTTTTGTGCAGTTGTGCTGCTTCAGAGGACGGCCGGCTCATTTAATGAAAACTGAGCACCTCCCACAGCTGGAAGTAGAGCAGGAGACACTGAGTGACAATGCCAGTTATATAACAGAAATGCTGTTGTGGAGCGGAGATGGGGAGTGAACGTGGCGGGGCGTTGGGGATGGTGCAGCTGTGCTCTTCCCAGGGGAAAGCCAGTTGCATTGTGGGCAGGTTTGGGAGGCACCTGTCACTGAAAAGATCAATAACTTATTTTCTGTGGGCCAATAGACCTTCCACTGGCAACACTCAACACTTAAAATGGTGTAAATAATGGCTATTGTATAAATAACAACTGCACTAGTTATCGTGCATGAAAAAAACTAATCGCAAAAGGCAGTCAAAGCCTTTGCTGTTTATATGTGTTGATATAATAGTAAAGTTATATGCTTTACCAAATACAATATGACCTAAATTACTACAAATATAGAAAATGATAATTAGTAAACAGCTGGACTGTCAAACCCAGAACCCATGGATTCTTAATGACTCGAGATGGAAGAGCGGCACAAGGATGCATTGCTGCTCTTGCTAGAGCAAATGCCTACAGGCATAAGTGGGTGGAGGAGCTACTGAGCATGTTCACAGATCAGGAAGAACATGGAATGCTACTGAGCACGTGCAGAGAGCAGTGAAACGGAGGCTATTACTGAGCATGTGCAGAGAGCAGTGAAACGGAGGCTATTACTGAGCATGTGCAGAGAGCAGTGAAACGGAGGCTATTACTGAGCATGTGCAGAGAGCAGTGAAACGGAGGCTATTACTGAGCATGTGCAGAGAGCAGTGAAACGGAGGCTATTACTGAGCATGTGCGCGCACCAGTGAGACAGGTAGGCATCACATCCGCCTGCCAGATGGTACTGAAAACTATGCTTCAGACTTTAAATACTGGCTGCTGCATAAATCACTCTGAATAACAGCTTTGTGCCCAGATGACGAGCTGTGCTGGCCTCAATTTTTATCTAGTGAGCATTTATAGCTTGAATTAGGTCCTCGTCGTAGGAAGGGACAGGACTCTGGTGCAGTGTTTGTACCAGGCTTGCAGTGATATGTTGCATGGCTATTGTCGTTGCCTGAGTCCTTGCTTTTTGAGTTTCTTTTGGTTTTCCTTAATCGTCCTATAGCCTATGTTAGTGGTCTTGTCTGTGAGGCTCGTAGGGGTTCTGCAGCTGTATGTCAAAGGTTTGGTTAACCGAAGCCTGCACTGTCTCCCTGCGACTTCCCTACTGGACACATTAAATACTGACCCAACAAGCTGCAGTGAACAGATAAAATTTGCGGCTGAGCCAGTTCTGTCCTATGCAGGCATCTCTTTCCTCACCTGCTAACCTACAGCAGTGGATGTGCCCCCCCCCCTCCTCCCATGCGGCTCACTGTCTGGGTCGGGTCAGTGAGCGGTTTGATAGCACATGATGGCCATGCTCATCAGATGCTCGGTGGAGCCTTTCGCTGCCTGTCAGAGCAGAGGGATACTGCCTCTGTGGCAGATCTGTTACAAATTGTGCTGTTTGGACTGATGTGTCGTTTCTGATCCCTGTGACATTTCAGGGAGGCCAGTTCAGTTGGAAGGAAAACTTACAGATATGGATAGATATCAGTGTCTATTTGCTTTTAAGATCTTTTCCATACTGTATGCAAAGGGGGCAGGACCCAGCTAGTAAAACAGCACAGAAATACCATGGTATATTAATGTTGTCTACTGCAGAATCCAGCGTAGGTATTTCCGGGTGATTGCATCATGCTGGCTGCGTAATGACAAGACCCCCAAGTAACTGGTGCCTCGATTGCTCTTTGTGTGAATAGACATGCTGCCTTTAAACTGAGATACACAGAAATCATTGATTTGATTCAGGTTTGCATGAATCAAGTTGACAGGTTATTTGCGTGTGTGTTTTCTGCACACGTGCATGACTGGCAAAAGTAACTTCTAAAGTAGATCATGGCAAAACGACAGGTGAGGAGGAGAGAGAGAAAGGAAGTCAGGAAATGAGAAGCACCGTTGAAACAGCAGCCAGTTATAACCGATCTGTTCATTTCCAGCCCAAAACTTTGTGTTAATCCTTATTCCATTTCAGCAGCAAATCTGCCAGCCTGTACCCAAGTCTGTCATTCACTCCAGGCAGATACCAGTTCCACCTGTCATACCTGGTGCTCTCCTGCTGGATGGTCATTAATGCACAGTTTGGTCTTTAACCTTCTGCAAGGCTCAGTCTCGCTGCCGATCCTCTCCTGTCTTCAGTCAACAGCTTGTATGGACAAGTGCGTAGGAAAGGCTTTGATACGGGGGGAGACACTACATAATAATTTAAATGTAAAAGTCTACATTTTGTGGAGGGATGAATGAAGCCAAATATTGGAGGTACACATGCCCCCTGTCCCCCTGGTTCCTACACCCCTGCTTTTGGACATGCGAGATAGGACAGGATCAGTGTGTTAAGCAGGGTTCGTTTTCAGTGGCAAGCCAACGTGTCTGTCAGGCATGTAGTCTCTGGCCTCGCCCACCCAGTCAGACTCCACCTCTGTCAGATCAGCCCAGTCATTGTTTTACGCATGCGATGCATCCAGATGTGACTTCTTCCCTCATTGGGTTGAATTAAGCATCGCTTGAAATAAGAAGGATTTAAATATGAATGACAGTAACAAGAGTAATAACAATAATGTTGTGTTTACATATGACTGTGTGTGTGTGCGCGTGTGTGTGTGTGTGCAGTTGGTGTTCTTCCTCCTGGTCAGACCAGAGACCAGACCTTTTTCTGTACAGATTGTTGAGGGGAATCGATGACTATTTGTTGTATACTACATTTTGGTTTTGTCACTCTAAATGATGAAGAAAACAATACTGATCCTGGTGATAGTGCTGATGATTATAAAAGCCCTTCTTGAATAAGGGCATTTGATGTTTTTGTGTTTTTTAGGGATGGCGTGGGGTTGGGAGCTGGGGGGAGAGACCTAGCGCTACACCTCCGAATCTACAACTATTCCTAAATATTTATTGATAAAGTGACCAATATTTCATAAGGAGTACATCCAAGGCACCCAAACCATGCCTTGATCCATGACATTTGATTAGGATGATCAGGTACTACGGAGGCTGGAGGGCTCTGTGTTTGAGGCTGAGGGATTTCTCAGGTGATGCTGCTTACTTTTTCCAGTGTCCACCAGGGGGCGCCGCGAGGCACCATTGTGGGCCCGTGGCTGGTCTCGCCTGTTCGGCATGCTCTTCAACAGTGGATGTCTCACCATGACCACAGGTTGGGTTCAGTAGCCCCATGCCTCCCTCCTGGGATTTTTATCCCGCAAGGTCTCAGGCCTCCGGCCTAGCTCGGCCCCTCCTGGGAATGAGGCCTGCATGGACATGCCCGTTCACATGGGAAGAGTGTGAGCGAGACGGCGGCTGCCGGGACACACAATTAGCAGATGCAGTCAGCATGTCCAGTGCTGGGAGAGAAGGTCCACCACTTCTCTCGCACATCACACTACTGTCACAAGTCATTAAGCCAGCCGCACTGAGCAGAATCATAACGTCCCAGTGTTTGTTTGCCGTAAGGGGGCTGTGTTTTTTGTACTTCTGTATCTCTCTGTTGGACACCTGAATAGACAGCATAGTTCGCCCATATTTATCATTATGCAAACATTGCATCTGCCGAGAGACGATTAATAGCTCAGTTTATTATCCACTACAATACTTGTTTCCCTAGTGATATGGAAATTGTCTAATTCTGTGTGGAAAACCAAGCCCTGGTGTCAGAACAGAAAGTCCAGACACCAGTCTGCTCAAAGTGACTCTTTCTAAAATTATTCTGCTTTTAAAGGTAGGCTGGCTGCTCTGTACGGCTGTTCTTATGGCCTCTCCTTCAAGTCACCCATATGCTGCCTCCCAGGATCTGGCGAAGGTCTGATCGGTGGGCGGGGCTTGTAAATGTTAGGGGAGGGCTGGGAAGGTGGCAGATTTCGATGCAGGCTATAGTCTGGCTGATCCTACCGCCCACCACAGCAGGGAAAGGGGTGGGATGCTGTTTAAGTGCAAATTCATTCAGCTTTAAATGGAAACATACTACTCACTTTAGGACTTGGCACTAGTGCTGTTTGTTTCAGCAAGTGGCACCCAGTACAAACACGAGCAGAAACATCAGTCCCTTTCCAGGGGCAAGGTTAAGAAATGTCATGTGGGAAAATGGGAGCTCACCTCAGATGTGCTGCTACATTCAGGGATTCTTATACGCAAATCTTTTATATTTGGCGAAGCAATCAGTTGACCAGTTTCAAAGAAATATTAATAAATAGCAAACAGAAGAAGCATCAATGAGAAATTGCCTGAAAGATATCCAAAGTATATGTGTGTGTTTATTCTGTGGCACCTAAGGAGCTGGCTTAGTTCTCTCTCCCCTTCTCCAAACCACTGCTGCACCTGCCTAACAGACTGCTCTGGCTTTCAACACACGATTGTGATGTGTAAGATCTAATTTGATGTATTTTTATTTATTTTATGCCAACTTTGTACAGTGTATAAATATATATAAATATATATATATATATATATAAAGAAAGAAACTTTAAAAAGGACAGTACTGTATAGATTTTAGATGCCTGGTAAAGGTGAATAGTATTTACTTGGTAGAGCAAAAGCAGAAGAGTAGAACTGTTAAAAGGCAGGTTTTGGGAACGTGCTTCTGTATCCTCCAAGACCCAATGGCAAAGGTCCTTTTTATAGTAGACATTCTTTTTCTTTGGCTTTTTGAGTCACCTGGTAGCATCCAAGGTGCATCGTTTGTTTCCTTTCTTGTTTTGTTTCACCAAGAGACGCGGCCAGCTCTGGCGTCCAGGAGAGTGCGATGGATCCGAGGGCGGCGCCGTGATGAGGGTGGATTCAGTCTGTCTTTCTGTTCATCTGTCACTCGGTTTGTGCTTCTGCCAGTCCTGTAGCTCCTCTACCATTGTGTCAGTGTGCTGGGTAGCATGTTTGCACGAGTGGGCAGCGCTACTGACCTAAGCTGACACGCCCTCTCTCCCTCCTCCTCTCCCTCCCTCCTTTTCTCACCATTAATTACTTCTTCAGAAAAGTACATCATGTAAAAAGCAATACTTACATCAGACTTTTCATGCATATTCATATTGACTCTCTTATATAGTTTTTTTATTCCCTTTCGCATATGGTTCTCTTTAGGCAACGTGCATCTTGCCTCGTTAGAGGAGCAGGTGCCACATCTGTGCAAACCAGTGACCAATAAAGGTGCGACTGTGTGTGGGCTATCAAATGGGGCCAATGAGGGGCTCCATCCATTCATCAGCACAGGCTAGAAGCTTGACCTATTGCAACCTACAAATAAAAAATTGTCTCCCTCAGATCAAGGACACACAGAAACCTCCGCAGAAATGTTTTTCATTTTGTCTGTCAGTTATGTACTGTAATATAAACATATTTTAAGTCTCTTCCTAAATACTTGTGGTTTAAATGTCATTGTACCATCCCCTAAAACATAAATCTACTTTTACCTTCTGAATATTGAGTTATGGCTTTGACTCTATGAACTCAAACTCATGAATGGTGAGTTGCATTCCTAAAGATAACACATCGTCCACAGGCCTGCTTGAACAATGTCCTAATATCTTTTCCATCCTAATGAAGATCCTTCAGGGCCAAACGTATATCACCACGGATAGCTGTGCCGGCTACGCTTCATACCATTAGTAGCCCTACACATATATTTACACGTGTGTGCACCTGCCTCGCTCATTTTTTTTTATGGAGAAGGGTGCGTGTCGTATTATAGATGGGTCCCATGGGGGTTGATACAGAGAGCAGCCATTCTCTGAAATGGACTGGCCACAGTCCCAGTTTCTTGAGACACATAGCAGTTTCCAGCTGGGCTCCTGCCACCTCGCACACACGGGATAAGCAGTCTGTCCGTCCACATGGCTGTGTATGTTCAATAGACTGTCTTTGTCTTTGTTTAGTAGACTGCGTATTTGTTTCTGGCAGTGTTCCACTCCACTATCTCACCGAGCTTATTTGATTTGTGGACTGGGTGGGGGGCAGCCATACGGGCAGAGCATCTCCCGCACCCCTTTAGAACTTCCAGTGCCATCTTTTATATGTTGTAAGTGTTTGTATGTGATTGTTGATGTTTGTGTGGCTTCAGTAGAGTAATGGGTTCTTGCTGGGTGGGCAATACAAAACTCCCCTTCCCCATATGACTATTCTTTGTGTCCAAAAAAAAAACCAATATCTTGAGACATTCCATTCAAATGATGTAATATAAAAAGCGTTGAGATGTGCTATATAATGTCACTGGCCGGCAGTCATTAGGGAAGCAAGCTGGCTGATGTTGCTTCTAGCCTTACAGAATTCTCTGTTTCATTTCAATGCCCGTGACCTTCCTTTGCCCCTTGTCTGCACTGGTAGCATGTTCCTCTGCCTCTCGCTGGGCTTTCTGGTGTTTTCTGTCCCTTGGCTGGTTTTCCCCGGCTGGCTGCTAGTCCTGACTTTTGGGCCCTTCCTCCAACCGACCTGTGCCTCAAGCAGGAAGAGCTGATGGCAGCTGTAAGGCTGGAGGACATCTAGACTCTAGGACATCGTTTCCCAACCTGGTCCTTGGGGTTCCGCAGACAGTCCATGTTTTTGGTTCCTCGCAGGTCCCTAGTGGGGAGCTGGGAGGGAGCAAAAATGTGAACTGTCTGGCAGGGAGCTGGGAGGGAGCAAAAATGTGAACTGTCTGGCAGGGAGCTGGGAGGGAGAAAAAATGTTGACCGGCTGGGGGGTCCCTGAAGACCAGGATGGGAAACACTGCTCTAGGAGAACCAGATGGGTGTGTCCCTGTGTATTCATGCATATGGATATGTGTGATGCATGGGGGAGGGGTGTTGTCATCAAGCCCAACCCAGCAGTGTTTTGATGGTACATTCTGGGTTTTTCGCCTCTCCTGTTTTTTTATTTTAGCCGAGCAGACTGTGATCTTATTGGTTGATTTTCCCCCCAGTCCTTCCTTTTGGTGGGACTGGGTATGATGGGCGGCTTGAGCAGGGGTCGCTATGGAGCTGAGCTCTGATTTTGTTCTACATTAAAGAATCATTTTTACAATATGAGTGTGAAGCCTTTTTGATTGGGATTTTGGGGACATTTAAGCATGCATGTCTCTGCATGCTAGCTAGGGATGCATAATTGTTATTATTTTCAAGGAAACTAAGTGTTTACAGTTTTTATAAAAACTGGAGGCTAACTGCAGTAACTCAGGTGAGGTGCTATACATTCCACTACCACAAGCATAGCACCAGCTGTGCCCAGTTATCCCGACATTTGCACATTTCATCTCTATAAGCACATAGATACATAACAGAAGACAAACCTTCAGTTCTGAATGAATAAAGCCTGAACCAACAGAATAGACAGAAGAGAGACACAGTGGTTGAGTGAGTAGCACAGTTGCCTGATGCAGCTGGGGGTTTGAATCTTAACCCCACCCTATGTGTGAGGAGTTGATGCCGTTCGGGCTTCCCCCGGGTATTCCAGTTTCCCGCTGAAGTCCAAATCCAAAAACAGCTGGGCAGGGAAATTAGAGTCTCTTAAATGCCCATGATGCATGCCATGACATACTGTCCGGGGTAACCCCCGCTGTGCACCCTTCTGGGGCAGGATCTAGGCTTACTGCAGTTCTGTACTGGATAAGTGGCTAGAAGATGAGTGTATAAAATACACAATTAAGCCATACTTTGTGTTTGATATGCATCAATTAATAAATTAATACACAAATAAACTAATCATGTCTGTTTAGACAGAACATATGGTGCGTTAATTCTTTGCTCCAATTAAACAACTGTCTGTATACCAAATGCATATGGACGTTGAATCTGCCAAAATCAATTAAAAATAGACACAAATAAATTGCCTACAGATCTGATGTTCTAGAGTGTCAGTGTTTATGTGCATGACAACAATGTAACACTGATTTCCCCATTAGCCAATACTGACTCTTTATTTCTTACCTCCTGTTACCGTTGCTGTAAACATTAACCCTCCGCACTGAATCTTGCGGCAGGCTGAATATACCGAGGGTTTTTGATTTTTCTGCCGGTGGGGAATATGATTCAGAGCTCTTCTGAGTGTGCACCTGTGTGAATGGATACGAGTACATTAAATGGATTATTGATAAGTCTGCGCAGGGATACGCGTGTAGAAGAAGCAAGATTAAAGTTGCTGAGGATGCAGCTGAGATTTCACCGAACACAGGGCTTTCACCCCAGTATCACCGGAGCACTTCAAAATACAACCATGGGCGTTTCTGACATACATTCAAGAAAAAATCATGCTGCAGCTGAAATATTCAGGCTTATTAAAGCCGCATTGCGGGAAATGCATGTGAGCATGTTTCTGACGAAATAATAATAAAAATTAATTAACTGACTTTGATATCGCAGTGAGACAGGTGCTGCATTTAGCAGACTTCACTCCCCAGCTGAGTGCAGTGTGATCACTTCTGTAAACTGGCATGACTGTGGATGATTCTCTCTTTCGTTTGCGTCTGAACCTGGTCTTCATGACCTGTGGGATACAAAACCCACCTGTGCCTCCATCTGAACCAATGGAAAGCAATTTGAGTTTAGGATACATTGGCGGAGCATTTGAGTGACTGTCTCTTTTTTTGCGCTTTGCATTTCCTTGGGGATAAATCGAAGGCGAGAATGAAAGGGACAGAGAGGTGAGGCCTGGGAGTGGAACACTGAATTTTTTACAAATGAATGGGAAAGTGCAATATTCTCCAGACAGAACGGACAGGGGGGAGTTCAGAGGCATTCAGTTTCGATTTAAGCATTAATGGCATGGGGGGGGGCGGCATGGTGGTTAGCACTGTTGCTTCACACCTCTGGGACCTGGGTTCGAGTCTCTGCCTGGGTTACATGTGTGTGGAGTTTGCATGTTCTCCATGTGTTGTTGTGGGGTTTCCTCTGGGTATGCTGGTTACCTCCCACAGTCCAAAGACATGCTGAGGCTAATTGGAACTGCTAAAATTGCCCATAGGTGTGAATGGTGTGTGAGTGTGCCCTGCGATGGGCTGGCCCCCCTGTCCAGGGTTGTTCCCTGCCTTGTGCCCTTTGCTTCCGGGATAGGCTCCGGACCCCCCCGCAACCCAGTAGGATAAGCAGGTTGGACGATGGATGGCATGAGGGCTGAGCCCCAGAGTTAAATCCACAGCAGATCAGAGGATCGGCATACCATCAGGTATTGACATCGAGCTCGGATCTGACATGCAAATACACTGGTAGAGAGATAGGAAACAGAGCCAGTGGGGAGGAGCACACATTGGGGGCCATGGAGGTTCACAGGATGGAAAGATTGCTGGGCGTGCAGTGGCCAGGTGCCGGGGCAGTGAGGTGGTGTCCTTCCCAACTACAACAGAAGGCTGCGTACAATTCACTCTGTGGGAGACCCCTGATTACATCACTCAGGGCTATTTAAGGAAATGCAGAGCTTCCCCCATACCTCTCCCGTCCCGAGTTACACTTTGCTGAAGCCTCACTATATCAGACATGTATCAGATACTTACAACGTATTTCTCATTTATTTGGATTTCTACAATAACAAGGGTTTCTAGTATAAGTGCAGGATATCTAAACCTGATGCTTTTTGTGCTATTGAGATTTATAAATCTTTACGTTCCGTAACAAAAGCTTTTGAATTTCCATTTATACTTCACATATCAAAGTGGGAACAAGCAAGTGTTCCTGGAGTCAAGGAGAACATGTCGACGAACCAACAGAAACACACACTTTTCTGAAGACGCACATTCAGTGACATGCAGCCAAACAGCCATATCAAGCAGTGAAGCAGTGACTGCAGTGCTCTATGGCAGCCGCCCCCCTCCCCCGTTATGTGTCTGCAATAAACTGTGGCCCTAGATGGCCCCCCTCCCCTTTCCCCAGGCATCTCAACGCTGCTGTCTGTGGAGGAAAAGCCCAGTGCCACAGAGCTGACATGATATGTCTGGGAGATAGAGATAGGTAGGAAGCTTCACTCTGTCAGCAGCTGTTAGGCAGAGACAGGCTCTGATGGTCTGCAGCCTTGGAGGACAGATGGAGAGAATGGCTGGGGGAGGGCAATAATTTGAAACAGAGAATGAGAAAAATTAACTGAGGAACAAAATGAGAATGACAGAAGTGTAAAGTGCATATATAGACTGACATGGAAAGGGCACATAAATGTACCTAAGTAATTACATATAAAGAATTTTCATCTGGTATTTAAATTGCAGACCTTACAATTTCTACAAGTGTTGTATCAATAAAGATTATCACCTGTGGACTCAATGAATACATTATTGTTTGGGAATAATATTTACAAAGTATGGTACCAAATAACATTATTTATTTACTTATGGTACCTGCAGCAAGAAAAATATTGATTTTTGTTAGAAAAATGATACACATTAGCAGTTGTTGGGGTGCCCATGGTAAATTTACCTGTTGATAGGGGTTATGCTAGAGATATCAGGGGCCCAAGGAAGCACATCATATGGGCCCCCAACCAATACCAATGCAATTATATTCCAAATTTTTTAGGGCCCCTGTGTGGAATTGTCCTAACTCCCCCCGCCTTTACAGTACCCCTGCCAGTTGAGGTCAATTTGGTCAAAAACCCTTTAAGTTCGCGCCATATATACTGTTCTACTGCAGGATTTTACTGCCCTCCAGTGGTCATCACTTGCAGTTATTGAATGAGAAAATCCACCTTGATTATAGTAGAACTCCTCACCAAGTAATGCTCATATCTTTGCAAGTAATAAAATCAGCTGTTTGGGGCTAATTTCCTTCCATAGACAGTACGGTTTGCTTCGCCTAGCATATTTTGCTATTATGCAACACCGGTTCCCAAATATTGACTAAAAACAAAATTAGTGAGCAGAAAGCAGTTGACCAAGAGAAAGCTTTAAAACACGCACATTTCTCCATGGCTCTGTGACATGATTCCTTCCTCGAGTCTTTATTCCTGGACAGCGGTGCGTCGTGACTCAGAGCAAAGAATAACATCCTGCCTCTAGGTGGCGCTGCTTCTATATACATTTATTTTGAAATGCTGAAGTCAGAAATTTTGAGCAAAACTATCTTTCCACTTAATTTAATTTAATTTAATTTAATTATCTGACAGGTTTAAGTCGTAACCATTAAAGCCGATGATCTATGTATATCTACGTCAAGTAGTTATTCTCCATCAGACACTGCATCATAGCAGAAAGCACAAAGATTAGCATATGACTTCCCAGCACCAGTGACAGCACCTCGGCGTACAAGCCTCACTGGGACCAATCACTTTGCTTTTCTGAGATCTGCTCACTGGTTTTACCGAACTGGAAAGTGATGCAGTGGTAAAGAAAAGCACAGATCCTCCCCATGGGTTGGACGCCTTAACTCTACTGGTGACTGACATTAATCTCTGGTCTTCATATGATTCCCTCTTACTGGTGTAGACAGGCCCAAGAGACAGTTAAATGCTACTGATCTGGCCAGACATATATTGAGCTTTACTAATCTACTGTATAAATATTTCATGTACACGCAAACGCTTTTAATATCTCCCTAGCTGCAGAGGCTCAACTGGTGACATTATGGAGGCTGCAATGTTGTGTCTCATCTAACAGACATGCAAATGTATCCAATGGGTGGAGAAATGAAATCGGTGCAGCCAGAGCAGAACTAAAGCCAGATGTATCACTGATTTCCAGTGTCCAGATACTCCAGGTCTGGTGCCCTAAGCCTCTGCTCCTGTTGTCTGTTCTTGGCAAATTCCTGCAACAGGTGCATCACTTCTCCCTGATAGCAGGCAGGTGTCGGTGTGGCCTCTTCCGGGTGGGAGGGGCACAGGAGGAAAAAAAACCATTAATAGAAAACACACACAAACACACACACACACACACACACACACACACGCACCCAAAGTGGACAGCAAATGCTGGAGCACTCCATAAGTCAAAGTAATACAGAACACTTGCATAACTGAGAATTACCAAAAGGATGATTAAATCAAATACAAGATAAGATTTTTATCTGCTAACACTATGATGGCAATTCTTATTGGCTGATAATAGAAGAAGAAAACGGTGGGTCTTTAACACCATTTAAGGCTATCTTTGGTAGTGAATACACAGGGATTCAGTCTGTACAAACTTAATTATTGCCCCCATCTGACCTGACACTGAAAATGAGTAAAGCACTATAAGATAAAGGAGTGTAGAATGGTTGGAGACAGGGCTGCAAACCTCCAACATCCAACAGCTCAGTATTTCATTAATATGGGTTTTTTTGTAAAAGCTAAAACTAAACAGAGCATTCACAACACATACACTCAGTGACAAAAAGAAAAAAGTTAAGCACCCAGAAGTAATGGTCTGATTTGGATGTAATTTGGTACATGTGCAGACCAGCGATGGGTATGTACATGACTCAGTTTGAGGAGCTGACACGTCTAGTCACCAGACACAGAGGATGCCTCGTAGACGTATTAGACAGCATTACCAGCACTTGACAGAGTTTGATAGGGGTCGCACTGTGGGTTTGCATGAGGCCGGATGGTCGTATCGTGCAATTGCCCGGCATGTGGGGCATGCAGATGTCACAGTCACCCGATGTTGGATCCAATGGACACGTGAGGGCACCCACACACGTTGTGAAGGTTCCGGTCGCCCAAGACAGACCACACCAAGGGAGGATCGTCATATTGTGCACCAAGTATTACAGAACCCCGTGACATCTGCACCTGCCACCTGGACCCAGGTATTGGACTCTCTGCAGCACCCCGTATCATCCCGCACTGATGACTGGTTCACTGTCCCATGCGTAGGCTGCCGTTAACACCAGCTCAGGTATGACATCATGGTGTGGGGAGCCATAGGGTATGACCTCAGGTCATCTCTGGTAGTGATTCGGGGGACCCTGACGGCACAGCGCTACATCAGTGACATCCTGCGTCCGCATGTCTCACCCCTCCTGAGACAGTATCCTGGTACAGTCTGTCAACAAAACAACGCCTGTCCACACACGGCACGTGTCTATGGACTGCCTGCGTCATGTTGAGGTCCTCCTGCGGCCAGCCAGGTCCCCCAATCTTTCCCTTTCAATCAAACATGCGTGAGATCAGCTCGGGTGTTAACTCAGACCCAGCGTCAATCTGCAGGATCTCGAGGGCCAGTTACAACATCTGTGGGCCGACTTGCTACAGGAGAGGATACAACGGCTGTACAACTCCCTCACACACCGTATCGCTGCATGAATCCAGGCCGGGGGGGTTTGGTGCCCTACTAACCTGGGACTAGCAGTGTGCCCATACTGCCAACTCTGTTGTCCGTTTGATCTGATATTAGTCACTGCGATACAGTCACATGACCTTTCACCACGTGCAGATTCATTTCATTTCCACCATTCTGTCTGGGTGCTTAACTTTTTTTTGTCACTGAATATATTCAATAGTTCGCTATAATTAATTAATAAAAATACATGTTATTCACACAGATTTCTACTCTATCGATTATATGGGATAGAAAATTCAAATTAAGTTAACAGGCCATTTCTGCATCTCACAGCAGGACCTGTTAGCCTGGAGGCCATTCCTGGAAGCATGGGGCAGCCAGAACATACATTAATATGCTTATTAACACAAGGTATCTTTATTTTAAATTAGCTGTCACTTTGGCTATAATCAGTATTGTAATAATATTTAAATGAAGCTTAATTAAGACACAAGAAGTTGTGTCATGGCAGCCCATACTCCCAGCTTGTTATCTACCATCGCTGTCACCATACGGAGCTGCTTGTCTTGGCCAGAGCCCGGGATTCATTAATCGCATGTCAGATCGCCGCCCGGCCCTCGACAGCTGCATCCCTCCGTACCTGTGGCCCAGTAATAGATGTCCCAGTCATTACTTGGCTCGTTGATCAGCCGGTCATACTGCTTTAGCTGAGCCTCAGTCATGGTGTTCAGGTATTGCTTGGCAAACAAACTACAGTGGGATAGAAAACCAGAGAGCTTCAACAAGGACCGGCAACAAGCAGGCCATGGGTAACATACAGCAGTGCCAGAATTAAAGCTTTTAATAATGAAAGTCAAGATAGAAGCCCACACATGTACCAGGACTACAGGAAGAGTTCAAAACTGGAACAATACAGCCTACTGCTGGAGGCCTTCAAAGTCCTGCGGTGTCAACTGTTTCGACAGATGATTACACCAACAATTATTACAGCACAGTGATAAGCGACAGCTCTGGCCCTTAAAGCTGTAACACTTGAACCGGAAACAAATACCAATTTACAATAAAAGTCTAAAATAATAAGTGGGGGAAATAGTTCGCTGAGGAACACTAAATGACGCATGGCACTAGAACGCCAATGTTGGGCCAGATTTGCTGCATTTTGAATTTTAAAATAAGGAGTTAGATTATGAATCTATTTAGCAGATACTGTCATCCAAAGCCGCGTACAACTGAGAGCGGAGTCAGCCAGTGTCCCTGGTGCAATTAGGGTTAGGGGCCCTGTGATGAAATCCCACACAATCACACCCTCTAATTCTAGGTAACACCACATGCACATAAGGCATACAAAACCCGGCATGACAAACGACAATTCTTTAAAGAGATGTCAGGTGAATAATATCACTGCTGGGAGCGATGAGGCTTTGCGTTTACAGTGGGCGGGATGCGGCATTTGCGTCATTTACTTCGTGGGTTCGCTTCAGGTTAAACGAGGCCCCAAATGACATGACCTCTGCTCAGTTCCCATCAATAATGTTCACCTTTTGACTACATGATGTGTGAAACACTGTGCAGATGGACCAAGCTGCCAGTCTGCGCTCAAACAGCACCTCGCCTCTCTCTTGTTCACTCCTAATGAGCTAAAAAAACATTCAGTTCTCACATATTAGTAAAATAAACAATGATGTCTCTCACTGTACTTTTACATCGATGCATTCATTATTTCTTCAGAATGAAAGCGGCAACCGAACCTCTAAGTGGTGAATGAGCTGAAGAAATCCCTCGTCCGCCCGTACAGAAGATGACTTATCGTCCTCTGCAATCATCTGCATTACTTTAAGCACTTCTGTCTTTGGCTTTGGTGCTGCTAACTTTTAATACTGATACAGTTGGCAACATCAGTGAAGATCAACACATCAGACCAATATTGATGTCTTAATTTTTAACTAATTTCAGGCAATGCCAATATGTTAACTGATACGTTGTGCATCTCTAGCAAAATATTTATTTTCTTTTTGGTATTTATATAGCTTTTTTATCGATTACTCAAATTTTAAGTTACACGATTCAACAAATTAATCGTTAGATTAGTTGACTAATCAGAAAAATAAAATAAAATAATCGGTAGGTTGATCAATGCAAAAATAATCGTTGGGCACAGCCTAACAGACTGTCAGAAACCCAAAGACATGAAGTTACATTTACATATTTAGTAGATGCTTTTTTTCCAAAGCGATGTACAAGTGAGGCAAAGTGCACACTGTAAACATTCATACTGTCAAGCAGTCAACTAGGCATTAGTGCAGCTATGCGGTTAGGCTAATCAGCATTGTCCACAGAGCGTGTGTATGCACGCGCCCTATGGTGGCCTGGAACCTATCCAGGGTGAACCCCTTCGCAGTGCTACCTGAGATTGTCTCTAGGTCCCCAGTGACCCTCCCCAAGTGGTTAGAAGATTGATGGATGAAACACAGACTATGTGTTACTCACCAAAAGCATTACATCCACACACAATCACTTAAAGGTGGATCACATTGGCTTTAGCACGGATCAAAACCTACTTGACACCAATCATAGAGATTTCAATCGCTGACACAATTCATACGACTCAAATTGGATTTAACTAATAGACTCGGGCAAGACCTCTCTCCTAACAGTCTCTGCAGTAAAAATGATGTCATGCTGAGAGGTGTAATTGCTGTTTTAATTAACAGTTTCAATCTGACAGCTTTCACTTTGCAATTTGTTACCATATCTATTACTAACCTGAGTAGGATGCAATTCTCCAACATGCCTCTCTTGCGACTCTCATACAGAAGCCTCCGCCTCTTTATGTCAATGGGCTCCCCCGCTCTCTCCTCCCAAGGCGGTAAGGGAATCTCCATCATGTTGCGGCCGGAATCTCCTGGTGCCTCGCCGCGACATCCCCGGGCTGACACGGTGCCAGCCAATGCCGACCGCCATGCAGTCTGACGAAGTCTGACGGCCAGCTGGAACGACGGCGACAAAAATCTTTAACATCAATAATATGAAGTACACCCACAGTGGCATCGAGAGGACAGGCCGTGGTCACGTTGTGGATTGGAGTAACCCGTAGACAACCACTGAACATGCACCCAGTTAAACGAGTTTATAAAGATCATCCGAAGGGCATGAATTGCTTACCGATGTCCACGAAAACTTATAGCGTGGACATTGACTTTATAAGGAAGTGCACTGCTCTCAGTTTGGACTTTGTAGACAACGTACAGAACCTCTTAAAGTTACCAAACTTCACACTGACGGAGAGAACACCAATGCTGCTTTTTACTGAATCGCAGGATCACTCAGTCAAATATTACATATTACATACACATTACACTGGTTTATTATGAGCCTCAAAACGTCTCTTAAAATGTGTACGCGAAGATTAAAAACCTGCTATGAGACAGGAGAGCTAGGTGGACGAATTTTGCATAAAATTAATGTCATCTCACTACTTGAAAATTGTACAACAAATCAGAAATAATCCGAATAATGTTTTATATTAAAGGGAGGTTGGAAATATTTCCCCAAAATACGTACTCTATTAGCTGCAAGCATCGCCTCTCCGCAGGTCACACTGCTCACTAATCCGTACGGAACCAAACGCCTAGAAGGAACTCACTCGAATTCACGTGACTCAGAGCCGCCATATTGGACAGGGCATTTACCAATTTCCGTATTCAAAAAACCTAAATTCAAATAACAGGGGTAAAATGTAATTATTATAAAATTATAATTTAATATGCTGTAAAAAAAATTGTAAAACAGTTCCTTTAACGCAGCTGTGGGTCAGCTTCATATCTAAGTTTCGTCCCGAAGGCGGAACGTTATGTCTTTATCAATGTTTCACACCGGACTGTTTACTACGCTGCAGCCGATGTGGTTCCGCTGTGCTCGGCGTTGCAGAGGGGAGGGAAGAAGGGAGGTTAGGTACAAATTTACGTTGTACTGAAACGGATTGTTTGCAAAGAAAAGGACAATGACTGTTGATGATTTAACTGTCAGGAATATATCTGTACTTGGTAACCAGGTAGGAAATGAATCGTGACATTAGCCAGTTAGCTACAGGTTATCGTTATATTAGGACATAGAGTTGATCGCAGTCGCGAGTTTTATTACCGAATTGCTGCACTTTGCAACTTTGATATCAAGTTGGCGGAACGCATATGAAGGGCTCGAATTTGAGACGTTATATTTAAATCACCCACATACTCAGATTTTTTTGGTTTGGAGTTAGGCAAGGTGAAAGGCTTCTGACAGCAACTGAATTGTCAACACGAGTTGGCGGGGATGGCGGCAGCGGGCCCGCCAGGCGCAGTGGATCTCATTGACATCTACGGCGACGAGGAATTCAATCAAAGCAATTCCGAGGTGAGACGAGCTGTGCCTCGAAAGCGTGGGGCGTTTTTCATTTAGGCATGTAGTCTAGGGTTTAACGCAGAGCGGGCTTTTCAGCTGCCGGTAATGATGCAATCAACGGTGGAGAGCACAATGTGGGACACGGTTCTGACTGAGTGACTGTCAAAACGAGTAAAGTTAAATGAAATGAAGGTTTGTAAAAACTATTAGCATATAAAAATCCTTTGAGAACGCAACGTCATTGCCTAGTACGAACACCCGACTACCTAACCTTTGGGGCAGTCTCACTGTGGAATGTTGCATCAGCGTTTATAACCGATTATTTATCCAGTGGTAAATTTTTGTTTTGCTCCAGTATCGGAGAAGTATTAAAAGAGGGATGAATTTTCCGTGTAGACCTCCTTTTGTCAGTACAAGCCAATGTTGTATAATAATAATAAGAAGAATATCTAGTTTCTATTGATTACAGTATTTTTTCATCCATTTCTTCTTTATGCTAAAAACTGGTCTCTTGTGCTCCTCTTCCTATTTGATTACCTGATGGCATTTTCTATAACAGTCAGTGTAAACTTCTAACCAGTAATGTACCTAACCAGTTTCTCCCCCAGGATGGGGCATTTGTTGGGAGGACCGAACACACTGATCTCTATGACGATGTGCTCACTGGATCTGTGACCCAGCGCAGACTGTCGGGAAGTGAGTCCAGCCTTCCCAGCAAGGCTGAGGCCACAAAGTCGGAGAACAAGCCAGCAATACTCTATACGTACAGTGGGGGGAGAAGCAAGAGACTGGCAGTATACGTGGGAAATTTTTCCTGGGTGAGTGACAGCACAATGCTAGACATACCCTCTGTGGCAAACACACTTTATGCTTTATGCTCTCCATCTTACCATGTGATTTGCATGCTGTGTTACATAAACACAAGATCGCTATGGTGCTTGTCTTAATGTCTGACCTGCTAAGTCACCATGGTGGCAAATCTGGCGCCATTGACTCTTAACTCAATTTGCCAGTTGCTTTTTTTGCATTCTTTAGCACCCTCTACCGGATGCTTAGTGCAAGAACATCTTATAGGCCTGAGCGGGCTGTACTGCATGGGAATATAGATATTAATGGATAAAGATTTGAAACAGTTACATAACTCATTCACACAGGTCACGTTTGGGAAGTGGATCTCATGGATTCAAGATGAAATCTTTATGCCTTCAGTTGGAGTACAGTGCAGTTTTGCTTGACAGTTTGGTGTGAAATTTATCTCTACATTTATTGTCGCATTCAGTTGTAATCAGCTGTTGTGTGCAGTTTTTCTATGACGAGACTGGCTCAGTTTCAAAATTATGGCTGATTCCAAACTAGTTTAGCACCAGGAGAGTGATGCTGATGGTGGAATATACTTTGAATGTAAATGAGTCCTAATCATTCTCTGCCTCTTGTCTGCAGTGGACCACGGACACTGATCTGCTGAACCTGGCACGTGGTATTGGGGTGAAGGACATTGAGGAAATCAAATTTGCAGAGAACAGAGCTAACGGCCAGTCCAGGGGGTGAGACGGCAGCCGGCAGGCCTGCTTTTCTTGCAACAGATTCTTGAATTTGGGTTCATTAGGGGCGCTGATAAGGACTGGAAGCCAAGAGGGGAACCCAGCCACTGGCTCCGCACATGCAGCGTTAACCAGCACTTTCTGTCCAGGGAATCCATCCATCCACAGGGTGGTGGGTGGGTGGGGGGGGGGTGGAGGTTGTCCCAGGCAACGCAGAACACAAGGCAGGGATACAACCTGAATAGGATGCCACATTCTCTCACACGCTATGGGCAATTAGAGATGCCAGTTAGCCTAACTGCATGTTTTTGGATAGGAGGAAGCAGGAGTAGATCCACACATAGAGCAGAGCTAAGGTTCAAACCCCCAGTCTTAGAGGTGTGAGATAACAGTGGGACCCAGTGAGCCACCTTTTCAGTCACACTTTCTCTACAGAGAATCTGTCCTGCTATTTGCCCCTCGACTTTCAGCCCAACCCTGACTTTCCAGATCTCACTGTGTTCCATCATTTGCTGTTCCTGTGACCAGAGGTGGAGATTTCAGGTCCAGACAGTACAAATTCAGACCAAGGTTTTGTTTCAACCTACCAGCTGAGTTACTGTGACTGTGACTCTTTATACTCAACCGGTTGCTTTGAATTTGTACCATCTGGACCTAAATTCTCCACCTCTGCGTACAGTTATGTAGACAGTCAGATGCTGGGTTGAAACCGACTGGCCATTTTTGTGTATTCATATTAATGTCAGTGCAGTGTCTCTGTGTAGGAATTCTTGGCCCCCTCCTGCTGGTCTCGGGGCAGTAGCTGCGGCTCTCTGTGTTTCTCTGTGCTGGCCCCAGTGCCGCAACCCTGTGTCCCTTGCTGCGTCACTGCAGGTATGCCGAGGTGGTGGTGTCCTCAGAGGCCTCCCTGCAGCGTCTCCTGGACACGCTGCCGCAGTGTCACATCGACGGGGAGAAGGTGGACTGCCGCTTCGCCACACGCCAGAACTTCTCCCTCTTCGAGTCTTTGGCCAAGAAACGTGAGTCTGGACGGGATCCTGCACTTCCTTCGGTTTCTACACAAAAACAGCTATGAAATATGGCATAGAGCAGCACCTACTACTCTCCTCACACCACAAGGGAGACACCAGACATCCTTCCATCCATTTTCCAAACTTAAACACCAGGTAAAGATACAATGCTAAAGAGTGAGCTACTGTTCCACACCCCTGGAGTAATCTGACCTAAAAGCATTGTGATATTATGATAGTGGTGGTGAACTGTTCCTGTTCTGTTCAATGGATAGCGATTACTTTCCTCCTCCGATAGAAGCTCGTCTTTCCGCACCCTAGACTTCTGCACAGCGGTGTTTCCCAGTCTGGGGACTCACAGCCAGTCCACGTTTTTGCTCCCTGCCAAACTGTCCGCATTTTTCCAATAAGAACGTGGACTGTGTGCGGATCCCCAAGGACCGGATTGGGCGACGCCGCTGTAGAGACACAGGCCAGTTAAGGCAGCCATAAGAAGCTTGGTCCCTTCTGAGTGAACCCAGTTGCCTCAGGGTCTCCACACTCTGCCTTAGAAGGCTGCTGCAGCGTAACTTTACTCAGTGTGATCTTTATGCAGTTAAACACAATTAGGGTAAAATGATTGTAAAGGTTGTACATTTCTGTTTATACATTTTAAAAGTAAAGACATAAGGACTGAAATCAGTCCTCTTTTTTTTTCTTCTCCTTCTCCATCTCTCAATCCTGTTTTTCCCTCTCCCCTTTCTGTCTATCCAGGTGTTCCACAGCGTTCCAACTCCAGAGAGCCATCAGATTTCGGAGATGGGCGCCCCCCCGGCTCCTCCCCTGATCACCAGCAGCCCTCCCTCCCCCACCCGCAGCTGCCTCACCCTCCAGTCTGCAAGCCCCCCTCTTTGCCCCCACCCTTCTATGCCCGCCCCCCGCCATTTGGACCGGACCCGTCACCCCCCTTCCTCCACCCCCCACCCCATGTGCCCCCTCCTCCCCCGCTGCCTCACATCTACCCGCCGCTGCTGCCTCCCCTGCCCAGCCACCCCGCCCCATCCCTGCACCTGAACCCCGCCTTCTTCCCCCCCTCGCAGGAGAGCTATACCAACCCAGCTTACAGCCACAGCACGTGAGTCCTGTTATAAAGGGGTCACTGCCCCAGGGCATGCTGGGATGTGGTACTACATCGGCTTCAGCTGCTTTCATACGTTGTTTAAACTGCAGTGTTTCCCAGTGCGGTACTTGGAGACCTACAGTTTGTCCATGTTTTTGCTCCCTGCGAGCTCCCTGCCAGACAGTCCACACTTGTGCGAGCTGGGAGGGAGCAAAAACATGGACTGTCTGTGGCTCCCCAAGGACCGATTTGGGAAACGCTGGTTTTAAGTGTCTATCCTAATGCTTCAGGAGAGGGCCAGAAACGGCTCTCCCTCCTTAGCAATGACTATTACTGCTATTTTTATAAATGCTACAATAAAAATACTCCCTAATATTAAATGGTGTACTCAGCAGTGGTGCAGTGAGCTATTCTCTCCAGCAGGGGGCGAGATGCACCCACACCCCCTGTGCCGGAAGGGGAGTTTGAGGAGCTCATGAACAGGAACAGAGCCATTGCCAGCAGTGCCATCACCAAGGCTGTGTCCGGAGCCACCGCAGGTCAGCGGCTGTGCTGAGCCGACGGCTGGGTTTTATGTTGCATTCATAAACGTTCTCCCTTGTGGTTTCTGTCATGTGGCGCATTCACATTAAAATGTCGACATTAAAGGTGCACACCATTCCCAGCCTGGAACAGGACACGCCTGATGTGTTAATAAGCGCTCAGTGTGGTGTGTGATTAGTCTCCATTAAACCCGCCAGCTCTGGCTCGTCCATGAGGCAGCACATGAGCCCCTGCGCTTTTCGCATTTCTGACACCGTTGCTTTTTCTAACCCTTTAGTGTTATGTACTTTAGTGTTATGTACACTTAAACTCAGACTTTTCTGCAGTTGCTGGGAGTTGGGGGGGGGGGGGGGAATATCCCCTCTTGATAATCAAGCGAGAGGCTGACTTAGTTTCCAGGGCTTGTAAAACTTTTTCTGCCATGATTTGTTACTTAAGTAATGGAATTTCAGACGATTTGTGTGAGTCATGGTAAGCTGTATACTGGCATTTCCCGATCCGGTCCTTGGGGACCCACAGTCGGTCCATGTTTTTGCTCCCTCCATGCTCTCTGCCAGGCAGTGCATGTTTTTGTTCCCTGCCAGGCAGTGCATGTTTTTGCTCCCTGCCAGGCAGTGCATGTTTTTGCTCCCTGCCAGGCAGTGCATGTTTTTGCACATTTCTGCTGTAGCTTCCGAGCAAAAACCTGGACTGTCTGTGGGTCCCTGAGGACCAGACTGGGAAACACTGCTGTATACTGATTCCTCAAGCTAGGGAATAAAAATGAAAAATTAACTGAAGAAGACTTGATTTGACTTTAGTGCACTTTGGTTCTCCTGCTTGCTGTGTCCACTGGGATGTTTCCTGGCTTCTGTCTAACCGGGCTCTTCCCCCTCTAAGGAGACTTCCCCCTGGCCATTGAGACCCTCCTCACCGCCATCGCTGTCATCAAGCAGTCCCGGGTGTCTGGAGACGAATGTTGCAGAGTGCTGGTCACCTCCCTGAAGGACTGCCTCTTCTCCATCGAGAGCAAGTCCTACGGGTCCAGGTCAGTCGAGACTCCCTGTATGTGCCTCTGCATTCCTCTGCATGTGACATAGCTGTCATTATGTGTGTGTGTGTGTGCGCCATTATGTGTGTGTGTGTGTGTGTGTGTGTGTGTGTGTGTGTGATTGATACTCCGGTTGTATAGGGCTGTCATGAGCGATATTGCGATATTGAACAGCCGACTGCAGGGAATGGCAAGCAACCGGCACGACCGCTGTGTCCACATTTTTTTCACAAGACTAGGCTCTTCTTGTTTTACTTCAGTGTGTGTGTATTGAATGTTAAATAAATTCATAATGAAAACGAGTTAAGAGTGTAATTTACACCACCAACTGTGTGCTAATGAGTTTCAGTCTCTACTAAGCCGGTACTTATTCCTCAGGGACCCCTGGCGTACCCCAAGCTGGTTGTAAAACTAAAAACTCATAAAACATTTATTTCAAGGAAAAAAAAGTCAGAAAATGATAAAATTACAAAACATAGAAGTTTCCGATCATAATGCCATTAAAAGAAATGTATTTATAATATTCCAGCATGAAAGCCAGACGAAATGTGTGCTGCTTGTTTGTTTACGTGAATAACAAAGTACCCACTGCTCAAAGGATGCCGACCTCAGTGTACCGTACCTCTGAAAGGGTCCGATGATCGATATCCTTCATAGTCCTTCATTCAAAAGTAAGCTTTCAGTGAGAGCTGTGAATCGTGCGCATACGTGTATATAAGTGTGTGTAAGTTAATGTGTTGAAATCCATGGGTAAACAAGGATGACGTAAACGGGTCGGTTTTTCTATGTTTGCCCAGTTTAGTTTGTTTTTTGAATGAAGGACTATGACCGAGATCCATCATTGGACCCTCAGAGGTACAGATACCAACGTCATCCTGCTCTGTTATTCATCTCAACAAACAAGAAGTACACATTTCGACTGGCTTTCATGTTCATTATAAATATATTTCTTTTAATGGTGTCTGTAGGTCTTTAGGGGTGTCTGCATGAGGTCTACATGGCTGACTGAAGGCCCTGCTTCTTGCCTGGTGGTGGTCTGTTCTTTCTGAATGCCAAACTTGTCCTTTTCAGAAAGAGACACCGCTCCCGAGATCGGGACCGCGACCGGGAGAGGGACCGCGACCGGGAGACCTCCCACAGCCACGTCTGGGAGGCCGCAGGAGTGTCGCGGAGACACCGTGATCGATCGGCCAGCCTGGAGAGAGAGCGGCTGCGCGAGAGGGAGCGGCACAGAGAGCACCGGGATCACCACCGCTAGGTAGGCCAGAGCGGCCCTCTGGCGCCCCCCGCAGGATGAAGCTTGTACCTGTTTGCATGGCAGTACCCAACCGGTGATAACTTCCTGTCAAGAATAACCAGAGCATTTTTTTTATTATTATTATTTTTTTTACTTCTGTCACCTTTCGTCTACATATTAGACCCGTTATTAATTTCTCCGCCTACCTTTTTTTTTTTTTATTCCACATCCTGGTGACTTGGATCTGTCCGTAATCCTTTTCCTGTAGGACATCTCAAGTCCTTCACCACTCCTTCCCAGAGCCAGACAAAGTCAGGAGGAGACTGGGGAGCTTATTTCTCAAGCTTCTGAACTGCTGGAGAATCTTTAAATGTTGGAGGAATGGAGGAATGAACAAAGTGGGTGAGAGAGAGAGAGAGAGAGAGAGAGAGAGAGAGAGAGAGAGAGCGCGCGCGCGCGCAGCAGGATGATAAAGAGGTCCCAGGTTCAAAGTCCAAGTGTGCAGATGTACTTAAATCTAAGATTCACCAGATCTGTTCATAGCTGCTGGAAATTACTCTCCCTTTAGCTGAACCCAGTGTTCTCACCAGTGTTTCTGGTGTTCCTCATAGAAAGCCTTTTAATTAACATTGTTTTGTAATTTAATTTGGACCACAGGAGTTTGTGTGCTGCGGTTAAGGACTATGGCATTTGCCACAGGCCAGCAGACAACCTTAGTTTTTGATATGTTAAACTATGCTGTTTGTCTTTTTGTTTGTGTTTCTTTGTTTTTGTAATAAATGAAAACTCAAAAGATGTCAATTCAGCCACTGAATACAGGGATGTGTGATTGACTTGTTGGGTTAGTGAGGAAACTGAGCCCTTCTAACAAGTACACCACCAATACCTCACTGAGGGGCACACAGCCTGTTTAAAATCCACAGACCACAAGCACTGCACATAATTGCTTCAACTGTAAGATTTTGTTTTCCAGGTTACATTAGTTTTGTTGTTGTTGATCAGGTCATTTGCAAGGGGCCAAGAGTAAAATTTAAAAAGTCCTGTTGAATGTTCCCTTATGGCAGAAGTGGCATGGAGTTTCTCAAACTTTGTAAATAAAATAATCATATACATAAAACAAAATGTCTGTCTTTTGATACGTGCCCTTGCATGCAGTGAAATTGACACGGTTCATATTAGTGGTTATTCGTGGGAGTCAGAGACACAGGACATCAGAGAGGATTAGCAATACAACTTACAGCTTCTTGCTGTTTCAGTTAATATTTAAATTTCACTGCTTATGCCACCAGGATGTCAAGGTAATACTGTCACATTTATCATCCATCCATCCAATTTCAAACCGATTATCCAGTAATGGGTCACTGCGATTTCACCTATATAAATTACATCAATTGAAGCCCAACAGGTGATGTGGGTTAAATTGACCACAGTGCATAGTGCCAAAAGCGTAATAATGATGTCAGAAGAAAAACTGAAAACTTGCTACTGAATGAGAGAAGTGGCTGGGAACGGGGGTCTAATTATGCTTGTGCATTTTTTCATTTTAATTCTCGGTCTGCAATTCGCAAAATATAAATAAAACTGCCGTTGCATAATTAAGCTTAATTATGCTTCAAACAAAACAGCCGTACAGTTTTTAAAGTGTTTTAAAATGTTCTAATAAAAAGCAGTAGGTCTGTTATTTTTCTACATTCACAATTTAGATTCCATACCAGGCTACAGATGATTCAGCTCGTCTGCCAGGTGACTCCTCCTTGCCCGCTCCTGCTGGCGAACCCATTGTTGGCATCGGCACATGCAGTTCAGCATCACACCTTAAAGTCCTCAAATGTGTCCTCATTTATGTCCAACAGACATCCATCACACATGGCAATGACACGCAACACACAACATGTAAAAAATAATGTCACGACCTTCTGTGGGCTGCACTGTAACGTACCACCTCAATATCTGAAATGCATTTTCAGCAATCCAGATGAGCTTTCAATTACTGCACGTGCATAATTCTGATAATTAATTCTGACTGGAAAGGTTTTTTAATGATACGGTTTATTTTTAATATATATTGCTTTTTTTGGTGTTTCATTAAACAGTATGATTACGTGCAAGGATCAAATGTACTCCATTTTAAAAGTATAAAAATGAAATAAAATTTAAAAACAGTGCACTTCCAGCGCATATCTGTGTCAATAAGGAACGCCATGCATCCGCACGTGTCGCTTAAATACCCTTTAATAATGCGGTTTTTAATGAAGTGGTTTTTGTTGAAGAAAAGCTCAAGGTCTTTTTGCTGCTTTACAATAGCAAAGCGCCGACAACGCGTCCAGCCACGCCTCGTTTAAAAAACACCGCGCCTACGAGAGCAAAGCGGGCGCATTTATTTAAAACTATTTTGACGACGTGTGTCATGCGCTGGTACGAAACTAGCAAAACCACTTTGCGTCGCGCTTTGCGCAGGTGGAAAGTAGAGCTTTTAGTGCTTGTGTAAGCAGAGCAAACACTTTTATGCATCACTTTTCGCATATTTTCCCTCCTACAGTTTTCACGTGTCCGACCTAAACCTGACAGGATAACCTTTGGATAGGCACACTATTTTTTTTGATAGCCAAAACCAACCATGCTTCCTAGCATGCATTGAAGGCTAAACTGGTCCACATTTATCCATTTGTTATTTTTCATCCCTCCTTCCTTAAGTACCTTGGAAAACCATTGCAAACACCTACAACACCTTAGCAACCACCTTGAGTAGCATAGCAACACCCTAGCATATACCATAGATACCACAGCAACCACCTAGCAAATACCTTAACTACCTAATCAAAACCATAGCAACCACCTTAAGAGGTGAGAGGTGCTGCAGGCCCTAACCTGGGTGGAAGTTCACGGTGCTGCAGTAACTCACCTGGGGAGAGGTTAGATGTGCTGCAGGCCATCACCTAGAAGGAGGTGCAGCAGGCGAGATGGAAGATGGAAGTGCTTCAGCCACCTTGATGGAGGTTGGAAGGTCTGCAGGACCTCACCTTGATTGGGTTAGATGGTCTGCAGACACTCAACTTAATGAAGGTGTTGCAGGCCCTCATCCTGATGGAGGTTCGGAGGTCTGCAAGCAGTCACCTTAGCAAACACCTAGCAACACCATAGCAACAACTTAACAACTACCTTTACTATCTTAGTAACACCTTAGCAACCACCTTGAGTAGCATATCAACTCCCTAGCAACCACTTATGAACAAAATAGCAATGTCCTAGTAACTATAGTAACTAGCTAGCAACACCTTAGCAACCACCCTGAGTGGCATAGCAACAGCTTTGCAACAACCTTAAGTACTTCAGTATTTTTGGTTGTTCTTTTTTGTAGATGCTGCTGCTGTGGAGCAATCACACTCGCATTTTATTCAGGAAACACACTTTTTTTGGCCTGAACTTGAAACTTGCAAGCATGTAACTATACTTGTTCAACAGGAGCCCACCATGTCTGCCATACTGTACTTAACAGTTCTTATTTTAATTCCAAAGACCCAACCAGGGGGGCTGACTTGTTGCCAGACCTGTGTGATCTTTTTATATCCTTTTATAGCATGTACTTGAGCTATGAATTGTCTATGCCAGAATAATGATAGAGTAAGTGTTGAAATCGCAGTGTTAAATCTACAGAAACGGCCGATCAGTAGCAGAGACAGGCACTGCTTTTCCTGGCTTCCTCAAAGGTGTGCTCTGTTACACTGTCCCCTTTTGGGCTGATGTATTTGCCCTTGCTGTAGTGCTGCAAATGCTTCCAAGATACGCCACACCAGCTTATGCCGAATGCCAGATGTACAAGAGTGCTTTCTCCCGAGATCCAACTATAAGAGCTGCCATTTGTGCAGCTAAACTGCTGTTTCAGTGGCCAGCTGTGAGCTGAGAACTCTGGCACTCCTGGCTTACCATTACATCCAGTGAAGCCATGGTAGAGCAAGTCTGCCAGTGACTGCAGAGCATCAGGGATGTTCAGCTCGTGGATGTGGCGGTGACGGGATCTGTCGGGAAGCACCACAGATGGCTTTGGCATGTGTGAATTCCCCGCTGCTGTCTGCTACACCATGCTGATGCTGGACTGCCTTTAAGTCAGTGATGTGACCACCCCGCTCCCGCTTTTCTGCAGCAAAGCAAAAAAAAAAATCCCTTTCGCTGGCAGAAGCAGCTGTCATTACCACCTCCCTGCATCTCTAAAGCTGACATTTCTAAAAAGTTGGTCTTCCATGATCAAACAAGTAAGGAAAGCATTTTTTCTTAACTGAGAACATAAATGAACGAGACCCATAAATGAAATATCATTGTGGCATTTCTCACATCATTGAATTTTTAACTGACCAAAACAGCAAGGAGGTGGGGCGTGCAGCTCTGTGTAAGGTGGCAGCTTCGGTGACAGACGGGAGCTGCTGAGGCGTGTGTCTGGGGCAGAGAAGCACTGTGTCACAAGCTGTTCGCAGGGAATCAGAGCTTACTGCTCATTCTCTGTATCAGGGCCGATTCCCCTCTCCTCCCTCCTGCCCACCCCGGGTCCCCCACGATGAAATCTGCCAAGCAAGATTATGAAATGTATATAAAAATATGTGACAAATTGCTAAATGATTTAAGAAAATTATTTTTAGGTGGACTAGGTCTAGATCAGCCTAAGCTCTGTATAACCTGAAATGTTAGCAATTTATTTAACGGTGTTTGTATTCGTGTTACCAACTGTTACCAATCAAAACACAAGTTTTATCTGCTTGTTCTACTGGGACCACATGTTTATATATTTATGTGTTACCTGTTTGCACCATAAAGTCAGTGCATGTTTACAGTTGTAACATTTCCATGCTTGACACACTTGGTTATAAATCAACTATGATTTATTTTCAAGTACAAAGATTTATTAAACAAAGATCACAATGGCAGTACAGTATTTATAGGGTGGTAAAATGACGTCCGTGAACCGAATTAAACCAAATCGTAATTCCTGGTTAGGCAGTCATACAGAAACTGAATACAGATCCAAGGCTTCTATAAACAGTAACTGTAAGCACATGTCAAATTTGTACTATACAATTTGATGCTGAATCTGATCAAATTCAATTTCTGAGATGTTTAACCTTCCAATCAAGATACTTAACCTATTGAAAGTCTGTAAATTATTACATGAAATGATTTAAAATATTATGTTCTGCAAGGAATATATGGGATTAGATTATATCTCATACCAAATTTTATGCTACTGTGGAGAATAATGTTGTATTTTTGGTCATTTCCACATGATAACGCTTGAATAAAACGTCCATCTGATCCACTCCCACTAACCCTCTTTGTCTTTCACACTCGATCCCAGCGTTGAGATGCTATTATGTGAATGACTACACTCCAGACCTGAGGCTCCAGAGTGACCTTTTGATACCCATCAGCTTAGGATTTCAGGGATTTGTAATGGTTGGAGGAATCCATAGAAACAAGCCAGAGCTGCCATTTTGTCTTACCAGCCTTATGGACGTACAGTAACTTGTTGTCATTAAATTTTCATGTGAAATGAAATGCACTTCAGATTGAGTTTGAAGTTTAATGAACTTGTGAATTGAACCAAGTGACCTCCAATCATAGACAGCACTTCTATTGGTTTAGCCAACCACACAGATTTGACCCCTTGCCTTGTTTGGAGAACATGAACAAAGAGAGGGCCTGCCTTTAGTAGACAGCAAGCAACACGGGGGTGTGGAGTGAGATTCTGCCTATGACTGGGCAGGCCGATCAGCCAATGAAATTTGTAGGCAATTTCCGTTTCTTTGCTTAACTGATGCTCTTAATCTAGATATCAAACATGGACAATGTAGGTAAAGCGGGACATGATAATGGAGTGCTTTCCAATCTCCATTCCTTCAGACGGCCTTATCATCCCTGACAGAATAGGAATGATGCTTTGTACCTCATCGCCTGTGTCCCCCCACTTGCATTTAAACACTGCACAGTGACAACAATGCAGCTTAGTCACAGTGAGTACAGCACAGTGACAGTGTATACAGGACCATGAAAAATGTGGCACAGTGACAAGTCAGTTTGGAACTGTGACAGTTGTTGTATAGTATAACTATCGTATTATGACAATCAAAATAGGCTAGATGGGTACAACACAATAACAAAAGAGTGCCAGTGACGGTACTGATAGGGTAGAAACAGCAGAAACACAACAATGAAAAGTCTGTAAGTGATGTTATGCTGTGTGTAGTGCTTATGCCTGCTGTGCATTGTGTGTATCTGCTCAGTGCGATGTGTATATTTGCTGTGTCATACTCACATTTCCATAAGCTTGTATGATGTTCACCTCCCTGGTTTGGTGTTTATATGTGTTTATATCTGGATTAATGTGTCCATTTGCCGTGTGTTGTGTTTGTAACTGACAGATGGTGTTATTCATTGCCAACCAGCAGTGGTACATAAACTTTTCATACTGCATATTGTCCTTGGTATTTTCATGTTTTTCCATAAAAATAGACAAGACCAGTAGTCATGTATTTTTAAAAGTGTATTTTAAAATCATGAAATTTTTATGACTTTTACAAATGTGTTTGTAACTGTATCCTCGTCTGTTTCGGGGCGATGAATTATTCCCCAGCTTGGACAATTATGCTCCCATGGAGTCTGGTTTCACTGCACAGATGTCGTATCCTGCCCTGTAAGCTCAGAATCCTCCGTTATTCAGTTACCCACTTATTAGCTGAATGTTTGCAGTATGCTGCTTTCAGCATAAACCTACTAAGACCCACCGTGAGCTGCTTTCACAAACTACACTGGCAGAAAGCAGCAGTTTGTGTGTATATTTAAGTGTCATGTCTCATTTTGTACACTTGTCACTGGGTTCAGTGGGGATGTGAAGTATTCAGCAAAAAAAAAAGCCAACAAAATAGTTCAAAGCTCAGGCGGACCTATGCAGTCAGCATATGCTGCCATACTAAAACAAAACACTGTTACTACATATTTAATACAAATCGAGTTCAGATCTAAATTGGGTCTGTTTTATCTCATGACAAGATATTTTAGTTTGACTACGTCCAGTTTTGAAGCAAACACAATCATTTACATACCTGTTTCATATATACCAATCAGCTATAGCGTTAAAACCAGCTGCCAAATACTGTACTATGTGGGTCACCCTCGTGCTGCCTAAACAGCACTGGCCCGTCGAGACCAGGACTACACAAGACCTCTGAAGGTGTCCTGTGGTATCTGGAATAAAGGTATTAGGGTCATACTCGCACCCGGCCATCCACATAATGTAACAGAAGACGTGACTCATCAGACCAGGCTACCTGCTCCCATTGCTCCATGGTCCAGTTCTCATGTGTCCATTGTAGGCACTGTGGGCAGTGGACAGAGGTCAGCACTGACACTCAATGCACTTGGCCCTTGTCAAAGTCACTCAGATCCTTACTCTTGCCCATTTTTCCTAATTCCAACACGTCAAGTTCAAGAACTGAGTGTTCACTTGCCTGGTATATAATGGCGCCCTTGACAGGTACCATTGTGATGAGATAATCAATGTCATACACTTCATCAGTCAATGGTTTTAATGTTATGGCTGATTGGTGTACGGATGGACACTTGGATGGAATTTTGAATCCCTTTCTCTCAGTTTCAGTGTCAGCGTAGTTGCCATGATTTTCCTTTGTAGGGCAGTATGACTCCATATGACTTACCATAGTACAGTGGTTGCCAACTGGTCGATTCCTAGTCGATCCCCGGATGGCAAATTATACCAAGGGTGACCCCCCCCCCCCCCCCCCCCCCAAACTCAGCCGGCAAAATATATACTGCCTCGATTCAATAGCTCACTGGAGTATTTTCTTTGTAAAAGTAGCTCTCACTGTAACAAAGGTTGGAGAACACTGCTTTACTAACTGGCAAACATACAGTCCAGTATTACATTATTCTTTGCTGTAAATTCTACACACCTGGTCAAACTGCTGGTTCTAATTGTTTAATGTGCTATAATTCAGCTGTGAAGTATTAAGTTTCACAGGGAAATTGTGTCATGGAGTCTGTGAGGTCTCGCGTCTCACTGTTAGAATGAGAGAGTGAAACCAGAGATCGTGTTCTCCGGGGACACACAGTTCATTCTCAATACACCTGACGTACATATTCTAATTACGTCCATTGCTCTGACCCCCAAAGCATCCAGACCAGTCTGTGAGCGCTTCAGCTGTGTGTTTTGCTCCAAACTGCCATCTCCAGGTTTTACAACAATCAAATCTGGAGTATTTCAAGACACATAAAGATATAGAAGAAGTTGTGCACGTGATTTTGTATTTGTACAACCGTTATTGGCCCTGCCAATTTTCTCTGATATACTGAGTCTGTAGAGTGTGGCCATATTTGAGCATGAGTATGAGCTCCTGAAAACCTAAATGTTTTTATAACATTGTGGTGAACATTTGGTCCCCAGAATGTAATATAAACATAATCCCCACACACACACACACACACACACATCCAAAACAGCCCACAGCCATGCATGTACTACAATTCCGCAGCAGTGTAAAAATAGAAACTGAAGATAACAGTACAGTGTAGTGTGTGCAAACTATGTGTATTTTTAAAAATTAATTTCATGATTATGCTTTTCTTCCTTCACAGGATTCATCTGAAGAATCAGTAACATCTGAAGTGTTACTTTCGCAGGTTATTAACTAAGTTTGAAAAAAAAAAAACATTTATTAATAAATGCTTTTCATAAGAGTTTTTTATTGAACCTACTGTTTTATCTTTTCCACATTAATGCATGAGCACCACTGCATGTTAATCTGTTTTACATTATTATGCAATACAATGAACTGCAGGCTCAGCCAATCACCACGTGAGTGATACCCTCCAAACAGTCATCATCGACTTGCCACCATTTCCCATTGCGCACAATGGTTATTCTACCAGCAAATCATATTTATCACCTTGTACAACATGGTCAGGAGTAAGTGCTTGGAAGTTTGGCATAAATCTCAAATTTCATATCAATCATACTGTGACATCACCAGTTCCTCCTCTTACCGTCTCCTTTTACTTCTTACTACTTCTTGTTGGTGTTTCACCTTCACACGTGACATGCATAGTTTACTCTGCCTATTACGCAGTAATGTTTTTGCTGGGAAAAAGTTGGTCAAAGACACAGACAAACAGAACCACTCCTAGGACTGACACTGGTGAGTTACAAGACCACAGATTTCCCACTGCCTTGCAGGTGATGCAGTCCACAAAAGTCGATTTGATTGGTTCAAACACTAAGCCAATCACTCGTAATTGCAACCAGTTTGACAGCAGCAATCTGGTTCCCACATAAAGCAATGCCTATTCGCATTATATGTTATCAGCTTATCTGCCACTGTTATCCAGGGTGATTTACATCTTCATTTATACAGCAAGAAACTGAGTGCAACTAAAAATGACACAACTTTTTTTGTAATATTGGAAGTGTCATGTGTACAACCTGCGTTACTGGGGACATTTTTATTACTGCAGGTCCCAGTATCAATATATAATGAGTGAGTGGCGTTTTTCCCCCTACTGCCCTGGTCATGGGTTCTCTTTCTGGACACCTTATTCCGGAAACTCTCCCAGCTCCATGTTACCTGCTTCTTGCTGCGTGTCCACCACATGTAGGGATCGTGTTTTAGAAAAAGCAGAGATATCGCTTCACTTACCCTGCACCTGTCTTGTATTGTTTTACAACAATAAGACCTGTTCCTGAACTCCCAGAGTCCATGGTAATGAGGTTTAGGCACATACATCAATCAAGGTAAAAACATAAATTAATATTTTTGCATATTTTTGTGTGTGTGTGTGTGTGTATATATATATATACACACACACACACACACATACATACATACATACATACAGCTTTGGAAGAAAATTAGGAGACCACTCTATATTTTAAAAGAAATCTGGTTTAATCCTGGTTCTGCGGGCTGACAGCTGCACTGTAAGACAGGCTACTTCCTGGCTCAAAATTTCTAAGACAGCAGTACACAAGAACAAGGTGAAGCAGGAGAAACTGACAATGACCAAAAACCAGCCAGGCAGAGGGCACAAGCAACTTTCAAATGCCAGATCTCAACTTATCCGTCAGTGCCTCATACTGGGATGACCTCAAGTGACTTTCAAAAAGGAATGGGAGACATGGGAAAGAATGGGAAACATTAAGTGGTGTGATGTACGTACACTACTTCTAGAATAGATGCTCCTAGAAGCTGTTTTTACCGACCATTTTAAACATGATTCAATGAGCCTGAATTTTGTTCAATATTTTTATGAAAATTACATATACGAATCACTAGAATTACCTTTCAAGCATGTGCCTGATAACAGAAACCTGTGTTTTAAGTGCCTTCAGAGACGAGTAATGAACCTTTTTGCACAAACTTACTCAGTTTCTAACCCTGTTGCATCCCACAGCAGTACTGGGATGTTCATGAAATGACATTTGTTTTATTTCCATTGGAATGTACAGGTTAATTAATAGAGGATAAAATGACAATAAACAAGACTTCCTTTTCACAACCAGGTGTGCTCTGGACTTAATATGGTTCTGTGTTGCTTTACAATAATTATTGCGTTAAAGGCTGCAGCTACTGGATATCTTACAACCACCAAACAGTGAAATATGTGAGCGGTCACCTGCAGTAGCTCACCCCCCAGGGAAACAGCCTATGCACTGTGATGCCTGGAGTCACATCTCTCCAGGCTGCTGAGATCGCCTTCACTGCCACTCCCTCCAACATCACTTGGATAGACATGGTGGATCTCTTCATAAATATTTTAGCACTTAGATAAATATTATACTCTTTCAAATTAGCTACAGGGAAAGTGAGAAGGGGTGAGGGGTCAGGCTGTGCAATGTGCTCCATGAGTCAAATTAAGGCTGTAATTATAATATATACTGGGGGGACACATGTCCCCAGTTCAGATGTGTTCATAATGTCAAACCCCCCCCCCCCCCACTATATATTATAATTACAGCTTTAGTCTCCCCTTCAGTGCTGACTCAGCTATGGTGCACTGTAAAAACAGTAACAGGTCAAGGTGCACTGTAAAAACAGTAACAGGTCAAGGTACACTGTAAAAACAGTAACAGGTCAAGGTGCACTGTAAAAACAGTAACAGGTCAAGGTACACTGTAAAAACAGTAACAGGTCAAGGTGCACTGTAAAAACAGTAACAGGTCAAGGCGCACTGTAAAAACAGTAACAGGTCAAGATGCACTGTAAAAACAGTAACAGGTCAAGGTGCACTGTAAAAACAGTAACAAAACATGAAACAGGAAAGCGTTGGGACACAGTATCCACATCTTGGCATGGGTCAAATAAAAAATGATTCATTCATATAACACAACACCCAGAGCACTTTACAGAAGCCATGGGGAGCCACTTCAACTGCCACTATTGGATAGTACTCATCTGGATGATGCAACAGCAGCCATTCTGCACCGGTATGTTCACCACACAGTAACAAATGTGCTGAAGGAGCAGGAGGGAATTCACCAATGAGACAGAGGGGATGATTAGGAGGCCAGATTTGAAAGGGCCACAGTGGGCAATCTAGTCAGGACATCTGGGTACCACCCCTACTCTTTCAAAGGATGTCCAGGGATCTTTTATGACCTCAGACTTACATCTGATCCAAAGGGAAGCACCATTTTCACAGCAGAGCAGCCTCATCACTACACTTGGGTATTGAGAGCCACACTGACCACAGGATGGGCTACTACTGCCCACATCAAGACCTCTTCTAACAGCAACAGCTTTCCTAGCTGGTCTCCCATCCAAATACTAGCCAGGCACAAACCTGCTGAGTTTCAGGGGGTTAACCAGTGTGAACAGCAGGTTGCATGGCTGCTGATAACCCAGGCATCTGCTTGGGTCCCCTCTGTCCCCCTGCCAATGGCAGGTGAGTCACCTGACCATCACTGATGCCCTGTTGTTGTCATTTATGGCTAAGAGTTGAGATTTATGGCATTCATGATTTTTGTTTTCATTCGGAGACATTATTTCCCTGGTGCATTCTTGAAGCAGGGACAGGGAATAATTTTCTAGTTTTTACAGCACTGGATTTTCGATTCCTTCTGGAAAGATCACTATAATGTGATTTGCGACAAGTTTGACGTGCTGCAATAAAATAAATGTGGCTGATTGAATTTAGAAAAGTGAAAATGGTGGAAGAGACCAGGGCAAGGAAAAGCAAGGAGCGATTACAATAGGTGCCAGAAAAAAAGAGAAAGGAAGGAAATGAAGGGGGGGGGGGGGGGGGGGGGGGGCAGAGAAGACACTGATGAATTGACAGTTAGATATCCTGTAAAGAGACACCCATCCCTGTGGTTCCCCTTCTAACATTGGCTCCTTCTGGTGTCATTGTCATCCTGCTCTCTTGCCAGGGCTTCTCAGTAACATTCCATCTTTTGTTTAAACCCTCTCTCCAAGCCATCGTGGCCTTGTAAGGAGAAGTACCCCCCCACACACACCCCCACCCTCTGTCTCTCCATTCTGTCGCTTCCGCAGTGGACCACCTCTTCGTTCTGGACAGATGTGCATCAGGAGGTTTATGGGGGGGGGGGGGGGGAGTTAAAGAGGTGTGTGGGGAAGCCAATGCTGACATGGTGCACACAGGTTACAGAGTGAAATTCAATAATTCCCTTTCAGGTTAATGGTAAGAGAGAGAATGCAGGCAGAAGGCTATAGTGTGTTCCATTAGAACTTGGAAGTCAGAATTTCTGAGTTCAAAGTCGGAAATTTCCACTGGAATATGCCCTTAAGTCAGAGTTGCCTCTAGGAAAGTTGGAGGAACCTCTGCAACCTGACCTCAGAATTCAAGATGGCTGCACACTTCACCTACAGAAGTGAAAGCTGGAGTTACAGTATATGCAGTTCATTTGCATTTATGTCTTATTTGTGGCTGATTAAATTGGTCGTACGCACAGTAGTGTCCAAAGGCTAAATGTGGACATTTTTCTAAGGTGTCTGTATGTGCAAAATACCATTTTGTGTCATTATTAACTGATATTGCTAATAATGGCTAACAAAGAATCTGGCTGGAACTGGGGCCTGTTTCAGAAAGCAGGATATCTTGCTTAGCCAGATAACTTGTCAGATTTAAGGTAGTCTGGGCTGAATGAGAGTAAACAAAGATAAAGGGCATTTAAAATGGGGTACCTTCAATTTGACTAGTTATCTGGCTAGCAGTTATCCTGCTGTTTGAAACAGGTCCCTGGTATTGCTAAATGGCTTTCCAACTTCTTGTACTGGAACACGTTAAACTGGGGTGTGACATCAATCCCGATTCGACTTTCGACCTCCAAGGTAAACGGAATGCAGCATACGTTTTTGGTGTGTACTTGATCCATAAAGTGAACATGAATAAAACCTCTCTAGATCCCAAAAAGTCACTAACATAGGAGCATTAACAGCCATTAATTAGTAAGCCATCTGTATGTTATCTGTAACCCACAATAAATGAGGCCTACTGTGCATCTAACATACTACACATTTAGTGTGTATGTAACGTATCTAACGTATTACACTTCTGATACAATGCAAAGGCACTATTTTCAAAAATTCTAGCTTAGCTACTTAGATTTAGGCCAGATGTTGCTTCTTCCATCCATCAACCTTCCAACCTCTAAGCTGCAACAGGTCCAATCTACCCCAAGCAGCATACACACACTCACAAGATCACACACCATGAGAGGTTTAAAGGCACAGTTTGCATAACTACATGTGTTTAGAGAGATGTACTGGAATTGCATTAGTCTGACTATAAAATGAACATGACATCAAGGCTTGTGATGGATTACTGCACCAAGAGCGCACAGGTGTGAGATGGAAACACTGAAGAAGTTTGAGCGAATAGTAGACAGCCAAAAAACGTCACTTCAGCAATTATTTAATGAGAAGAGATTGGTGTTTCTGTACACACATCACATTAAACACTCATACCGCGTGGTATCCAGAGCAGATGAATCATTGACACAGTCAAGCCTATGTCTATGTCACACCACACACACAATCACACACTCACACGTCTCTAACTCTCTGTTTTCACGCCCTACTCTTCACTCCCAAGTCACCCACATCTCTTAAGTGTGCAGCGTGTGCATATTCACATCCATCAAACACTCCGGACACAAGAAGTTCCCAGAATCTGCTCAGGGACCGGGAAGGAGTTGGATCCTTAACTGTGCTGCCAGGGGCAAGTGAACTCCAGAAAACCAAGCCAGAAATTATAATGTCAATAATAATTGCTGGGTATTATGGTCCTGATTTTGCATTTTTATGTTCTGGAACGTCTATCACGGGGTGGGGGGGGGGGGGGGGCGGGGCAGAGGGTCATGTCCCACACTAGCACATCTGGTTCTTCACCATCCATCTCCAGCCTTGTCTGCCAAATCGAACCCTGACAGGGGCTTTTGCTTATACTTACGCACTCCCTCCTACCCTTCTCACACAGTAACACTACCTGCTCCCCCTCCCCCTGATAATTCATTGGCCCTCTCTACCATCTAGCCCCACCCCCTTCACCATCCCATCTGCCACACCATTGGGCTGGCGATCGGGGAAGGTGCCCGGCTCCTGCTCCGGCTCCTGCTCTGGTGCCAAGGTGGACTGCTTTGGTGGCCCTTTCAGCCTGATCTTGAGTAGCAACTTGGCCTCCACTTCAGCGTTCTTTGCAGCTTCTTCTTCAGCAGCCTGTCTCTCTTCGTCCAACTGCTGTTCCCTTGCATCCCTGAGATCACGTGCCCCCGCTCCCACTAGCACCACCCCGTCACGCACTTTAGGGGGGACCTTAACAGGATTTAGGTCATAGGAGAACAGATGCAGGCCAGGCAGGTGGTCTAGATCAGGCAAGGAAGGGATCTGATTGTGGTCCAAGTCCAGGGTCTCCAAGTACTCCATGCGCATCAGCACTTTCGGGAACTTGGTGAAGCGGTTGCTATAGAGCCAGAGGCCCCGTAGCTGTTCCATGCGGCACAGACTATTGGGCAGATCCCTTATCATATTGTCTCCCAGCTGCAGTGAGCTAAGGTTGGGCAATTTCATGAGGAGCCCGGGGAAATGCTGGAAGTAGTTACCGTCCAACCAGAGGCAGCGCAGGTTCTCCAGGTTGACCATCTCCACAGGCACAGTTAGGAGCTTGTTGTTGCTCATGTAGAGGTGGGTGAGGTTGACCAGCTCGCACACAACTAACGGTATATCGTCAAACTTGTTCTGGTCGAGACCCAGCACACGCAGCTTTTCCAGCTGGGCAAAGGCGTTTGGTAGCTTCTGCAAACGGTTGTTAGAGAGGAACAGCTTCTCCAGATGTTTCAGTGAGCAGATGCGGGTCGGCAGGTTGCTTAGGCCTAGGAAGGTCAGGCCTAGCAGTGATTCCCCAGATTCAACACTATCCTCCACCAGTGGTGGCAGTTCCTGGTCATAATACGGCTCATCCTCCTCTTTTTTCTTCTGCTCTGCCCCCTCCTCACCCTCCTCTGCCACCCCACCACCATCTCCCCCTTCCGCGGCCTCCTTCTTAGACGAGTTGCCCATGTCCTCTCCCTGCGTCCTTCCTCCCCTCCCCCGTCAGCACTGGGACACAATCAGACGGCAGGACGGCGCTGGGGCTCTGCTGCCCTTCACTGCAGCCACGCTCAGCTGGTGGGGTAACCCGGCCACAAAGCAGGTGCCCGCCGGGGGCATGGTGGCTGCAGCACTCAGGACGTTCACATTTTCAGGCCCCTCATTACTATACACAGGAAAAACCTCAGGGACAATTTCAGCTCACGTTTTCTGCACGACTTTAACTGTGATGTAGTTCACGGTCAGCTCTATGCTGGTTTTTCTTCTATCTCCAATGAACATGCACCTACCGAGGTACATATAACGTCAGCAAGAACATTTATAATAATATGATCAAATCGTCTTCCTCACACACCCAATATATTCACCAATTCCCCTTGTCCTCCACCAAGCGGGGGCTGGCGGATTGTAGGGAGTTTGTTTTTAAAGCGCGGCAGGTCCGAGATTTGCCTTCATCTACTTCAAGTCCTCCATGTAGCGCCAGCAGCCCGTCCCGGTGTTTTACTTTATATTCCAGTTCTTGCTTCTTACAGGCTATTTCTGCAAACTTATCTTAAGATATTTCAGCTTCGGTGCCGCTTTATAATTTCCAGAAGAGCTTGTCAGACGTCTAACCGGACTGCCCGAAACTCACCAAAAGAAATCCGCGGCTCACGCCCCCCGCCGTGCAGCTTTCAGCCCCCCTGTGCGACCTGACAGACGGCAAACAGTTCAGCCAAAAGTCCGCGACTTCCAGTCCGCTTCTGCCGTAAATGCGCTGAAATAGCTCTGCGCATAACGATTTCTACCCGCAATCTTTAATTATGTCTTGATTTTGCTTGCTTTTTTATTTTCCCGTTTTATGGTTTGACATATAGCGCCAGTCGGGACCGCAGCAGATGCCGAAGGACAGTCCCATCCCAGTCGGACTCCCCGTACCGCTCTGTTTCACTTTCCGCCGACCTCTCGCTTTTTGGGTTTGCGTAAAGCGTCGCTTAGGACAGGCTCCCCCCTAGCAACTGGAGCAGGGAAACAGGAGTCAGTGCGATCACATGGCAGAGGAAGAGACCGGTAGAGGCGAGCAATTGGGGATAACAGACAGGGGATATGTTGTATGTGCTAGTAGAGAACATTCAGTTTCCATAAAATGTCAAAAACTGCCCGCGTTTTTACAGCATCCTGTGTTTATTTGGTCGAGAATAGTTTACTGTTTTAATCAAACAGTATTAGTTATGATTGCCTGGATCGTTAAAACACCATTCACAGCTATGAAAAAAACAATATTTAGTTTAATTAATTTTTTTTAACTTTTATTAACAGCATTACATTGCTGTTGCTCTAAGTAGACTTGATCAATAAAGCTTTATGGGTAAAGTCTGCTGTTGTTCTTAACCTGCTGTTCTAAACCTGTCTTATTCTAGCTGATGTTGCCCTCTGGTGAGACTCCATTCTCAGTACACAAAAATTAAAGTGTTTACACTGCCGTGACAAAGGAGACACACGTGGCATACTGCGGCTCCCACGCTAGGGGCGCTATCTGCACTGTCATGAATGGCAAACATTGTCAGGTTTGGGGGATGGGTTTGAGTGATATGTATCCTGTAAAGTCTGGCATGAAGTCGCAAATCTATAAAGAACAGGCAACAGCTGGGAGGTAACGACTGGGAGATATGGCTAAATTCACAGATGAGAGCTGAACTCCGGGAAGAGTTAAAGATTACACGCCTTCTGTAACACCCCAAACACACCGAATGCACATTTGAGGACTTTCGGTTGTCACACAGATGCATGCATGTGTGTCCACACACACACACACACACACACACACACACATACAGAAAGCAAGAGAGTCCTGTAATCACATCGTTCTGAGGACCGCTCATTCATTTTTATGGCAAAAATGCTAACAATGACACCCTTAGCCCCCACCCAGCCCTAACCATAGCCATAAGTAACCAAGCAAAATGCACAGGTTTTTGTATTTTTAGCTTTTTGATTGGAGTCACGGATTTTTATAAAACTGATTTTCCTGGTCCCCATAAGGTAAAAAAAAGGGCATTCATCACCTTGTGGGGACATTTAGTTCCCACAACGTAAGGTATATCTGGATCACCCACCCACACACACACGTACATATATGTATGCAGAGTCACATTCTAAACTGATTCCAAATTGTCCTTTTGTGACTTTGCCTTCATGAATGCCTCAATCCCTTTGGTTTTAAATAAATATATTAAGTTCTCTAAATAAGTGCCTCTTCAGTAATTGCCGCCCAAGGCAGCTGCCTTTGTCACCTCTGGGATCGACTGGCCCAGCTCAAAATCATTTGTACTTATACCCATTTTAGCAGTTTAATAAAGCTCTACGAATCACACATATCACTAACTCAAAAAAAAAAATAGCTTGAAGATCCACACAGGCCACTGACACTACAAACCAATCCTAAGATTTATACAGATCACTAGTTCCATGTTTAAAATCCCTGAAATATCCCTAACAACACTGCTCAACCAATGACAAAGAACAGCAAAGACTTTGATTTTCTCTTTCTCTGGTATACCCTAATTCTACTCTCCATTCATTTTTCTCAAAAGTTCATCATGATTCTGTTCTTTACTTCCTGTGGGAAGTACAGGACAGGTACATTTTCAGAAGCAACCAGAAGGGGGAGCACTCAGCCTTGCACTAGTCACTAATTACTGAACATCACCCTTGAGCCACGCCCCTTTTTGTAATTAATTCATTTTGACATGAAAACACAAAATTAATTTTCTTCAGTGATGTGAGGCATCAGGGAGATTGAATTTAAATTTACATTTTATGCTTGCTTTGTGTAATTTATAGTTTAAAATGCGTGCCAAAAATGGAACACATCTACACCACCAATAATAATGTTCATTAACAAAATACCAACAGACAGTGTGGCTGTATTCATAGAAGAAGATAAAATAATTCAAAGTGATAAGTCTCAGTTTTAATCTGTGTGGGAAACGGGAAAGTGATTTGGTTTCAAATCATTCTCTAAAATCAGCTGTTAAAATCAGCTCCAATCTGTCATCAGAATCACTTCCACTGTGTGGTTTTTGGTGGCAGGTGCCATTGGACACTGTCAGCACTGATCGTAGACTCCTATAGGTGCAGTGGCTGCTGACATCCTGTAGATACTGATGTCTTCAGCCTTTTGGCTCATGGAAGGATGTGGGTGCAACTATAAACAGTGTAGACCCCCCCTATTCAAATCTGGCCCTCGATTCCAAATCCAGGCCTTGTTTTCAAGTCTCCCAGGTAGTTAGCTTAATAATTTCCGGCTCTAATTGGCCAGAGGCTTCACAACTGGCTCTCAGTTAAAGGAAAGCTGGAAAACCAGCAGTGCTCGGCCCTTGAGGACCGTGATTTGAACAGCCCTGGTGTAGACAGAATGGGAAAGTGCAGGCTGGCGTGAGTCTAAAGAGATTCAGCAGCACATGAAGGAAGGCCAGAGGAGAGGTAACTGGACACTGGTTCAGAAGTGAAGGGCCAAGCGAATTGTTTGTGAGTAGTAAAGAACAATTCTGTGTTCTGATGACTATGGTTACGTGGTGCAAAAGGGTGGGCTGTCTGTGGAGGGTGACACCCCCTGTCCCAGCTTCCTCAGAGGCAGAAGTGGCTGCAGCCTCAGCACATTTGGAGGAAGCGGGGAAGTGGGCAGGAATGCGAAGGAGCTTCAGGTGACAGTGTGACACACATGCAGAGATCTGCACGAACCATTGATACCATCAAGCCTATGTCTATGTTACACCACACACAGACACTTGCACATCTCTGGCATTCCCGGCCTTCGCTCCCAACTCTCCCACATCTCTAAATGTGTGCAACATGCGCATATTCACATCTAAGCTAAATAAATGGCGGTCAAACCCTCCAGATATAAGAAATGTGGTTCCCAGCATCTGCTCAGGGCCCAGGAAGGAGTTGCATCCTTAGCTGTGCTTCCCGGTGATAATGACCATCACCATGTCCATGTCCAAGTGACAACTGAACTCCAGAAAACCAAACCAAAAATAATAATGTCAATAATGATAAACAAATAGCTTTGCTTGGCATTATGTTTTGTCCTGATTTTGTATTTTGATGCTATGGGCCTTTTATCATCCCCAGAGGTTGGGGGGGTGCATTTAAGTCCCTCACTAGTCTCTGGTTCCTTGAGCAAAGGAGACTAAGGGGGGACATGATCCAGGTATATAAGATTCTAACGGGTCTGGATGCTGTTCAGCCAAATGGCTATTTCAATATTAGTTTAAATACTAGAACTCGTGGCCATAAGTGGAAATTAGCGGGAGAACATTTTAAAACAAATTTGAGGAAGCACTTCTTTACACAGCGTGTAGTTAGAGTATGGAATAGTCTTCCTGCTAGTATAGTGCAAGCTAAAACCCTGGGTTCCTTTAAATCAGAGCTAGATAAGATTTTAACAACTCTGAGCTATTAGTTAAGTTCTCCCCAAATGAGCTCGATGGGCCGAATGGCCTCCTCTCGTTTGTAAATTTCTTATGTTCCTCACCTTCCTTCTCCAGCCTTGTTTGCCAAGTCGAACCCCAATTCGCTAACAGCTCTTGCTCATGCTTATTCCCTGCCACCCTCATCATATAGTAACTCCTCCTGCTCCCCCTCCCCCTGATAATCCATTGGCCCTTCTCCTCCATCTAGCCTCACCCCCTCCACCATCCTATCAGCTACGCCATTGTTCCGCCGGTCAGAGGAGGAGTTTTTCAGGATTCCATGTATGACCGGCTCCTGCTGCGGCTCCGGCTCCGGCTCCTGCTCCAGCTCCTGCTCCGGCTCCTGCTCCTTGCTGGATGGCACCGGCAGCCCCTTGAGCCTTATCTTGAGGAACATCTTGGCCTCTATTTCGGCCTGTTTCATGGCTTCCACTGCAGCAGTCTCTTTCTCTGCTTTCATCTTCTTTTTCTTTGCATCCCTGAGATCACGTGCCCCCGCTCCCACTAGCACCACCCCCTCACGCACTTTAGGGGGGACCTTGATAGGATTTTGATCGTAGGAGAACAGGTGCAGGGCAGGCAGGTGGTCTAGGTCGGGCAAGGAGGACATCTTATTATGGTCCATGTCCAGTGATTCCAGGTTCTCCATGTGCATCAGCACTTTCGGGAACTTGGTGAAGCGGTTGCCATAGAGCCAGAGGCCCCGTAGCTTTTCCATGCGGCACAGACTATTGGGCAGATCCCTTATCATATTGTCTCCCAGCTGCAGTGAGCTAAGGTTGGGCAATTTCAAGAGGAGCCGGGGGAAATGCAGGAAGAAGTTACCGTCCAACCAGAGGCAGCGCAGGTTCTTCAGGTTAACCATCTCCACAGGCAAAGTCATGAGCTTGTTGTTGCTCAGGTAGAGGTGGGTGAGGTTGACCAGCTCACACACGACCACTGGCATATCATCCATTTTGTTCTGATCGAGCGCCAGCAGGCGTAATCCTTGCAGCTGGGCCAGGCTCTTCGGCAAAGTCTGCAGCCGGTTATTACATAGGAACAGCTTCTCCAGGAATGTTAACGAGCAGATGCGAGTCGGCAGGTTGGTCATTTTAATGTAGCTCAGGTCCAGGAATGGTTCCTCAGATTCAATACAATCCTCCGTCCGTGGCGGCAGTTCCAGGTCCCAGTCTGGCTCATCATCATCTTTCTTCTTCACCACTACCTCCTCCTCTGCCTCCTCCTCTACCGCCTCCTCACCCGCTCCTCTCATCTCCTCCTCCACCTCATCACCCTCTCCCCCTTCCGCGGCCTCCTTCTTAGACGAGTTGCCCATGTCCTCTCCCTGCGTCCTTCCTCCTCTCCCCTGTCAGCACTGGGACACAATCAGACGGCAGGACGGCGCTGGGGCTCTGCTGCCCTTCACAGCAGCCACACTCAGCTGGTGGGGTAACCCGGCCACAAAGCAGGAGCCCACCAGGGGCATGGTGGCTGCAGCACTCAGGACGTTCACATTTTCAGGCCCCTCATTACTATACACACAAAAAACCTCAAGGACAATTCCAGCTCACGTTTTCTGCACGACTTTAACTGTGATGTAGTTCACGGTCAGCTCTATGCTGGTTTTTCTTCTGTCTCCAATGAACATGCACCTATCCAGGTACATTTAATATCGGCAAGAACAATAATAATAATATGATCAAATCGTCTTCCTCACAAGCCCAATATATCCGCAAGCTCTCTTTGTCCTTCACCAAACGGGGGCTGGCGGATGGGACGCGGTTAATCTTTAAAGCGCGGCAGGTCCGGGATTTGCTTTCATGCCGCCTATTTTAACTCTTTTTTGTTGCTCCGCCAGCCGGTGCCGGTGTTTTACTTTATATCCCAATTCTTGATTCGTTGTGGCTACTTTTGCAAACTTAAGATACTTCAATTTCAGCGCCGCTTTATAATTTCCAGGACATGTCAGACGTCTAACTGGACTGCCCGAAACTCACCAACCGAAATCCGCGGCTCACGCCCCCCGAGGTGCAGCTTTCAGCCCCCCTGTGCCACCTGGCAGACGGCGTTTTCCAATCCGCTTCTGCCGTAAATGTGCTGGAAAAGTCTCGGTGGAAAAACGACTTCTACCCGCAATCTTTAAATTAAATGTTTTGTTTTTGCCTGCTTTTTCTCATTTTCTCGTTTTATGGTTTGACACATAGCGCCAGTCAAGACCACAGCAGATGCCGGAGGACAGTCCCGTCCCAGTCGGACTCCCCGTACCGCTCTGTTTCACTTTCCGCCGACCTCTCGCTTTTTGGGTTTGCGTAAAGCGTCGCTTAGGACAGGCTCCCCCCTAGCAACCGGAGCAGGGAAACAGGAGTCAGTGCGATCACATGGCAGAGGAAGAGACCGGTAGAGGCGAGCAACTGGGGATAACAGACAGGGGATATGTTGTATGTGCTAGCAAAGAACATTCAGTTTCATTAAAATGCCTACAACCAGATATGGGGAAAAATACATCAAAATGTATTTTGATACAAAATTGTATTGTATGTACAATTGTATTGTATTGTGTGTGTATCAAAATAAACTGTAAAATGCAGCCACCAAGCAAAGTATCAAGATAATTTACAGTATTTTGTATACTGAAAATACAAAAATACATTTGACATACTTCTATTCTATATTAATCTGTTCCTTCACAAACACACTGACTCAAATTGCCAAGCATAAGAGCAATATTTTTTCACTGCTTAATGCGAAACCAAGCGAAACAGTAACTATTCTGTAACTAAACTATAACTAAACAGTAACTATTCTGGGAAAAATTAAGAGACCACTCCATACTACATTTTTGAATCCTGGTTTAATGCTGGTTCTGCTGGTTGAAGGCTATGCTGCGAGGCAGGATGCTTCCAGGCTCAGAGTTACTAAGAATGCAGCACACAAGAATAAGGTGAAGCAGGAGACACTGGGAACAACGAAGCACGAGCCAGGTGTCATCAAAAAGCTATGATTTTCTAATGCCAGAGATGACAGTTAACTTTGCCTGATGAATTGGAGGATGACATCAAGTGACCTTCAAAAGGAATGGGAAACATTAAGTGGGGTAAAGTGCACTGGGTGTAAAGTGCACTGGGTGTAAAGTGCACTGGGAGTAAAGTGCACTGGGAGTAAAGTGCACTGGGAGTAAAGTGCACTGGGAGTAAAGTGCACTGCTAGGACATTTATAACAGGTTCCTAGAAGGGGGAGCTAAGACCCAGAAAGCAAGGAAAAATCCTTTCATTACTGAGAAGCAGGGAAGGGTCAGGCTGCAGTTTGCAGAACAATGTATATTTTACACTGACGCATAATCATACAAAGACGCATAAATTGAAAAATGAGTGAAACTGAAAATTTTGCTGTAGTCTCTTCATTTGGTCCCAGAACAGTATAATCTGTAAGCCTAATAATATCAAAATCAACAAGATTTGTTTTGGTTTTTTTTTGTAATTTAATTGACAAATTTGCTTCATTTTTTGCACCATGATGCAAATAACTCAAAACACCAAAATGTAAGACAACAGAGATCCAGCAGCTGACGCTGCTTTGGATCCCAAAAAATTTAAAATGACAAACAAAATTTGCGCACTTCACTCCACAACATCTTGAAGATGTTAAGCATGAATAGGCCTGAATGGAGCCTGTACATCTCGTAAATCGTGATCAGCTGTTGGATCTATTGACCATTTATTAAAATGTCATGCTGGAACAGAAAAGGACCTTCCCCAGACTATCCCCACAAAATTGGAAGCACAGAATTGTCCAAAATATCTTTGCATGCATGACTGTGCCCCAGTGCACAAAGAAAGATTCATAAGGACACGGTTGTGTGAATTTGGATTGGAAGAACTTTATTGGTCCACACAGAGCCCTGATCTCAACCCCATCGAACAGCTTTGAGAACCAGAATGGAGACTGCGAGCCAGGCCTTCACGTCTAACATCAGGGTTTGACCTCACAAATGCTCTTCTGGATGAACGAGCAAACATTCCCACAAACACACTCCAAAATCTTGTGCAAAGCCTTCCCAGAGACTGGCTGTTATACCTGCCAAGGGGAGGACCAACTCCATATTGTTGCCTATGGATTTAGAATTGGATGTTATTAAAGTACCCATGTGAGTAATGGCCAGGTGTCCCAATATGTCCGTATAATTCATTTTGTATATTTTCAAAATACTTAACATCATACTTAAGTTTGATACAAATTATAAAATAAAATTTTGTATTTAAAATAAAATTAATTTATCAGAAATATTGCCCATCCCTGCCTACAACTGCCCATATTTTTATGATACTGATCCAGAATAGTTCACTTCTTTAATAACACAGTATTAGCTATAATTACCTGCAAGCTTAGAACACTGTTCACAGTTATGACAAGAAACTATATTCTGTTTATTTCTTACTTTTAGACAGAAAGGAATGAAAAATGTTGATGTCTCATTCTACCTGGTGAAACTTCGTTCTCAGTAGAAAGAAAATTAAAAATTCACACAGCCCTGACAAAGGAGACCTATAGGGAGGTTCCATTGTTCCTACGTTGGGGACCTTCTGCATTGTCTTCAACGATATTCATTGTCAGGTTTCAGGGAAGGGTACGTATGATAGGCATCCCGTGAAGTCTAGCATGAAGTGACAATTCTATAAAGGACGGGTAACAGCTGGGAGACAAAGGCTGGGGGTGTGACAGGATTCATAGATGAGAACTGAACGATGGGAAGAGTTAAAGGTTATACTTCTTCTGTAACACCCCAAACACGCCCAACGTACATTTGAGGACTTGTGGCTAGTCACACCGATGTACGCACGCACACACACACACACACACACACACACACACACACACACACATACACGCACACACACTGATTACTTTTGTCCCCTTATTGTCTTGAATAGCCTAATGTCTTCGGTTTAGAAAAAAACATGCAGTTCTCTTACAATGCAGACTCTTTTATGCAAAGTGATGCACATTTTTCGAGAAGGGTCAGATAGTCACTGGAGCAAAGAGCCCAACAGTGAAGTCACTCTGCCCACCATGGGATTTGAACTGGTAACCTTCTGATAACAGGCATAGCAACCTAACCCACAAACACTGCCCCCCAGATTATCAATCATGCGGTCTTCCAGTAAAACAGCAAAAGCATACTCTTACAAGTAGAAAAGAAGCACACAAATAATGTATGCATTTATTCAGGGTAATGTACTTGCCGAGTGGGTAATTGCTTTAATCATTTAATGGACACTGAAATTTGGCCTCAGTCTTATATCTGGTCATTCTCTCTTGCTTCTAAGCCAAATCAGCATTTCTGAAAACAGCCCAAAAAATTCACCTTAAGATAAAACCATGTTAAATATCACAATGGGGATTTATCACAGGAACAATCCAATAACAATGAGAGTATTGTGTGGAAATTCAGCCAAATGACTATTTCAATATTAGTCTAAATACTAGAACTCGTGGCCATAAGTGGAAATTAGCGGGAGAACATTTTAAAACAAATTTGAGGAAGCACTTCTTTACACAGCGTGTAGTCAGAGTATGGAATAGTCTTCCTGCTAGTGTAGTGGAAGCTAAAACCATGGGTTCCTTTAAATCAGAGCTAGATAAGATTTTAACAACTCTGAGCTATTAGCTAAGTTCTCCCCAAACGAGCTTGATGGGCCGAATGGCCTCCTCTCGTTTGTAAATTTCTTATGTTCTTATGTTCTTATTAATATTTTCTTTGTAGCAGGAAAGCTAATTGTAGGTAATTTGTCCCACTGTAGATTGTGATTCCTTCCTCATGCAGGTGGTAGAAGCTTCATATGAATATGAAGGTCATATTCACCCCAGTCTGTTGCACTAAGTTGACTTACTAACTGTATTCTTGTCACACGCTTTTTCTTAACAAAATCATTGATACTTTCTAAAGGCTTATTGAATATCTAAGAATCGCACAGACAACCGACTCAAGCATTACAGCTGTCAGATCCACACAGACTGCCAAGAACCAGTTGTAAGATTCACACAGATCACTGAGTACTAGGGGTGTGACGGTTCAGAACAAACCTCGGTTTAGCGTTCATGGTTCAGTGCAATTTCAGCACAACAGGGAACATTATTTATTATTAAAACTGCAAACACAATTAGGAACTGATGCAAACCAAAGGTAATGCGTCTTTCAAAGTGCCTGAAAAACAAAACCTACGAGATGCTTATCTGCGCATTTTAATTAATAATAATAATAATAATAATAATAACACCACAGCAATCCCATTGAACTAAATCCCGTCTATACATGTACTACGTCTTGTACTTCCCATGTGAAGGCATGAAAAGTACACTTTCAGAAGCAACCAGAAGGGGGAGCACTCACTCGTGCATAAGTCATTAATTAGTGAACATCACCCTTAAGCTACATCCCTTCGCCTAATTTTGACATGAAAACACAAAATAAATTTTCTTCACTGATGTGAGAAATGAAGGAGATTGAATTTAATTTACATTTTACGCTTGCTTTGTGTAATTTACAGTTTGAAATGTGTGGAAAAAATGGCAGAAGTGGCTGCAGCCTCAGCACATTTGGTGGAAGCGGGGAAGTGGGCAGGAATGCAAAGGAGCTTCAGGTGACAGTGTGACACACATGCAGTGATGTGTCCCAAACGTGGAGATTTGGGAACATCAGCTTGAAGAAGACAAATCATCATTATCATCTGATATAGAATTTACATCCAGCTAAATCAATATTTCAATTAAATAAATTCAAATTCCCATGATCTTTCCTATAGCATTCCAATAGACAAACAGAGTGTCATTAGGAATAAAGATATGCACTGAGGTTTGTGCCCATAGCCTCTAGGACAGGCTCCAGGATGCTCCCAATGACCCCGAATTGGACAAGGGGTTACAGAAAATGGATAGATGGATAGATTGGTGGATGGACATGTACTACGGTTGCACAATATTGGAAAGATTCACATTAAGATATTTGAAATTTTGTGATAAATACTGAGTTATTTAAGAAACATAAAAGGAGTGGAAAACATACCAAAATAAACTCTAGCCACCAAATGAGTCTGTCAAGTAAACAAATCAGTGCTGACAAATCACTTGCTTTTCTTCAGTATCATCTCCACGCCTCCTTAAATATTCCTGTACTGCAGAAGATGGATGGGTTTTGGTGACCAGTTCTTGTTCGCTTTTCTCCTCACATATCTTTGTTAATTTCTCAGTGCATCACACTGTCTATGAGTGAGTTCAACAATAAGGACAAAAATGATTATTACTGGCAAAAGCATCGGCAGTAAACTTTAGACTGACTTTAAAAATATACTAGATATTCTTGAAAAGGAATTTAACATTGAAATTGCAAAGCTTTCTAAGTTGTTTCCTCTGACAGGGTAAAAATGTTTTCTTTTTAACAATCTCAGCCCAGCTGACTATCATGGTCCTCGCAACATGATATTAACATTGCACATCGTTCAGGCCTAACATGTACATAATAAATGCTGAAACATTCTTTTGGGCCATAGCAAAGTACTCAAGTCATCCACAGAAATGTAATGCCGTCCTGATAAATGATATATATAAATTTATAAAAAATGTGTAGAGAACAAATGACTTTATGGACATTAAGCAATGTGGTGTTTCATTCATGAATTTAATTCCAACAGAATGATCAACAAACTGCATTTTCTGTTTTTAAAGAAAGTAAGCTATATATATATATATATATATATATATATATATATATACAAGAAACTAATAAAATATAGCTTTACGATTTAATAATGCTACCTAATCTTAATTTGCATAATAATTTAAATTTCAGGGGGTGTTTCAGGGGGTGTTTCAGGAACTGCGATGATTAATACTGCCCTACAAAGGCAAAACTTAGTTACTACGATGACACTGAAACTGGGAAAAAGTTGAACTAAGATATTTTGTCATGAGACTAACCAAAGCCTAAGAGACCCGATTTTGGTCATAACGCAATTTCGATGAAATATGCAATTACAGTGATTTGCTTTTGTATGGCGGAATACTCATAATCTTGTAGCATCCAGAATACATGAATCATCTATGTCACACCCCACACAGAAGCACACACAGTTGCACGTCTCTAGCTCTCAGTTACACGTCCTGTTCTTTGCTCCCATCATACCCAAGTGTCTAAATTGTGCAGCATGTGCACATGTTTACATCCAGGCTGCTCAGTGACCGGCAAGGAGTTGTATCCTTAACTGTGCTGCACAATGCCAGTGACAAGTGAACTCCAGAAAACCAAACCAAAAATAATGTCAATAATGATAAACAAATAGCTATTGTTGGGCATTATGGTTTTTGCTGATTTTATACTTTGATGTTCTGGGCCTTTTATCATCTCCAGGAGGGCAGTGAGGGGGGGGGGGAGGAGATCATGTCCCTCACTAGCACCTCTCTGGTTCCTCACCTTCCTTCGCCAGCCTTGTCTGCCGAGTCAAACCCTGATACACCACTGGGTCTTGCTCGTACTCCATGCCATCCTCATCATACAGTAGCTCCTCCTGCTCCCCATGACATTTCATTGGCCCCGTACCCTCTGCCATCCCATCAGCCACGCCATTGGGCCGCCGGTCAAAGGAGGTGGAGTTTTTCAGGATTCCATGGATGATTGGCTCCTGCTCTTGCTCTGGCCCCATGCTAGATGATATGGTGTTGGACTTCGTGAGCCTCATCTTGAGAAACTTCTTGTTCTCCATCTCAGCATTCTTCTTGGCCTCCGTTTGGGCAGCCATCCTCTGATCATCCTTCTTCTTCTGCCTTTTCTCCAGGTATATATCTGCCCCCCTTCCCACCACCAATGCCTCCTCACGCACAAGCGGGGGATATTTCACCATATTATGGTCGTAGGAGAACAGGCGCAGGGCCGGCATGTGATCTAGTTCGGGCAACTTGGTGAGCCTGTTGTTGTCAAAGTCCAGGATCTCTAAGGCCTCCATGCGCAGTAGCACGTTTGGAAGCTTCGTGAAACGATTGCCATAGAGCCAGAGGCAGCGCAGTGCTGACATGCACCACATATTATTGGGCAGATCCCTTATCATATTGTCCCCCATCTGCAGCACACTCAGGTTGGGCAATTTCACGAGGAGCCGGGGGAAATGCTGGAAGTAGTTACCGTCCAACCAGAGGCAGTGCAGTTTGCGCAGGTTGACCATCTCCACAGGCAAGGTCAAGAGCTTGTTGTTGCTCAGGTAGAGGTGGGTGAGGTTGACCAGCTCGCACACGACCACTGGCAGATCATCCATTCTGTTCTGATCGAGTGCCAGCAGGTGCAGTCCTTGCAGCTGGGCCAGGCTCTTCGGCAAAGTCTGCAGGCGGTTATTACTCAAGTACAGTTTCACCAGGTATGTTAGGGAGCAGATGCGATTCGGCAGGTTGTACATTCTACAGTAGCTCATGTTCAGAATCATTTCTTTAGATTCAATATCATCCTCTACCCGTATAGGCAGTTCCTGGTCCCACTGCGGTTCTTCCTCTTCTTTTGCTGTAATCTCATCCTCCTCTTCCTCATTCTCTTCTACCTGCATCTCGCCCTGTCCGCCCTCCTCTTCCACCTCACCACCCTCTCCCCCTTCCGCGGCCTCCTTTTTAGACGAGTTGCCCATGTCCTCTCCCTGCGTCCTTCCTCCCCTCCCCTGTCAGCACTGGGACACAATCAGACGGCAGGACGGCGCTGGGGCTCTGCTGCCCTTCACTGCAGCCACGCTCAGCTGGTGGGGTAACCCGGCCACAAAGCAGGAGCCCACCGGGGGCATGGTGGCTGCAGCACTCAGGACGTTCACATTTTCAGGCCCCTCATTACTATACACACAAAAAACCTCAAGGACAATTCCAGCTCACGTTTTCTGCACGACTTTAACTGTGGTGTAGTTCACGGTCAGCTCTATGCTGTTTTTTCTTCTGTCTCAAATGAACATGCAACAAACCCAGGTACATATAATGTCGGCAACAACAATTGTAATAATAATATGATCAAATCGACTTTCTCACAAACCCAATACATTCACAAGCCCCCTTTATCCTCCACCAAGCGGGGGCTGATCGATGGGAGGGAGCTTATTTTTAAAGCGCGGCAGGTCCGAGATTTGCTTCCATGAACTTTCTCCCATTTGTTTCGCCGGCAGCCAGTCCCGATGTTTTATGTTATATCCCAATTGTTGCTTCGTACAGGATACTTTTGCAAACTTATCTTAAGATATTTCATCTTCGGCGTCGCTTTGTAATTTCCAGAAAAGCTTGTCAGACGTCTAACCGGACTCACCAAAAGAAATCCGCGGCTCACGCCCCCCGCCGTGCAGCTTTCAGCCCCCTCAGTGTGACTTGGCAGAAGGCAAAGTGAAACTGTTCAAAAAGTCTTCCAGTCCGCTTCTCCTGTAAATATGTTCAAAAAGCTCCGTGCAAAGCGATTTCTGCTCCTTGTCTTTAATTATTATTTCTTGTTTTTGCGTTTTAATATTTTACCCCCACTTATGGTTTGACATATAACGCCAGGTGACGGAGGACGGTCTCGGTCCCGTCCCAGTCGGGCTCCCGTCCGCTCTGTCGCACTTTCTGCCGACCTCTCTGTATTTTTTTGGAGTTTGCCTAAAGCGTTGCTTAGGACAGGCTCCCTCCTAGCAACCGGAGCAGGGAAACAGGAATCACTGCTATCACATGGCAGAGGAGAGCTACTGAGGATGACAGAAAGGGGATAGGTTGTATGTAGAGTTGCCACCCATTCCCAGTTAAAAAGGCATCTTATTTTTATTTGCTCCATAATAGTTTACTGCTTTACTCAAATGACTTTATTTATGATTGCATGTATAGTTAAAGCACTGTTCACAAAAAAAAACTATTTTGCTAAATTTATTTATTACTTTTTAGAATAATGCTCCATTGCTGTTGTTTGAAACAGAAAGCATCCTGTCTCATATCTTCTTCCTGATAGGTATCTGATAGGTATCTCAGTACACCCTGTCCTGACAAAGGAGACATCCATGCAGATACTGAGGTTCCCACCAGTCGGATGGACATGCATGTTCTTATCCCATTACCAAGTACAGCAATTTTACTGGGAACAAGTTCTGGTGAGATCTGAGCTCTGGTCTTCCACTTCACAATCTGCAATCCTGACCACATCAGCAAGGTCAAGGGTCCTTAACGAGGCTCCTGCAATCAGTTCGATATGCCACTTTATTTACTACAGTATCTGCTGTGCCTCTCTGTCATCAAAAGATCTTTAAACAAGTCCTGAGTCACCTCTGTGAAAAACCACACACGGCTCAGATCAGTTACTGAATCAGCACGGTTATCACTATAAGAGTAATAAAGATGTAGTATGACGAGCAGTTCCACAGCAGCTGAACGAACTAAAATCAGGGATGTAATTCAAATGGAGGATGGAGGATAAAATCAGCCAGGTTATGTTCACTAGCTTCTCCATAACCTGGTTGTTGCGAATGACACATTGCTCATCCAGTGCATCTCTGATTATTCCACACAGTCAATGGAACATGCATTATCTAATTTATTGCTTCACCTTCCTAACAGGAATAGAGACATTATGCTCAAAAAAAGACTGATTAAAAAACTGGAATTCTGATCTCTAAAATGCTTATTAAATATCTGTCTGATGTCATTTATGACGAAAGTTTTTGCAGAGCCCTAGGCTTCACTGCTGGCGCCAAACCCATCACCCTTGCTGTCCCCCTGCACCCCCACCATCGGCATCCGAGACAAAGTGAAATTGTCTTGCTAAGTCGACACCATGTCGCCTAATGGGGTTGCCTGGCACTGAATATAATACATCCAAAGCAGGTCATCTCTACCAGAAGGAACATTGTTCATGCTTGGAAACACGAGCAGGAGTTTCAGCGATGCTTTCTGCGTCGTCCTGAATGACAGTCATTGTCAGGTTTGAGTGACATGTCAAGTCTAGCATGAAGTCACAAATCTATAAAGGTCCTGGAACAGCTGGGAGACAAAGGCTGGGGGTGTGACAGAATTCATAGATGAGAACTGAACGATGGGAAGAGTTAAAGGTTATACGTCTTCTGTAACACCCCGAACACGCCCAACGTACATTTGAGGACTTGTGGCTTGTCACATGAATGTATGCGTGCACAAACAAACACAAACACAAACACACACACAATCACAGACACACACACACACACACGTATCACAACACAGCACACATACACATATAGTCCCGTTCAAGAATTATTATGTGAAGCAGCATAACTCTTCAAGAAAGTAGTATTTTTGCAGCATTTTGTGTGAAACTATTGCATAGTACAGCTAAGATAATTTGCTTTACCTTTGTCACGGTGCTGTATTCTCAGTAATTGTCTGTCTGCTTTCATGGTTAATTTACATGATGTCATCATATTGTTGCCCTGCAAACTGACACGACACATTGTGCCCTGTAATCTTTAACAAACCTTTCCATGACACAATCAACCCATGCATTCATGAATTTACGGCTCATTCATCTATATTAACAGTACACTTTTGCTTCCAACTCACCTTTAAAATTCCCGTGTAATTTATGCATTTATATAGTTTAATGCACTTACCTATAATTGCTTTAAATCATCTCATGGACATTGAAATATGGCTTCAGGTTTATATCTGCCCATTTTGGTTGGCTTTGAATTCAAATTGGCATTTATGAAGACAGCCCATAAAGATCCACCCGAAAATAAGATGATGTTAAATATCATCATGAGTTTGTAGCATGGCAACAGTCCAATCGCAGTGAAAAAGCTGCATTCATGATAAAATGGTTCAAGGTGTTAAGACTGGATTTTAACTCTCTTTACTCTGAGTCAGACGGGAAGTAATTTGGTTTCAAAGCATTCTGCTATGTCATCCCTCTATAATAGTAAAATCAGCTCTGAATTTTTATCAGAATCACTTCCACTGTGTGGTTCTTGGTGGCAGGTGCCATTGGATGCTCAGTCAGCACTGATCATAGACTCCTATAGGTGCAGTGGCTGCTAACATCCTGTAGATACTGTTGCCTTCAGCCTTTTGGTTCATGGAAGGTTCTGGATGCAGCTGTAAGCAGTGGAGACAGAGTGGGAAAGTGCAGGCTGGCGTGAGTCTAAAGAGATTCAGCAGCACATGAAGGAAGGCCAGAGGAGAGGTAACTGGACACTGGTTCAGAAGTGAAGGGCCAAGCGAATTGTTTGTGAGTAGTAAAGAACAATTCTCAGTGTTCTGATGACTATGGTTACGTGGTGCAAAAGGGTGGGCTGTCTGTGGAGGGTGACACCCCCTGTCCCAGCTTCCTCAGAGGCAGAAGTGGCTGCAGCCTCAGCACATTTGGAGGAAGCGGGAAAGTGGGCAGGAATGCAAAGGAGCTTCAGGTGACAGTGTGACACACATGCAGAGAAATTACTTCAAGAGAAAAACGAGGAACCAAGAAAATATAGATTAACGATTAAATAATGCTCTATCATCTTAACTAGTTTGGCTCAAATTATTTCAGTTATAGGGGGTGTTTCATAACTGGATGACCTGTAATACTCTGGTTTCCTTTGGCCATCGAAAACATGCAGCTATTTGGATTGTATTGCTAAATTGCCCACAGTGTGTCACTGAGTGTGTGTTTGCCTCGTGGTCGGCTTGCATCCCAAGTGGGGGTGCGTCCTGCCCTCTGCATTATGCAGCCCCAGAATCCAGGCCTGCACCCCCACACTGTAAGGAATGAGCGCTGTAGAAGATGGTCGGAGAGCTAGGTAACCATACTGACTGACTGAATAGCCTATACACATGGAAAAAAATAATAATAAATCCTTTAGGAGCAAAATAATCGTTAAAACAAACCTGACCGGCAGAATATTTAGGAAAGTTATCCCACTAATGAGGTTGTGGAATACTATCTCTACAACTTTGCTTTTTGTTATCTGAGAAGCCATTGAGACTTACAGAAATGTACTCATTATTTACATCATTCATTTTACCACACAAAACGTGGTTGTGGATATAAAACTAATCAAGTGACATTTCAAAAAGTAGGAAAGCTATTAAGCCATCGTTCATAAAGGTTGCAAATCTAGATTCTAAACTGTTAACTTTACTAGAACTAATGTTTTGCAGATTGTGCCTTAGAAACTATTAAATATAAATGGTTTGGATAGACTAGTGGGAAGGAAAGTAAATAAGCTTAGGGTAGAATAACAGGCAGATCCATTTAAGCATTCAAGTAGCCAGTCATTAATCTGGCTTAATGGGGTGTGCTAACTGGAGAGTGCAGTGGTGTGGACTTTTCTGGAGTTTTTCAGCCATGACACTCCTGCTGTATGGACAAAGCACCCTGTTTACAGTGCATCTGCCTCTCGCATCACTAACTGGCCATAACTATCGTTTTGAGTTATGAGTCACGTGCCATGAAGCATTTTAACTGGAATGAGAGGGAGCAGTGAAAGGGATTTTCAGTCGTCTGCAATGACTACATGTGATGCCGCTTCTGGGATTACAGTATCGACATCCAATCTATCCATAAAATAGAAAATAAATCATGATGTTCGTAAATGGTAGCCAGTCCACGCCTGTCTGACACTGAGACATGCGAATGGGATGGAATGAATCTTTTCGTAGAATTACCGCAAATATCTGTTTAAATGCTATATGTATAATGAACAGAGTAAGGCATTTTTTGGCATTGGTTAATTGTGATTTTTTTCCATTTTATTTTAAAACCATTTATTAACCTGTTAGAAAATTGTTTAATAAAATTATACCTGGGGTCAGAAAGACCCTCCTCCTTGGACTTTCCCGATCATCACTTTTGCTGCCGTCACCTCTCAAGCCCAGACTGCCCTCGTCAAAAAGCCCTGAGCAACACGTTACCTCAGGCAGCTTAGCCGCCTTGTCATACTAGCTCTCTATAAAGGTTTAATGACAAACACTAGCTTAAAGTTCCACAGGCTGAACGACATGACACAAAGTGAAGAGGAAAAAGCATCACAGGAAGAGGCAGAGCAAGGGAAGACAGTGGAGGAAGTCTGATGATGAAGGTCTGGGGGATTAGTACAATTTACAGGGAAGTCTTCACAATGAATATTAAGAGAGCAGAGCTGAGAGAGACGAGGAGTTAGACTTTTAGCGAAGTCAATAAGCACAAAAACACAGCGACAAAGGGGTAATCACACAATGAAACAGAAAAGAGGGTTTCATGGGCCTGAATCAGCTATGTTTGCAGAATGGCGTCTTAATTAATAATTAAGTTTTTTTGGTGCCTGACACTTCTCAGTGGAACATTATACCACTGTGGTAAGCATTATAGCTCCACATAAATATGCACTTTAACCCTCCATTTCATTCTGAACCCACTGATTTCCTCCTTGGCAACAATTTACAATATTTGCAGAAATAGCTATACTATATTTGAGAAAATGTCTGTCAAAATTATCGATTTATAGCGCCCTCTTCTGGTGAAGCATGTTGCTAACATTATGTGCACCTCCCACTTACATTTATTTATTTATTTATTCATCAGGCACTAGTGTCCAAAGTAACAAAAGAAGTGGCACATAATACATCGCAAACATACCGCTGTTAAGGAGTCAACTTACGTACAATTGATGCTGGGCTAAGCTTCCAGTGAGTGACCAGTAACAACTGCACGATAGCACAGTGTTGCAAAAAGAGCTACAAAAAAATAGCGCGGAAAAAGAACATCAGAAAAAGCAAAGCACAGTGCATGCAGTAATACCAAGGAAAGCTATTCCAATGGAACAGTCTGCAAAAACAGCGGGATGGGGAAGTTTACCGCGATGCGTGGGTGAGGTGAAGTTTAGGTGTTCCTGTGACTTGGCTTTTTAGGAACAGATACTGACAGAAAGGCTCCTCTTCATCTGTTACATTCTAGACTGTCGATGGAGGTTTGATATTATGACGCATTTCTATGTATTCCATACATCTTCTGCAATGAGCCTGGACCACACAGGACAGTCCATCACAGGGCACACACATTAACACAACATGGGCAGTTTACAGATAGCAATTCACATAAGTGTTGAAAGAAAACTGGGAAAACATCTACACATAACAAAGAACATACACACACACACACACAGGTTTGTAATTATATCTTTGATTTCTATGGGGAAAACTCTAATCCCAACATGACAACCCTAACCATAAGTAACCAAACAAAATATGAGACTTTTTGGCATTTTTAGTTTTTTGATTGAGGACACGGATTTATTTTTATATAAAATTGAGTTTCCTGCTGTGGGGACCAAAAAAATGTCCAAATGACAGGTTTTTTTTTATCACATTGTGGGGACATTTACACACACAGTGTAATATATACATAAGCCCCCCCCCCCCCCACACAGAGAGAGAGACTGAGAGACTGAGACAGAGACTGGGGCATGATTCACACCCAGCGAGTTCCCCCCATGAGGCACCCTACTATGCTGTTACTCCTCCCATCCGGTACAGGGTCATGTCACTTACAGTCAGGCTGGGGCTGGACCCAGGAAGCCCGGTGTATAAGGCTGGGGACGCCTTGCATGGCCTGTACATTGTCAACTATTCATCTTAATGTTCCTGGCAGTAATAATACCACATAATGACAGAGAACAGCTGGCTGTTTACAGATGAAGAAGTAGAACACCTGTTCTATTAAGTTCATTTTATTAATTGTGAGGCTACCTCTAGATGAACATGCTGTTCTCTCCTTGGTGATTTACTTAATGAGCTGACAGCATGACTTTAATGAAATCACCCAAAAAGTAAACATTTATCAACTCATTAGACAATTTTAGGAAAGACGTGGTATTACTGGCATCTTAAACGGAAGTAGTCAGGGTTTTGTAAATGTTTAAATTTACATAGTAATTAAAATAGATCTCGCTAATTATATTCATTCTCCAATGAGCTCTAGAAAGTAAAGAGCATATAGCAGTTCACACTTTTGTAAGACTTAGGCTTATATAGGTATAACAAGAGGAAATCGAAGTGAGAAAATTTTAGCGAGACATTTACTATCGGTTCCTGTAACAGCTGTACACATCGTTGCTCACCCCCACCCACGAATGCGGATTCTTTAGTCATGTGTAAATCGACTGTGAAAATCTTGCCAGTAAAGGCGTGATATTACCGACAGGGTCTCGGTAAACGTAAAACTCTCCGGAGTTTTCAATTTACGCCGAGAGAATTCAGAAGAGTCGCTGGGGGTTCAGGATCATAATAACAAAGGTTTGGGACCGCGGTAAAATACCGGCTCTCCTATTGCTAATGATACTATATAGAATAAATGTGACAAAACTGATTTTAGTGTTTGGACTTTTCAGAGATGAGTGCGCAGGTAAGAACAGATTTCCTCCGTCGACATCGATTTTCTCCTTCGGTAAACACATGCAGATGGGTCACTGCATACTGTGTATAGATGGATTGATGTACTTCTTTGTTATCAGGGTTTTCACGCGTCTGGCGTAACTCGCGCTTCACAATTTTCACAATTGTATTGTGTCTTAATTACTATGAAGTGAAAAACTCTCGCTGTTATGCTTGGCCAATTGAGTCAGTGTGCTTGTGAAGGAACAGGTATTTTTTTAAAAATACGAAATACTGTAGCTTATGTTGATACTTTGCTTGGTGGCTGTATTTTGTAGTTTACTTTGATACACCTACAAATAAGGTATTTTGTATCAAAGTACATTTTGATGTATTTTTGCCCATCTCTCTGTATATGTATCTGAATAACATTAACAAAAACAATATTTGACACTATATGTGACTAAGACATTATGCATTGCTTACTGAGGAGATGCGTGAGAGCAGCTGATCAAACTATACGATGTTGTTGGTTTGGTCTTCCCAGGTGAAGAGGTCTTTTCGCCCCTAGGAGGGCAAGCTAAACTAGATCCCAAAGTGGGCCGTAAACAAATCTTGAGCATCACTTGGAAGTCTGGTCCACACAAGGCAGCGGAATGGGACGGTCCTGATACTCAGGTGGATTATTATAAGATGTGTGAACACAAATGTGAACTGAATAACATCACTGGGGTGCTAACAATTAAATTACTAATGGCGGATGATAACAAGAATTATTCCGTTGAAATAAATGAAACAGGACTTCCAATACATTTTCAGCTAACTGTACTCTGTAAGTAATATTTTATTCTTCTTTATTTAAAAAAAACTTGCTTGTATAAAATTGCAGCGAATCATATGAGACTAGCTGTATAAAACTGAAGATCACCTCTTTCGTTTTTATTTCTCGGTAGTTTTAAACCTTTTTGTTTTTGTATTTTTCTTTTTTAAGAAATATGTCTTTCCCTGTGCTCTGATGTTTCCAAAAAATGCCTGGGGTTAAATCGGAAACTGTTGAAATAAATGTACAATTTTGGAACAATGACTTGTAGGAGATCTGATAACATCCAGTAATTTTTAAATAGTGTGTAATATAAAGCAATATATTATACACTGAGTTTCCTCAGTGGTTGAAACCTTCTAGAATCCTTCTACTTTGATACCACAACTGAGAAAAGTGAACTGGACAAGGAAATCAGTTAACCCACAGTTAAGAGATGGACTACATGAGCAGGGGTGTAGATTTGGGTATGGACTGTGGGGGTATGACCTTACCCAACTATGGGAGTGCTGAGTGTGTTTAGGGGGCAGGGGGTTTGGGGCTGACAAAGCCAAACCTAAGTCTTTGTTCATAAGAAATGTAACCAATTACTCTTCTCACTCCATAAATCCTGATGAAATGTCATTGTTTTTATACCAGGTACTTTTTTAACTTTTACTTTGCATGACTAAATATTAGTTCTGGTTAAATGAGTTATTCCAGTTAGTAATTCCATTGCTGGTCTTTATTTTTATGTCAGACTTTCCTTTACAGACTGTCTCCACCAATTAAAGACTGAAAGCTAATATAATGTGAAATCAATCAGTTACTGAAATATTTGGATTTTGTTTAATCCTGATTTACTACACAGAAGATGACCGATCCAGTTCTGTTTAGTTCCCTTTTGTCACTGTGGAATTACTACTAAATGTGTAAACAATATGGAGGACAGGCAGTCATTTTAGTGACCTTTCTGATCTGTACTTCATTTGTGTCCTCCTCCTTCGTAGCACCAGTCCCCAAACCCAGCATCACTTACACGTGTAACGAGACAGCCTGTACCTTGTCCTGTGATGGCAAGGATGCCAAACACACTTCCTGGAAGCTCCTCTGGAAGGAAAATGATAAGGAAAGCAGCGGTGAAAGAGTGCTGACTGTTTGGAAGAGTGATCACCTGAATAAAACCTACACCTGCATATGGAGTAATCCTTTGAATGAGGCAACGAGTGAGTCTATCTCTGAGAAAGACCTGTTTCCCCAAAGTGAGTAAACTAAGGCCCTATTTCTTTGGAGCTGGTCGCAATTGTTTTGTGAAATTTAATCTAGCATTTGTAGCTGGTTTATTTAAGAGCGTATGTCTTAACAGATATGATTTGCAGTTCTAAGTTTGGGGGTTATCTGAGAATGTGGACTTCTGTCAGTTTTTTGTAAGATGATGTGTCTTGTGGATTTATGGTATCTATATGTCTTAGATTCTCTGCAAGGAAAAAGCTGGATTTTGATTCTTGCGGTTTTTGTCCTGGCATTTGCCGTCCTGGTCATCACTGGTGTTTCCCGATACTGCAGAGTGTTAAGGCGCACAGGTGAAAATTTAAACGTCATAAATATGATGTGCTGGGGATTTGGTGCTTACAGGATGCAAGTCATCATGTGCTGATGCCATTCAGCTGTGCATGTTTTTGTTCTAATTTTGGTTCTGCAGAAGCCGTGGACATTATCTATGAAAATATACAGGAGCTCGGTGTTCAGAACCATTTTGATTCTGGTGTCGGAGGTGAGAAACTGTTCTAATTTTTGTTGTGCAGAAGCTATGAACATTATCTATGAAAATACAAAGGAGCTCCGTGTTCAAGAGCATTATCAGTCTGGTGTCACAGGTGAGGAACAGTTCTGCTACGAAATTTGTGATCTTATTTTGTGCATCATATTTACTATTTAGCATGTGAAGACTAATTGCTCCATGATTTTTGTCATTGGCCTTGGAAGCGATCATCTCAAAATGTTGATGCTTACTGATTGATAATGTGTTTTTGGGACTATCTGACTGTGTTTTTAGTATGTTTGTATGTATGTATGTGAGTGTATGGATGTGAATGTGTATGTATATTTGGGTGCACAAGTGTATATGTATTTGTAAGTATGTATATATATGTACGTGTGTATGTATGCGTACGTATGAATCTGTTTATATATATATATATATATATGTATACAGTATGTATATGTATAGGTATATTTTTTTATCTCTTAACTTTGTTTTTATGTATTTCTCAATCACGTGCGCCCACACCACGACAAATTCCTTGTATGTGAAGTATACTTGGTGAAATAAAGCGATTCTGATTCTGATGTTTTTGTTCTAATTTTTGTTGTGCAGAAGCTATGAACATTATCTATGAAAATACAAAGGAGCTCCGTGTTCAAAAGCATTATCAGTCTGGTGTCACAGGTGAGGAACAGTTCTGCTACGAAATTTGTGATCTTATTTTGTGCATCATATTTACTATTTTGCATGTGTGTATATATGTGTGTATATATACATATCCTCCTGAGGGTATATTAACTATGAACTAAAAATGGAGGCTGCAGTAAGGCCTTCAAAATGCACACACATACTTGCGCCTCTGTTTATGTTGCTGGCAGAGCACACAGTGCCAAATGATTGGTTAACCATGCCGATGTCATCATTTAAATATTGTCTCCAGAATATATGAAGACTAATTGCTCCATGATTTTTGTCATTGGCCTTGGAAGCGATCGTCTCAAAATGTTGATGCTTACTGATTGATAATGTGTTCTTGGGACTATCTGACTGTTTTTTTTTTGTATGTTTGTATGTATGTGAGTGTATGGATGTGAATGTGTATGTATATTTGGGTGCACAAGTGTATATGTAAGTATGTATACAGTATGTATATGTATAGGTATATTTGTTTATCTCTTAACTTTGTTTTTATGTATTTCTCAATCACGTGTGCTCACACCACGACAAATTCCTTGTATGTGAAGTATACTTCGTTAAATAAAGCAATTCTGATTCTGATTCTGATGTTTTTGTTCTAATTTTTGTTGTGCAGAAGCTATGAACATTATCTATGAAAATACAAAGGAGCTCCGTGTTCAAAAGCATTATCAGTCTGGTGTCACAGGTGAGGAACAGTTCTGCTACGAAATTTATGTTCTTATTTTGTGTGCCACAACACAGAAGCAGGAATGCAGCAAAGAGCCTTTAGCAATTAGCTTCTTATTATAAAAGTGCAGGACAACTGGCGATCTCCAGAAGCTAGTGCTTTGCAATCTGTCCTGACAGCATTTTGAGAAGCTCTGATTACCCAGTACAGATTTTGACGGAACCAAATTCTTTAACACACTATATTTTGACACAGGAGCGGATGTGAGTTCTGTGGATGACACCGTGAAGGGCTCTCAAGTTCAGAACCATCAGTGCTCTGCTGTCACAGGTGAGAAACAAACAGTTTTGCTACAAAAATTGTTTTTTTGTGCCGTAAGAGAAATTGTCATGAAACTGAGATAAATTAGCTTCCTATTTTATACTTGTATTATCCCTCTGTTATGCTAGTTATTCCTGCTGTCCAGACTGTAGAATTGAGTGCCCCCCCCCCCCACCCACCTTATAGGTAGTAAACGTTGACCGTAAACAGTTCAACACAAATAAGAATTTTATGGCAATAATGGGGTATGTTACTGATGCTGGTAATTTCGCAGTGCATTTTAGTTCTCATTAGTTTCAGATTTCAAATATTCTACATAACTAAGTAAAAATCCACCTTACTTAATGGCTTATTAATACATCTAACCTTTGTGCGGTTAGAGGACCAGAATAAAAACAGAGGAGGATCTCTATAATCTGCTCAGCAGCTTCCCCTTTCTACTGATGTCAGCCAGAATACTTGTGACACTCGGGGTTCAAAGAAAGTTCTGACAAACTGGCAGCACAGAAATCAGCAAGAATATGTACCAACTTAAATTCTAAAGCGATGAACTTAACTGTTGCTTTTTGAATTTTTTTTTTTTTATCATTGAAGGCTGTTTTTTTTGTTTTTTGTAGTGTGACCACTTCCTTTAACACCAGACCAAAGGCATTTTCTGCATGGGTCCCTCTCTGCAAGGCTGCTGCAGCTTATATTCACATTTATTTAGAAGACACTACTCTCCAAAGTGATATACAAGCACGAGAAATAGTGCATTACGAATGACAGACTTTGGCTATATTTGGGAGGCCAGGTGGACCGTATTACTCCATGAAGGGACTTTTTCCTAGAACTTTGAAACTGTCTGATATATTTTCACACAATTCTTGCAAGACTTCTCACAAGTGCACAGGAAGTGCATGTTTCCGGAGTTGATTTATGCCTCTACAATGTTATACTACTAGCAGTTATAGTGTCAGCCATGACAGAGCTCTGGGAAAAATTGAGGCCGCTCCTTATTTTTTATTTTATACATTTTTAAATACTGGTTTAGTCCTGGTTCTGCTGGCAGAGAACTACAATGCAGGTTGCCTGCACACTCAAAATTTCGAAGACAGCAGTACACAAGAACAAAGTGAAGCAGCAGACACTGGGAACGACCAGAATCAATCCAGGTAGGGGGCACAACGTGACTCTAATTCCAGAGATGACGATCAACTTATCCGACAGTCTATAACGAATCAGATGGGTGACACCTTCAAAAGGAATGGGAAACATTAAGTGCAGGTGTGAAGTGCACAGCTAGGACAGTTCGTATCTGGCTCCTAGGAGGAGGACTGAAGTCCCATAAAGCAAGAAAGAAGCTTTTAATTAATGAGAAACTGAAGAATCAGGCTGCAGTTTGCAAAAAAATATTATTTATTCAGACGCACACCCACAAATTGAGAAATGAGTGAAACAAAAAATTGTGCTGCAGTCTCAATTTTTTCCAGAGCTGTATTAGTCTTTTATTGCCTGCAAAAGAACCGGCTCCATCGGCCTCAGCTGGCCTCTCTCTCTCTCAATGGGTCCAAACCCTAATCCACTGACAGATGCCAAAATGCTCTGTACTGCTTAAACTGCCTTGGTAACTGTATTTACATTTGGAATTAGTTATTTTTACTTATGATTTATTCTTTTGCAAAGGAAAAAAATGTATGGTATACAGGTAAATGTATCTTGCTTGAAACATATATAAATAAATGCCTATTAAAATTACATTTACCTTGGCATTCATTTATAGAAACTGGCCTATTTTTTGCTGGCTGAAGGCAGTAGACATTCATCCTACATCTATAGTGATGCAACACAGAAGGTATATCCATCAGTGTTCGAAGAACAGCATAACCTCTACAGGGTCATGGAGATCCCAGGAAACACAGGGCCTGAGGCAGGGGACACTGTGTCCAGGATGCCCGTCCACTGCAGCAGCGCCACATCCCCGTCCACTGCAGCAGCGCCACATCCCCGTCCACTGCAGCAGCGCCACATCCCCTCCCACTGCAGCGCCACATCCGGACTAGCTGCAAACACTCCCCATCATACTTTAACTTCATTACACTGGGTGATGCCACTCCTCCCCCCCCCCCATTTAGAAACTGGCTTTACTTAACACTACATTTCATCACACCCACAAAAAGCTGCCTTTTACAGTAAGTTCTACAAAACGTTTGAAAGACACATTTCTGAAAACCTTATTTAATCATTACAAACTGTACAGATAAATGGGAAGCAGGATTACATTTACAGCAGGTGTCCCATGGTGCACTAATGGGTGTGACGCCCCCAAGGACACCAGGAGGCCCCCAGGGTTCCTCACTTCTCCAAGGGGGCATAGTTGAGCAGTTTCTCAATGAGGTCCACATGTGACAGCAGCATCCTGCGACAGCAGTACCTCTTTAAGCCCAGGGCATCCAGGGCGTCACTGCCAAGAAGCAGGAGAGAACACATTAACATACCACAATAAATGGGAGAGGCCCAGATGAGATGGCATGCAAGTCCGGGTTTAATAAAGGGTAAACACTAAATACCCATAATGCTGCTGAATACCACAAGGCACATAAAAGGTAAACTGATATACAATTATGCATATCTTTGCTTCAGAGGTGCATTTAAAAATGTGTAATCAGGGATGCACATAACTGGTACACAAGTACGCATTCGCCATACCAAGTCTAAATTGTAGTTCTACTAATAAATGTTTTTGCTTACTAAACGTGAAAATAATGTCTTCAAGTACCAATATGCAATGGTACAAACCACTTTGTGTTGGGTGGTCAACTTTGCTCAGCTGGCTGGCGTGAGACTCAAGTCTGCACACACGTTTACATGCATGTAACAGTTTTATTACAATGAAAATAGTCTGCAGGGTTTGCAAACTACCCCAAAGTTTTTGATGTAGCTTACTTCAGGTTTATAACAGAATACTAAAGATTTGGTGCAAGATTTCTTGCACGACCGTGAGAGTCTGGAAGTGTGTCACGCCAGATGTGTGAGAATTGGCAACCCTGATAATGTATGGCTCCTTGTGCATTGTCCGTTACTTAACCATTAAAGCAGGGACTACTTAATATCTCTTTATAGGCCATTATTCATGGAGATAAATAGAGCACTAGTACAAACAATCAATGAAAATTTTAAGAAAACTAGAACGTGAAATATTTGAGCAGACTGGGCTGAAGGTAAATGGAATGGAATAAATTCCATTTATCCCAGACTACCTTAAATCTGACAAGGAAGAAATCCTGCTTTGTGAAACAGACCCCTGGTGTTACTGTCTGAGAGTGACTGACTGGCGATTAAAAAACCAAACACATGGCTTTTATACCCTTGTACACGTCTAACAGCATCTTTAATGCTTGTGTTAACTTTGGTTACTTTAGACCAGCGGTTCTCAAAATTTGAGGCGTGAAGGTGTCAGTGTATGTATACGTCAATCAGGTGGGACGTGGTTAAATCTTACTGCCATCACCCTCCACCCTCAACAAAATCTTTGCCACTGGTACACCAGAAGGGGTATATATTTTCCAAGGTGGTATGCAGTGCAAGAAGTTTGAGGACCAGTGATTTTAGATGACATGTTCTTAAATCATAATTAAATTAGACTGAACAATCTTCTTCCAGACTGAAAAACAATGGTCAGCACTGCCAAAGCCCCCATCAGTCTTGAGTGTTTAGTGGAATATCTGTATATTGTTTTTTTTTCCCCAGCTTTCACATATTCCCTTCTGCCAAAAACACTAAGTGGGCCAAATGATGCTGCATGCTGTGTGTGTGTGTGGCATGTTAGCCACCATCCAGGTGGGTATTCCACAAAGCAGGATTTCTTGCTTAGCCAAATAACTTCTTGAATTTAAGATAGTCTGGGCTAAACTGACTACCATTTACTACCTTAAATCCGGTTATATGGCTAAGCAAGAAATCCCGTTTCATGGAACAGCCCTAGACCCAATTATACTTGTATCGCAAATATTAAAAAAAAATAAAATAAATGGTTGTACTTTGAGTGATGGAACATGTTACTTGTGTTACCCTATCTCACAGAAATCGTTTTCTAAGTTCACATTTGACTTAACCCGATTTCAGTATAGTGCTAGCTGAAGCCAAAATACGACCGATCAATTGCGTCCTTTTTATGGACGTCTTCCTTGCCTGGCAGAACAAATTTATGTACAAACATTTACTGACACGGGGTGAAATCTACATTCACAAGCAGATGTTAAACACAAAAACATTATGGCTAATTGTGGCTGAGAGTTGATCACGGATAATACTGGTTAGAGTTAATCATAATCGGCAGTTTGGGAAACCAAAATGTTCCCAAACTGCCGATTATGACTAACTGTATCAAGCGGTATGATCAGCACCGCCAAAGTGACCACCCGGTTGTTGAGTGCGTAGTGGAATATCACAAGTTCAGTTTAGCTTAATATCACGCCAGCACTGGAGAGAAAATAGCCTATTAGAGCAAGTCTGTTGGATTTGTCATACTGATCTCGGATATGTTGCCAGACAATTTCACTCATTCTTCATCATTTCCATGGCGCTGTGATATCAAAACTTAACTCAGGAATACGTCACTGGAGGACTAAAGTTTGTACCTAGATTTGCAAACAAATATTCGTGATTAAGAAATTTATATGCGCCATTCATTGATATATTTAAAATAATGTACATGCCACGTTAGTTTCCGCTGTGCATTTAATTCAATGGTAACAAAATAGTTACGCGCTAATGAATATCAGCGACAAAAAGACTAATACTGCTGTTTGGGGCTACACTGCATTTGCTTCGGGGGAGGCATGCTGTTTCCCACAGCAAATAACCTACAATGTCTCTTACCCTTCGGTGTACTCGGCCTGTAATAAGCCAAGATAAGCCTCCCATTTGTTTCCCACGATTTTTCCACAAGTGAAGCAGCGCACAGGGATAATCATCGCGCCGTCCCTAACACATAGGAAGACAAACGGCACACGGTGAGACACACGGCACAGCCACGCGAAGCATTTTCAGCTAAACGTCATTAAACTACAGGGATAACTTCTTATAAAACGCCAGGAAGCTACACCAGTTAATAAAGGTAAAAATATCACATAATAAAAAACCAACTACTTACGGATATGTATCGCCTTGTGTAAAAAGGTACAAGACAATATATTCAACAACCAACGTTAATCGCTTTCCTCGCCAAACACACTGCCGTAAACTTCCGGTTAGTACCAAGATACGTAACACGGCGGGTACGCACCAAGATGACGAGATTTTGTATTAACTTAAAATTGATGACTTAAAAGACACTATCATGCTTTTAATTTCAAATAGTTTTAAATTATGAGCATCCTAATTATTTAAAACTATGAAAATTAAACAATCTTAAATATTATCAATAAAATCACACTCACCCGTCTGTTTTGAAATCTCCGCAAGATATGGTGGCTCCAGATGTTCAAAATTCATATTTTTTTGCGTTTCGTTTGTTTCCAAGTGACGTAGGGATAGTTGGCGCATGTGTACATATTTAAGTTGTAAACGTTAAGTATGTAATTCAGCAACATAGGACTTTGTGGTCGAGTTTATTGTCCTGTGGTGAATTACAGTGTTAAAGTGACGTGAACTGAATCATGAAATGACACCTTCAATTACATAGCTTTTTTCGTTGATTTCGTTGATTTGTTAGTTAACGTTAATATTAATTAATATTAATGACAAAGTTCGTTTTAATCAAGTTGTAAAAATGAAACAGATTCTGATGCTAAAGGAATTCAGTTTCACGAGTGTGATCCATGAGTTCTTTAGCCACAGCTCATCATGGTGATCAGTGTGGAGTCATCCTCCTTCCTTCCAGTCTTTTACTACTGTTAATGTGTTCCATACACTGTCACTGTTCTGTACCCACTGTCACTGTTCTGTACCCAGTGCCAGTGCTGACTGAAGCCCATGTGGTGCCTAGGTATTATAACATGATTGTATATATTATAACATGATTCTATGTCTGATCATTCACCAAGGCATGTGATTAATCAAAATTTAAAAAATCATTTGCCAGTCCTATTAACAATCTTTAGTTCTTCATTTTAAAACATTAATCTGCTTGGCATGACTTCACTTACAGTGTTTTCTTTCTGGTCCCACATGCTAACCTAACAGTGGCATTGATACTTTCCCCTTCACCCACAATGCATAGCTGTTCTGTGTGTCACCGGCCCAGAGCTCCTATATCATATCCCACTGAAAATGGCACAACATTGTTAACATGTCGACATTAACAAAGACCACACAATGGTAGGTTAACCCTGCTTGTATTTATTCACCATTCTCCACGACACCTATATACATTAAGTACTTGATTCAGGACGTTGTTAAAGACCATTTTAAGATAACAATATTAATGTGCCATCATATGCCCCAACTAGATACAATGCATCCCTAGTGGAGCTAAGGATCATTGGGCATCACAGGGTAGAGTCACTATATAGACCATGTTTATGTCCTACTTAGTCTTAAACTAGAGCATCAATGTTCTGTGAGGTTTCAGACAGGGAAATTATACTAATGATTGCTGAGCTAATTTACAGGTATTTTTACTTCCTACTCTGAAACTGAGATAAGGCAAATGAAATAAATATCTAGATTTGCTCACTTGTCCCACAGAACTCTCCAGAGATAGAGAACTGGGTCTTCAAAACTGAACTGACTTCAAACCAGGCTGCTCCATTTCAGCACCCAGCCACAAGGTTAAAGTTACTATAATGAAAATCTTAAGGCATTTCCCTTCTAAAAAATCTGCATGATGTACAGATTTTTTATGGGTAATCCGAACATAGTAAAGAAAGTCTGAACCAGGGTCTGATGTCACAGATGCTAATGAGTTTATCATGATATTATTCGACATCTACTTTATTTTCCCATTTGTGTCATTTTGTTTTGTCTTCACTTGTTGATATCTGTTTTCCACTCACATAAGAAACCTCTCCGTTCTCTCTGAAACATCACTGGTATATCCACATGTGTAAATTTATCTATGAATGTGACAGTGATGATTTATATATAAATGTCCTACAAAGTGATTCAGTAATATTTACATGTATATCCCGGTGTTTAAAAGGTTATTTGTACAGATGCAGCCTAAATCAGTTGTAATTGATACCCCACAAGAAAATCACTGCGACACAACAGGGACCAACATCATACACACATCATACATCTCACATACAAATCCAGAGACACAGAAAGTGAATGTTAAAATGTCAAAAAGACAGGCAAAGTGTGAAATGGAAATAATGTAAATTAAAATGAGAAATATGCAAATAATAAAAATAAAATAAATATACAATTTAAAAACATAATATATCACAATGTTTTAGTGTCTAACTGCATCCAGCAAAGAAAACTAACTGGAAGAGTGGAGGTCCAAGAGGAAAAGAAAAAATAAAAGACAATATTTTGTGGATAGGTGGAGGTTTGGGCAAGATGGTCCATGATGCAATTGTAATGATGATGTAATGACTGCAGCATTGTGGGTAATTGGCCAGCCTCAGTTCTGGGCGGATGAGTTAATTTTCTCTTGCTGCCTTTTCATGATCTCCTGGAGCTCAGAGCTCCCACGGCTCTTCTGTAAAAGACAGGACCTCAGTTAGGAGTGAAGCCTATACTTATGTATAAGACGTGTGTGCAACAGGGTCATTATTCCACACCATTTGTGGTTCTGAGTAATACGGAGAAGCATCTGTACTAGCTAATAGTGGGAAAGAATCAGCGTGCCCAAAAATGAACAGACCTCCAGCTGAGCTTTCTGCACGGTGATCTTGCTGTAGACCCTGGCGCCCTCATCCCCACAGACCGCCTTCAGCTCCTCCTTGTTGAGGGAAAAGAGCTGGGCTCCGGTAAGGATGCCCAGGCAGTCCACGGTCCTGGCAGGCCAGGGAGGAGGAGTGGGCACACGGAAGAACAGAGGGAGACCGGGAGGAGACACAGACAGCCGATCAGTGAGACGGAGTGGGCAGAGAAATGAAACGGAAATCGCATTATTATTCACACTTTAATGTATCATTAATCTTTTATCAAAACCAAACAGGAAAGATCTGAAGAGTCAGACGCTTTTAACATTTGTGTGACTGACTCACACACATACACACGCACATTTGTAGTCATATCTTTGTGGACTTTGGGGACTGTCCATTCATTTTGATGGGGAAAACCCTAATCCCAACATGACAACGTTAACCCCTACCCAGCGCAAACAATTAAGCAATTAAACAAAATACAAGACTTTTAACGTTCTTATTTTTTTGATTGCAGTTGAGGGCCGAAAAAAAGGTCCCCACAAAGTCAAAATAACAGGTTTTTCTCACATTGACATAACTCACACACACACTCGCTCATGCTGGTAACTCACGGTTTGGTGAAGCCCATGGCGTTCAGCCACGTGGTGACCTGTTCCGGGGGCGACTCGAAGTTCAGCGGCACTGAGTGGCTGGAAGGTCGCTCGACGCGGAAGTTTCGTGCTGCAGGCTGCGTCTTGTTGGTGGTGATCCTCTTCAGCAGCTCATCGTTCACCTCGTTCATCTGCTGATTCCGTGCTGGAAGCGCGTGACAAAGGCCAGATATGGAAATGAGATTCCCAAGCACAAGCTGGGTGAGATTTAATTTCTCCTTATATATTATTTCTCACTATTTACTGATACCAAAATGGTTCCTAGAAGCTTACGTTGCTTCTTCGCTTGGAAAGCTCTCCAAAGTTACATCAACAGAAAGGAGGGACCAAAAGGGGACCTCACCAACTTTGTCCCGGGGGTTTCTCTCTGCGTCAAAACTGTCCCCAAGACCGATAGGGCTGGGGGATGCAGGGCCTCGGTAAGACTGGCCAGGCTAGTTACAGGGAAAGAGAGAGAGGTTATGTCTTCTTTGAAAATGTATCCAGATTGTTACAGGGGAAAAGATGATTGTCAGATATCATACTGATAGCATGCCTGAGCTCCCGCTACAATCCAGTGCCTGTTTTTTTCTTTTTTTCACCTTTCTGCTGACACTGAAATGGCTTCCTTCTGTTCTCCTTCCTCCTCTCTGCTTTTGTTAAACCCATCCCTACGCTTCACCACAAATTAAGTCCCCATTTCCTTCCCCCACCTCCGTGTCACCTGGTTCTATTCTCCATCCAGTCTTTGCGCCTTTATACAGAAGATTTCTGTGATGAATCATGGAGAAGCTGCTTAGTGTATGTAACAAGAATCATTTATCGTATCGCAGCAAAGTTGCCTGTTATGAATTAAGTAAGGAATAATTGACGACGGGCCGTTGAATTATTAGAAAAATAATGCACACCCGAGGTGGTGATGCGGAATTATTTTTCTAATAATTCAACGGCCCGGAGTCAATTATTCCGCTTATACTACGGTTGCCACACCTCAAGACATTGATCAGATGATATATTTCAAGGGATTCGTCCGGTTTTTCTACTTAAATCGCTATTGTGAGTAGGATTATTTCTTCCGCATCTCATCCAACGACTCTTTTGCTAGTTCCAAAACGTCATTAGCTGTTGTTTTTTTGGTGTTTTTCTCCCTCGAGTATGTCTAGCTGTTCTTCGCTGATCGTTTTATGTCTTTTGTTTTTGCTGGCTGCCTTTGATGTCCGCTTCCGTTTATGTTGTTTTTCATCTGGACTGTCTAATACTGCTGCAGCCCAGTTGTTTAAAGTTTCATATTCACCGTAAATATTAAAATTTACTTTCGGAAAATCGTCTGTCATGTTGTTGTTTTTGTTAGTCCTGTGTGCTGTATATATAGGTACTGTATGCTAATTTCTGTTATTACAGTTAACTATGCGAAGTGATATGGAACTGTAATGCGGTCAAGAGAGCTGCCTGGAACTACGTTCGCCGTGCGTTTCCCTGAAAATAATTGCACACCTCAGAACGTTCGTCAGCCAATCAGATTCAAGCATTCAACGGTCCCGTAGTATAATACCGGTTTAATAATATTCATGGATGTGCACATTTATTTTATATAGCAGACACTTTTGTCCAAAGCGACGTACGAGTGAGGGAAGCAGCACATCGCAAATATATGGCTGTCATGGAGTCGACTAGGCATAAGTGCAGCTGAATGGCGTGTCCAATGAATGGCCGAACATAGTAAGAACCTAATAAGAGCAGAGATTGCAACATTTGGGGAGCACAGTGTGGAATCTGGATAGTAAAGGCATCCCTGGGAGAGCTGGCTGTGGTTCTGTGTGTTTACCTGGCTGTACAGGGGCTCTGACATGCTGGGGGGCTCCTCCAGCTTCACCACGTCCAGGATGTTGTACGGCACATAGCCCGACTGGCCGCTGCGGTTCCGGAGCTTCCACCACTGCTTGTCATCCTCTAACACCTGAAGGAAGACAAAGCAAAGTGACGTGATCCTGCTTTTCTGCAACAGACCCCAGTTCTCACCTGGTTAACTTTTAGCCATTGTCAGCAATATCAGTTGATAACACATTACGCGGTATTTTGCACCCAAAAACACAGCAGCAACACGTCCACAGATAGCGGTTGGACAGCACTGTGTGTACAACCGATTTATACAAATAAGACGTAAGTGCTAATAAACAGCATAAAATCACTTCAGTTGATAAAAAGTGCAGCCATCTTGAACTCTGAGGTTGGGGTTGTGAGATTCCTCCGAGTTCACAGGTCGGAATTCCAACTTCTGGGGTTATCGCTGTTCAAATTTTCAAATAGGAACTCAGAATTTCTGATTTACGAACTTGGAATGCAGCATAACACTCACAGATGAACATACCCACAGACACCATGTCCCTGTCACTCCCACCCCAAGCCCCACCCAGTCTGTACCTCCAGCACCTCGTCCTGCAGTACCGACAGCTCATTGGCGTTGCGAGCCACGAAGTGGTAGCGGATCTTGGCATATTTGCGTGACTGGAGTGTGCTGTCATACATCCTGGAAGGAAGCAGGAAGACATGTCTTTGTTGAGGCAGAAGGAGGTCTAGAGACAGACAGTCTTCGAAAAAGTGGGAACTTCCATCTTTTAGGTTTAACTCCTCAATGACTTTCTGATAGCTTTAGTAATTGCTCTACTATTAGGTATCAATAATGCCAGGAATGGGGGGGGGGGGGGCATCAAGCCAGAGGATTGATCGGTCAAATCTAAGAAGTTTATCTGTTCTCTCTTTTGCTACTGTAAGTCTTGAATTTCTGCATATGTTTGTTTATTTTCTCTCCACATCTCTTCACAAGTTGCCTATCACTCTAGTGAGACAGTATCACACAAGAGATGTGCGATGTTTGTCCGTTTTCTTCTTGTTACCGTGTGCCAGCTCGCTCGGCAGTAAACAACCGGTAGACTCCAGTGGGTAGTTTTGAAGTTTCAAAGTAGAATAGTCCATTACAGCTGGCACAGGGGGCAACTCTGATTATCCTGAAAATTGTCGCTAAAAATTTAAATATTGCTATTATTCAAATCCGGGGTCTCCAACTCCGGTCCTGGAGAGCTACTATCCAGTAGGTTTTCTATCCTACCCGGCTTCTGATGAGCCACATTAGTTCTCAGGTAAATACCAGGAACAGGTGTGGCTCATCAGAAGCCAGGTAGGATAGAAAACCTACTGGATAGTAGCTCTCCAGGACCGGAGTTGGAGACCCCTGATTTAAGTGATCATATTATGTTATATCCTTAAATGTAACTTCCGGAAATTCTGTCTTCATGAGGCCCCTAGTTTTCAGGGGTCCCAGGCGGCTGCCTACTCTGGCCTTATGGTATGTCCACCCCTGCTTTCAAGGCCCCAGAAGCACAATTTGAGGATGAGACTCAAGCAGGACAGGAATAATGAGAGTTTCAGAGTAAATACATCATATCCCATTATAATATATTCATTATAATATAATGAAGGGTCACTTAACCTACCCGTTCGAGGGGCTGTAGGGCGGTGAACCATAAAACTGAAAGAGAGCGTGAGAATCTATTAACTGCTGACCAAAGAATATGATGAAGTTGCACGTTTTTACACAGCTGCAATTTTCTACTAATAACAGAATCTTGATGTGAGTTTTATGAATAAATTTGCAGCTTTTGTATATTGATGCTTGGTGAGCTGGTAGATGGGGGCCCTTTGCAGGTCCTGGACCAACAGCACAGCTGAAAGATCATTCAGTTCTTCCATCGTTTTCCCAACACGTACCTCCTCGGATGGTTTCCTGTAAACTGACTGATTGGCTGGCGGGAGAGCTTGGGCAAAGCCTTCTGTTTCCCATGGTGAGGTCCGGAAAATCTCTGCAGGAGGTTCCCAGCCATTGCGAAACTTTGGAAAGTAGGGAGGGGCAAGCTGATCTTTCGGCCAATCCGCTCTGAGATATAGAAATGACTGACATGAGTCCTGTCTCCTTTGTCATGACAATCAATTACCTAGTTGATTTTGGCAGATAGACATAAGTAGATATGAGTTGTTTACAGATATAGAGTAAATCTCAGTAGTTACACACACACTCACCTGGGTCTGGTCCAGTAATCTCCCAGCAGCTCAAAGATAGTCATTTCCTTGGGGCTAAGATGTCCCCTCAGAAATTCAACAGTATCCCGGCACAGGTGAGGGGAGGTAATGGACCGGGCCAGATCTGGACTCCCACAGCTTTGTAGCACCTGGAAGTCAAACTCTGTACTAGTCCAAATGCTCTAATTGCAGAGATGATCACAAGTCCTCTTTTGCAAGTCCAAGTCAAATCTGAAGTCTTTCACTTTAAGCCCAAGTCAAGTCTTCTAGGTTTGCTTGAAAATCATTTTAGTGAAGAAAATGAGAGTACATACTTTTAATCTTTTAATTACACTACTTAATACTTTAAATGGAACAATTAAACGTTTAATGTAAAATTAAGGAAATAACACAAACATTGGATTAAGCTAGGCTAATGAATGCGTATCTGCATAACTGTACCTCACGCCCAATAATTTTAGCCAGCTAATGTTAGTTGTAATCTTGGATGAATAGAGCATTTAACATTATTCTATTTACCAATGGCAGTATGAAAGAAAATATTATTCATCCATTATCAGCATCCTTAATGGCCGCATTTCTTACACTTCATTTGTTTTCAAGTGCTTTTTAATCTATGCATACAATAGCGATGATTTATAGTACAGATATAACGGTAGCTAAATGTACATTACTGTCCTGTTTCGTTCATTTTACGTGAGGAAAAAAAACCTTTTTTTGTTCACAAGTTCTAAGACCCAAGGCCCAAGTTGAGTCTGAAGTGGCAGGTATGAGAGAGTTTGAGTCCTTGCCTCGAGTCACCCGACTCCGGTGCTCAGTATCAGTGTCCCAGCATCTCAGATTGCGTGTGAGTCAGTGTCTACATATTACGTAGTATGTTTACCTACATCAATATCTATCTCAGGGTCACAATGCATTAGTGTATTGATGTGTCGGTGACTCAGTAGATGTAATGGTCAGTGAATTTCTCAGTCAGTTTGTTGCCCAGTGAGCCCTATTTCCTTACCAGCTCCAAAGGACCGAATAGAAAGTGAACCAGCTCTGCTGCACTGGGATTCTGGATGTGCTTCTTTAGTTTGGCCTGCAGGGGGCAATAAACACTAGGTCAAGACCTTCAAAAGCTAGCAGTAGACCTAACAGAATTGCAGTGTTAGTTAATAATAAATTTTAAATTATGGAAGAAATGATATACTAAGTGGAAGCTAGTTTGAATGGAAGGTCATCAATGTGAAAGAACATCGCTTTAGCTAACTGAAAGACCCACCAGTAGGTTAAAGGCAAGTTTTATCTTCTGCAGGCTATCTGTGAATTCGGCCTCTGATGGTGGTTTGGCTCGTAAGGTCAGCATGCCCTCTGGAAACACCAGACACTCATTAACACAGACGTTGGAAACACTCTCCAGCAGCAAAACGCTGCCTAATAGCTATGTACAACACAGGGCCGTGCTTTTAGGCACGTGTGGGGTCATCGAGGGGTCATGGGGTCACTTACCTGCCGGACCTCTCTTCTTGCCCTTCTTGCTCTTGTTCCGCTGGTTCAGCTGAGCAAACGCCTCAGCGGCCTTCTGCAGCCGCGCCACAAAAATTTCAATGTCGTCCAGAGCACAGTTGAGAATTTGCTAAAAATAAAAAAAGCAGGAGTCAAATTCAGCAAGTAAGGAACCGTACAGTGAATGCAGTGCTGCACATTACAGTACCAGAGGGTTAGATTGTATGCAGTGATTCAGTCTGTATGCAGAATATCACAGTGACACATACAGTACCACAGTACCAGAAGGTCAGTCTGTATGCAATGATTCCGTCTACATACAGATCATCAAAATGCTACGCATTACAATGCCGGAGGGTTGGTTTATATACAATGACAGCATATCACAGCATTGTAAAGTATCAGAAGAACTCACCACATCCTTTTCAATGCGCTGTGCCAGCTTTTCATTAGACTCCTGGTCGTGTTGAACAGAAATCCGTCTATCGATATCTGTTCAGTAGACATACTGTAAGTTCCTGCAGTACATATGCTTGTGTGTGTGTGTAGATTATGTTTACATTACATTGTGGGGACCAAATGTCCCCCACAAAGTAATAAAAACTTGTTATTTTGACATTGTGGGGTCCATTTCTCAGGTCCCCACAAAGATGTGAATGCAATCACAAAAGTAAAAATGCAATAAGTTGCACGTTTTGTTTGGTTACTTATGGTTAAGGTTAGGGCTGGGTAGGGCTTAAGGTCATCATGTTGGGATTAGAGTTTTCCTCATAGAAATGAATGGAGAGTCCCCACAAAGATATAACTACCAACCTGTGTGTGTGAGTGAGTGTGTGTGTTGGTTCACCTTTCATGTTTGTGGCAGCCACTCTGCCCTTGACGGCCGGGGCTTGGTCTTTGGAGGCCGAGGGGGGGATGATGGTCTCCCTGTGGCGTTTCATCTTCTCTTGATTGACCCTGTGAGGAAAGGGTTATATCTGTGAGCTCAGCGGACAGGCAGGCACGGCACGTGGGTGCGGGGGAGCCGGACACATGCTTACTTCAGGGTCTGCGGCCGCATCTTCTTGCCGTGCTTGTTGTCTCCGAGGGCGCTGTCGATGTCAGCATGCACCATTTCAGCCTATAGGAGCGAGGATAGCAGCGTGCATTATGTTGCACTGAATGATGTTGGTAAAAAACACCAATAATTATACCTCTGATGCATATTTGGGAATCTGGATCAAGGTTACGGACCAAGTGTCATAGTGCCATGTGTGTTTGTGTCTTTGTCTGCATTAGCATAGGTGGTTGTGAGATTGCGTCCCAATACAGTGCATGCATTTTTCTGTTTGGATTAGCATTAGGGTGCTATTGGACTGTGTCACAGTGAATTGTATATACATGGATTAGCATTAGGTGGTTCTGAGGCCGTATCCCAATACAGGGCGTGTGTGTTTCTGTTTGGGTTAGCAATTAGCATTAGGGAGCTATTGGACTGTGTCACAGTGTATCGTGTGCGTCTGGGTTAGCATTAGTGACCTACTGGACTGTGTCACAGTGTATTGTCTGTGTCTGGGTTAACATTAGGGAGTTACTGGACTGTGTTACAGTGTATTGTTTGTGTCCGGATTAGCATTAGGGAGCTACTGGACTGTGTTACAGTGTGTGGCGTGTGTGTCTGGGTCAGCTTCAGTGAAAGGACTCACCTCCACCTCGTCACAGTGGAAGAAATGGATGTCGGGCCGGTGCTGCTCATTGTCCTGGCACACAAGCAGCAGCACCGAGGGGTAGCGGGTCTGATTCAGCACCGTCTGGCACATGTGCACCGTGGACAGTGGGAAGTTCTCCAGCTCCTCCTGACAGGGCCAGAGGAAGATGTTCAGTTTATACACTGTCACACTGACCAGTGTTGTGTGCACTGGAAACCCCAGCATCTGGGCTATTTCAACAACAAACAGTCTCTTAATAGTCTTACAGATCTTATAATTTACAATGACGATGGATCCTACGTACTTGAACTCCCATAGTGATTTGTCAAAAGGATATATAATTGAAATAGAAAAAATAACCCACACAACATGAAATTACAGTACATACACTATATAGACAAAAGTATTGGGACACCTGGCCACTACACCTACAGGAATTTTTATGACATCCTTTTCAAAATCCATCAATATGGAATTGGTTCCCTCTTTGCAGCAATAACAGCTGTCACTCTTCTGAGATGGCTTTCCACAAGATTATGTAGTGTGTCTGTATGTCTTTGCCCATTGATCCAGAAGAGCATTTGTGAGGTCAGGAACTGATGTTGGAATGAAGGCCTGACACTCAATCTCCATTCTAGTTAATCCCAAAGGTGTTCCGACGGGATTTGAGGTCAGGGTTCTGTGCAGGCGAGTCAAGGTCTTCCACACCAAACTGACCAAACCATGTCTTTATGGACCTTGCTTTGTGCACTGGGGCACAGTCATGCTGGAACAGAAAAGGGCCTTCCCCAAATTGTTCCCACAAGGTCCGAAATGTCTTGGAATGCTGAAGCGTTAAGAGTTCCCTTCACTGGAACTAAGGGGCCCAGCCCAAGCCCTGAAAAACAACCCCATACCATTATCCCTCCTCCACCAATCTTTACAGGTGGCACAATGCAGTCGGGCAGGTAATGTTCTCCTGGAATCCGCCAAACCCAGACTCATCCATCAGACTGCCAGACAGAGAAGTGCGATGTGTCACTCCACAGAACATGTTTCCACTGCTCCGGAGTCCTGTGGTGCCGTGCTTTGCACCACTCCATTCGCCACTTGGCATTGTGCTTGGTGATGTGAGGCTTGCATGCAGCTGCTCGGCCATGGAAGCCCATTCCAAGAAGCTACCAGCACACAGCTTTTCTGCTGGGGTTAATGCCAGAGGAAGTTTGAACTCTGCAGTTATTGAGTCAACAGAGCGCTGGCGACTTTTACACACTATGAGCCTCAGCACTCAGCAGCCCCGCTCTGTTACTTTACATGGTCTGACACTTCATGGCTGAGTTTCTGTTGTTCCTAAACACTTCCACTTTGCCATAATACCACTTACAGCTGACCATGGAATATCTAGCAGGGAAGAAATTTCACAAACTGACTTACTGCAAAGGTGGCATCCTATAATAGTACTAAGCTTGGATTCTCTGAGCTTTTCCGAATGATTCATTCTTTCATAAATGTTTCTAACCCTGATGGCTGTATGGCTAGGTGCTTCATTTTAGACACCTGTGGCAATGGATCTGAATGAAGTGTGTCCCAATACTTTTGTCCTTAGAGTGTATAACCAGTTATATTCTATGTAATTTATGTACAGTTCAAACATATTCAAACATGTATATGCAGAGTTAATACATAATAGACACTGGATTATTCCAGGCTATTGCATTTAGGAACCATCACAAAGTCACAGTTCTGTTCTCTCACTGATACGTAACGTGCCTCATGCCTGGTTTCATAGAACCATCCCTATTTTTCCATTAGATGGTGCTCTCAACACACACAGCTGTTACTGTGTCTCCCAAAGTCAATTATTGACATGTACCTCCTAGAACTGAAATTGCCTAAAGTTGTTCTGTTTTTCTTATGAGATCAGTTTACTGAGCGTCTTACTTATTCACATGCAGCCTGGGTTTCTAAACCTCAAGCTCAGCAACCCAATAAAGGCCCCAGTGTTTACCGTTAGCGAACACGCTGTGAGCTTTAAACTGGGCCCATCTGTTAATATCTTTTAGCGTTTTATTGTTTTTTTGTTATTAGGTGACGTAAAGTCAAGGTCAACTCCCAATGACCATACAAGCAGCATTCGTCCTGAACATTCTATCTTCTTTTAAGGTCTTTAGGCCTCCCAAAGGCATGTTTACTGTATTATTGTGTTGGTCATTCTCTTCCTCATATTCCTCCCATAAGTCAGCTTTTCCAAACATTATGGTCTTCTCCATTGCACTTGTCTCCTTATAATACGTAAAAAATAATACAGATTCTTGCTGGTTATTTGTGCTTTAAGTGAAAGTTTCGGCTTGATATCATCAATAATGCACTTGTTTGTTATCCATGCACACCACAGTATTATTAAAAGTCTTCACCAACAGAAAATCTTCATGTCTAACGTTAAAATTAGCTGCTGATCCTGAGGTCATAATGTATATTTTTATCACATTTAGCCACAGTGGCATCTTTTCACTTTGTTCTTTAACTTTTTATATGCCTTCAGGTCTTAATTCCCTCTGTACGTGTAGTGCGGTTAGCATGAACTAAGGAGAGGTCACATGTAGGCTTTATTAATGCATTTCTCATGATAATGTCGTAAAATGCATGTGTCCCTGCGAAGAGTGAGACACTGAATACTCAAAGTACTTGGTCACTGCTGTTAAATTAACTCAATGAGTAGCTAAACCAAGTGAGTGGAGCAGAATCAAATTTCAGCAGGAGCATCGACTATAGGCAATCATTAATGGAGGGAAGTCTTCTTCTGGCTCACACTAATGTTAAGGATGGGTGCAAAAAACACTAACATGGTAGACATACCTGTGAGTCACAGTCCAGGAGGCGTATGGCCTTGTCGGTAACCTGCAGCAGCATCTCCTGGGTCCAGATCTTGTCTTTGGAGTCAAGAAAGATAAGCTTCTTGATGGCATCATCAACTGTGGCAATAGACTCGGTTTTATCCATCACAAAGGTGGAGAGGTGCTGGAGAGAGAGGTGTTTGGGACATACTTCAGGATGAACTTAAGTAGAGTTAGAATTAAGGAATGACTGACAGAGAGAATAGCTATCATTTAAAACTTTCCATTTGAATTTGAAGCTAAATTATCTTGGTCCAATACCTGGTGGTCAACTAAAAAAATATTTTCATATATTTTTTAATTATACTTTTCTGACCTGAAACCAGAAATAATTCTGACTCCTTAGATGAAATACATACACAAAGTGAAGAGCAAATCCTAAATTAGGAGTGTGCTTACAATGATATATATATTCATATTCATCCATTCAACTGATATTAACATGCGGATTTCAGTCGAATGCTCTACTACCCAACAAAAAGTCACGTTAACATAATGAGAACATGTAATCTCTAAATGCAGGAGGATGACCGGGTGTGAGATTTGAGTATGGGCCTTCTGGTTATTCGCCCGGGAGAATGGGGAAGAACAGCCAAAGCACTACTCTGCAGCCATTAGACCGGGTTGCGTACTGCAGGGTTTGGACAGCAGTGAACGGGAGATCTGAAATGCGAAAATGTTTAGACGGTGTGGGTGTTGGCTTTGATCAGGCTGAGCTCTCTGCCTGTTTTATCACAGGTGAAAGAAAGCAAAGGTCATACTGCAAAGAAACCCTCACAGCCTCAAGCCCGTGTGTTTTCCACTCTGTCTGGGCAGGGAAATGAATAGGTATTTATAAACATATCTGTTTTTTTAGCATATTCAGCGTGTATACTTTTTAAATTTGTTTGCACATTTCCTTGTTTGAACTATGTTTACTATCTTTGCCTTGTATTGCACTACATGTATGTTGGTCTATGCTCTGTTATGTACAGACAGTTACATCATTCAATTCATGTTACATAGTTTATTTACCATATTAATATACACACTATATTATACATGCTATATTCATGTACATACTTTGTGTCTGCCTTCCTGTCGTGTCATGTGCACTATGTGTTAATCTGCACTTTACCCCTGTCATTGTGCACATACAGTCCCCCTATGTGTCTTACATTGCACCGTGGTCCGGGGGGAATGACATATTCTGACACTGTATACTAGTGTATGGCTGGCACTACAATAAAGTCCCACTGGAATACTTGAATACATAATTGTTGCTGTAAGCACACAAATTTCCTCCTGGGATCAATAAAGTTTTTCTTAATCTTAAATGTGTGTGTTCTGGTGTTTTTTTCTATGTAGCGCATATTTTTTAGAAAATATCACCACAGAAATTGTGGCTTCTCTTCTCGAGCTGGATTCCAAACAAACCCAGGTCCTGTTTTAAGAACTTTATCTTGATTTAAAAAAGGCAATATTTAGTTTTCACATTGAAAAGTTCTGTTTGATAAGTAATCTGCCGCTTAAAAAAAATCATTAATCATATCAAATTAAGAGTGTCAGATAAACATGTACATAAACACACTTCTGGGCCCTGCTCATGGACCATGATCCTGCACGTAACTGGAGGACAGGACCGATACACCCAGTTCTGCGTATGTTTAACTGCACACCCGTAAAGGCTTCTTAATGAGACTCTCTCGTCACGGCTGTTGATGAACGTTGCCTGTGCCAACTGGCCTGAAACCAGCTTTACAGCACATTGGCAATAAAAAAAACAAAAAACAAACGGACAATCAAAAATTAACCCACATGCCGGCTCTGATTGGTTTTTATGGAGGTCGGATAGAATCTAGTTTCCCTTTATAAACCAGATCCTATATATTACTGGTACAAAACAGCGCACTGGTGATTAGCATTGATCGATTGCTGGAATGAGTGTGAATAGAGACAGAGAAGGCTCTTACCTCCACATGATACTGGGACGTTTCATGCATGATGATGTTGGAGTTGGAGTACTTTTTCCTCTGCTCTGTGAAGCGCAGGAGGGAGGAATATGAAGCACATACAGTACACTGTAAATGTGACTGTTCTCAGAAAATAGTCACACATCTGACAGAAACCAGGACGGCCACCACACAAACAAGCAGATGCTAGCGCAGGTCCCGTCCAACGACATGCAAAAGCTCAGTCCATGTTTTTCCAATACTCAAAATATAATGGACACATTTTCCATATTAAGATACACAGAAGCTCACACAGGTTCCACCTTAAGGTTCCCATCACTGCCCATTCACTCGCCAGAACCCATCATATCGGCAGTAATAATATCCTCCAGCTCTCCACAAAAATAAATGATGTTGACAGACCGACCCTCCAATGTGACCCAACCCGCTATTACCTTTCTCTTTCCAGCTCAGCATTGCTCCTAATGATTGCCGTACTCCCTCTGCCCAGTTCTGGTTGAGTGTGACCCGTCACCGTCACGGCAGGAGTGCGCTGTGACCCATAGCCCCGCCCACCCGTCCACCTCACTCTCCTATCTGTCAGCAGGGTTAAAGGTCAGCTGTGCGATGCCTTTACTGGCAACAAATATGTTACTTCAACACTAGCTTTACATGTTTGAGCACAGACATTTAAACGTAATGCTGTTTTTTTGGTAGGTGTAGCAAAAGAGCAGCAGAAAGAACCAGACCTCTCTGGAGATCCTTACTGGAGGTTAATCCTCACACACACAAGCCATTATTCCAGTGTTATTCCACTCCGGTGCCTTTTACGTGATGTTCTCACTGCAATAAAATCACAGGCAGAATACTAAACTCATAGATTTACGTCATATCCATATACATCACGCAAGCTAGTTAATGAACCTTACTGAGTGCTTCTAGAATCAGTAACTGGAACAACCCTCTTATGGACCTTACTACATTTCAATCTGGGCCCGTTTAGAGTAATTGACCAATCTTTTATTTGGATAACGTTCAACACAATGCAAATGAACGCTATGAATTAAATCTATAAACTCCAGTGAGTCGTAAATTACCAGTGTGAGAGAGGAGGACCTGTGTCATATCTCCCATGACAAAGTGGCACAACAAGTTATGTATAATTCCCCATTCAAACATTTTCTTCCTTCTCTTAACACAAAGACTTTACAGTTCCTGTGTCTGGTGGACTGATCCTCATTCATTATGCTGCCAAGACTTCTCTCTTTGACTGTCCTTGTTTTATAGGTCCAGTGGCTGGATAAACAGATATCCTCTGTGTTTTCTATGGTGTGACATAATTTCTGCCCTCTGCTTTCTACCTTACAACAATTTCACGATATATATAGTACATACACATCAGTGGCCAGTTTATTAAGTATGCCTGCTTGCTGATGCAAACAGCCTGCTCATCTATACAGCGAATCATGGGGCTGCAACTGAATATAAACAGCATGCACACAGGGTCAACACGGTCAGTTATTGTGTTGTTAAGCTGAGAGCAGTTAAGACATGTGATCTTATAGACCAATGTGTCCCAATCTGGTCCTCGGGGACCCACAGACAGTCCATATTTTTGCTCCCTCTTTGCTCCCTACCAGACAGTCCACATTTTTGCTCCCTCTTTGCTCCCTACCAGACAGTCCACATTTTTGCTCCCTCTTTGCTCCCTACCTGACAGTCCATATTTTTGCTCCCTCTTTGCTCCCTACCTGACAGTCCACATTTTTGCTCCCTCTTTGCTCCTTACTGGGAGAAAAAATGTGGACTGTCTGTGGGTCCCGAGGACTGGATTAGGAAAGAGAGAGAGTGTGTAATTGCTGTTGGAACAGCTAACAGGAAGGCCACAAGTGCAAAAATAAGAGCTCATTACATCAATGGTGTACAGAATGGTTTTTCTGAAGATAAAACTCATCCACCTTTGAAGAGGTTCTGGAGGCCAAAGTGGGTCCCACTTGGTACTAATACAGTGGCCACAGAGCGCAGATATACAAAGATATATCCAGGAAGTGAATATTGATTGACTCAGTAACTGTAGGTCTACCTTTAAGATCCCTTTGCCACTCTCTCAGTCCCACTGAGTCTGCTTCTTCACCTCAATCTACTACCTTCTGTACTGGTCACTACCCACACATCCACATTTTAGTCACCTATCTCATTCATCCCTTTGTTGCAGGCTGAAACTCTATCCAACCCCTGCCTCTCCTCCAAGTTCTCCCTGCTTCTTTGCTCTATCGCTCTTTTGCTTCCATTCTACCCCCCCCCCCCCCTTAGAAAAGGAAATTGTGATACTTCCCCATTTCCTGCCCTACCTCCCACCTCGGCTCCTGGAAGGTGAAACACAAGCGCAGGTGTCTGTGAAAGCTGATCGCCTCCTGCCTTATTAATGCATGGCGTTACTGGAAGCCCGTCCGCAGGGCCCACCGCGATGAAAGTGGCCCGGGCGGCAGATGGTTCAAACGGCTTCAAAGTTACTTTTTGGATGTTTTTGACTTCTGCTGGACGAGGTTTTGCTAGGACAGAGAAATGTGAAATGGCCCCAAAGCACAAAAAGTGAATGCATGTTATTGTGCTTCTTTTTAACTGGAATGGAATATGGAATTTGTTTATGTGTGTGTGTGTGTGTGTGTGGGTTTGGTATATTTGTTGGGATTAGGGTTTTTCCCACGGAAATGAATGGATGGTCCTCACAAAGATATGAATACAAATGTGTGTGGTGTGTGTGTGCATGTGTGTGTATACAAAGTCAACATGCTTTTCATCTGTACAGGCATATGACATTCATGTCCCTTTTGTAAAATCAACATTAAAATAAACATCGAAGTCAAAACACTTATTAAACTGTAACGCCAAATCAAATGCGTCGATATTAGTACTTAGACCTTATTTCATCTTTAATTTCGACACACACTGCATCTGAAATGCAACTGGAAGACCAGTTCAGCAGCGCCTATCTACTGTGGCATGTTTACAAACATACTTATCTTCCTCACAAAGCAGGAAGAAAGGTGAGGCTTTGTTTACACTACAACACCCCATGACTGACACAGGTTTTAGGAGTCATGCCAGAGTCACAGTGTCGCCAGTCACGGATGAGTCTTTTCTGGGACTCTTGTGCGTTGTGCTCTTCAGTCACACACATTTGGTGTCAGTATCATTCTCGGCATCTCAGAATAACCAGCTGCACAAAAGCATGTCTTTGGCAACTATACCCATCCAGCACCAGGCTTCTTTATTACAAAGGCTTCAATTTAGATTCGATTAGATTAGATTAGACTTTATTAATCCCACAATGGGGAAATTCTTTGAGAATTGAGAATTACAAGGCTGCATTATCACCTCATTCTGAGTAGATATTGGTACCTTATCAACAGTAAGGTTAATTGCCTTCTTAGCATTCCAAACACGTCTTTACATCATACACAGGATGGATCAGAACCTCATTCCAAACACATGGCTTTATATGATATACAGGAAGTATTAGCACCTCATTCCAAACAGACTTCTTTATATCAGACACTGGAAGGATCGGCACCTCATTCCGAACAAACGTTAGCACAATGAGGCTCAGTCACAGCCTTCTCTCAACTAAGACTCAGCTAGAATCGCCATATCAGTCTTTTACATAGAATGAAACCAAGAAGCACACTGACATTATATATAAAAAACCCTCAAACACACATTACTCACAGTTTGCATTTGCCAAACACAGTGGAGAGGACAGAGCTACTCATTTGCACAGAGAGAGAGGCGAATTAGCGGGCCAGAATGGAAAACGCCAAACAAAGAAATGAATAAATAACAGAGGTGATAAGATGAGGAGCACAAAAAGACACTGTTAAATAGACACTGTTTCCAAGCTTACAGATCTGACAGCTTAAACGCAATTCCTCACGCTTGGGCTTTCACGCAGCTAGTGCCTGTATTAAGGACCGCAGTACCTGAAAGTGCCATGTTGCTCCCAAAACAGACACTGCAGAAATATTAGTGTGCGTGATTCCTTCTCTTCTACTCCCCAGGACACAACCTGTGCAAACTGAGGCCCCTGCAGCTCAGCTCCTCAATGCAGCCCCTCCTGCCCATCTAGCACTAGCAGATGCTAAGCAGGACAGCAGGGAAGGCGCAATTCCCATTTGCATAGCTTACCTGCTAAACGGCACAGCCAGAGTGATTATAAGATTTTTGCATGAAGGCAAAATTAGGTATTGAAAAGGAAAGTGATCTGTGCAAGGACAGGCCTTTCTTCCTGGACCATGCAAACACTCTCTTGCCTGTGCACACACAAGAAGTCCTTAGCTGTATCACTATAGCAAGATTCTGTACAGGAGCCCACCAATGGTAATTTATCCAAAGTGTTATTGCAGATATTTAAGTGTAGTTGTGTGTAGTAAGTGTCTGGAAACAGTGGAACATTTGGAGCAGTATTGGCAGTAGTCTGGTGCTCTGAACTTATGAATATGTAGCCGACTTAAGTAATTATCCTTCACAGCACTTCACACAGCCAGCATAGTGACACAACAGCGAATTGTCACACAGCACAGCTTCTCAAACAGTCAGCACAGAACAGTGTCCACCCTCCACACATTGCCTCATAGGGAACAGCATTTCACACAGTCAGTGCAGTGTCTCACATACCAAACACAAGCTCACACGGTCAAAACATCATCTCAAACAGGCAGCACAGTGTCCTATACAGCCAACACAGGGTCTCAAACAACAGAGGCTCAGACAGTCAGCAGGGGTTTACACAGTCAGCACAGGCTCATATGTCAGAGCTTCATCTTCCACAGAAAGCTCAATGTCAGCTGCACAGTGAGTGCAGCATTTCCCACAGTGAGTGCAGCATTTCCCACAGTGAGTGCAGCATTTCCCACAGTGAGTGCAGGGCATCAGGCACAGGGTCCTAGAAAGGGCCTCAGCTTGTAGCTGTAGCAGACAGTGGGGGTGCAGCCACATGAGGAGTTTAAGGCACCCGCTTCTGGGCCGGATGGGCGGGCAGTGCTAGTGCTGCCATGCTGATGGGGCACCTCACACCGCAGCCCCCAGCTCCAAATCAATGGCCCTTTTCATCCACCTGTAACTGGGAGGACACACCCTGTTCCTGCCACACACCCATGACACACACGCCCCTTCTCCTTGCATAACACATGCAATCACACATTCTTACACACACCCTTTCTTTTTTATTGCTCTATTTGCTTTATTTTTTATTTTTATCTTTTTAACTTAGTGAGTTATACACCTTTCAGGCATTCATATATCCATTTATATGTGCATTTTTCCCCCATTCACATATACCGGTAATTTACCAAAGCAGAATGGCACCTTTCAGTCGCAAGGCCAGCTCCTCAGCAGTGCAATTCCCTGAAGTTATCACCATAGATACATGAATGAATGAAGCCCATGGCTTAGCTAAGCCCCTAGCATTCTTTCCATCCTCCAGAGTATCTCGCAATCAGCACAGTGTCTCACACAGTCAGCACAGCGTTTCACAGTCTTCAGAGCATCTCTCATTCCACTCAGTGTTTCACACAGTCAGCACAGTGCCTCACATTCACCAGAGCATCTCACAATCAGCACAGGGTCTCATACAGTCAGCACAGTGTTTCACAGTCTTCAGAGCATCTCACGTTCAGCACAGTGTTTCACAGTCAGCACAGTGTCTAACAATCAGAACACAGTCTCACATAGTCAGCACAGTTTTACAATCAGCACAGTGTTTTACACAGTCATCAGAGCATCTTATAATCAGCAGTGTCTCAGTCAGCACAATGTTTTATGCAGTCTTCAGAACATCTTACAATCAGCAGTGTCTCACACAGTCAACACAGTGCCTCACACAGTCAATACACCGTTTCTCCCCAGTCATCACAATGTCTCACACATGAAACTCAGCATCTCACAGTTATCACAGCACCTCACACTATTAGCACATTGTCTCATGAAGCCAGCATGGCATCTCACAGTCAGCACAGCCATTCATACAGTAAGACTACACGCACAGTCAGCACAGCCATTCATACAGTAAGACTACACGCACAGTCAGCACAGCCATTCATACAGTAAGACTACACGCACAGTCAGCACAGCCATTCATACAGTAAGACTACACGCACAGTCAGCACAGCCATTCATACAGTAAGACTACACGCACAGTCCGCACAGCGGGTTAGCGCACCTGATGGCTGATAATGACTGAGAGCTGATTTATCATTCTGAAACCTTTGTCCCACCTTATCAGACTACGCTGCTGTTCTGGGGGAGCAATCATAACAGATCCTGGATTTCCTGGCAGAGACATTTTACTTGCAAATGTCCATGACCTGGTTATTTGATTTTAAAAAGTTCCATACCTAATAGGTGACTGAGGAAATGTGCACTTTAGACATAACCAACATGGTGGTTTACAGCAATTGTTTTATTGTGCAAAGATTTCTGTATCACGTAACCTTTAAACCTTAACTATGGTGTTGCGCACTGAACCTTGTCCTCCTTGATCCGAACCACATCACCAAGGAGCCTCTCAGCTTGACTTCTGGCTCTGCGACAGGAGCCCCTTTTCATAGGTCTGTTCCGGAAAGTGCCAGCTCAGATTCACCGTACCACACCTGTATACATGTGGCAGTAACCGTAGCAACACCATGAATGGAAAAAGAAAACATACATACGGGCAAACCTGAAACAACGCAGTCACTCTGGCTGACACACGCACGCACACATAAACACAGATCTCTTATAGTTATATTTGCTATGACTTCCTGCTGATTCCCATTTTTATGTAATTAATGATCCATCAAAACAAAAAACCGACAACTAATAAAAGTGGCTACGGATGTCATGTGGGGACGTCAGTTTTGTTCCCGAAGACAGCTGAACAAGCAGATACAGACACACACTTACCATAAAGGGCCTTGGCACTCATCTTGCTGTCTGATCTAGCCACCCCACTGTGAAGAGAGGAAGAGGCTGGGTTACTGTGGCACTGTTTCATCCTGCCCTGTACCCCCACGCTGTCAGCGTCTCATATGCAGATCCCGCCTGCTGTCCAGCGGACTGGACAGAACTCGTGTCCTGAGGGGGGGGGGGGGTTATAGGGGAGGGGACTGGGGGGTGGGGATTGGAGGTCTCCAAGCAGAGCAAATATTCCCTAACAGAGCTGCACTGTTAACTGGAACACCCCTCCCCACAGATCACAAAACCACACAAGGCGGGCGACCAAAGTGTGTAGGTAAATGTCAGTAAAAGGGGAGAGCCAAAAAGGCTACGTGTGTGTGTCTGTGTGAGTGTGTGTGTGTGTGTGTGTGTGGGGGGGGGGGGGTCGGTGTGAAATGCACATCAGACGTTATAGCTGAGGCCCCAGATGAGAAGTGTGTATGACTGTATCTGTACACACTTCTGAATGTTTATCGGAGCATTTCTACGTGTAGAGGTGAGTGGAGAACGTGTGTCAGGCTGTGTGCGTGTACTTAAGTAATGAATATGTGTTTGTGTGCGTAGGAACAGAAAGCCTCAGACAGCATTTGTCGGTATCCCTGCGTCACTACAGAATATGAGACAGGATATGTGTGTGTTAGAGGAAAAAAGTGTTTGTAGCTGTGTGCATTTATAAATGGGTGTATGTGTGTGGGAGTAAGAGTGAGTGTGAATCCACAACTGTGTGTACACAGGTGTGTGTGATCATAGGACCCACTTGGTGTTTTTTGTTGGGGCTCCCTGGAGACTCATGGCTTAAGGCATCCACCTGTTAGAAAGAGAGTAAAACAGTCAGGACTGAAAAGTGTTTGTCTAGACCTCAAACACTCCAACTAGGTCTCTCATATTAGGTAATCTGTACCATGCCCAAGCACATTTGGCCCCCAAATTCTTGTCCACTTGATTAGTGTGATCACTCCATACTGTGCCTGGGGATGGTATGCTTGACCATGCCCAAGCCCGTATGAAAACATGGACTAGGGCAAGGTTCAGGTGGGTATGCGTCCAGTGTGAGCACAGACACGACATCAGTGATGAGACTGGCACACGCATGTGCACAAGTATACTATACATGAACTCAACCCGGAAGGAATGGCTCGGGTAGGCTGTACAGATCGGGTAGCAACAAACATTTAATAAACATTGTGGCAATGGGATCTTTCTTCCACACAAAATGTCACACAGTGATGACGAAAATGTCCCAGTTAAACTGGTTTTAACTCCTAAAGTCCCCATTATCTCCAGTCACAGTGAGTATTGCCCATGTTGAGGTGGCAACACACTTATGTTTTGAGTCATTGGTTGTGAAAATGCATTATGGGTAGAGCTCTGTTATCACAATGGTACAGTGGTACCTCAGAACTCGAGCTTAATCCGTTCAGAACTCCGGATCGAATCCTAAAAAGTTCGAGTTCTGATCAAATTTTCCCCATAAGAAATAATGGAAAACCAATTAATTGGTTCCCGGCCCCAAAAAATTACACCTAAATATGTTTTTTAGCATTTAAACACAAAATGAACTGGATAAAACAAGAAGACCATATACTGTACTAAACACATCTAAGCACATTTATCAAAACAGTAATTTGTAAAGTAAGAAAATAAATGTATCCAAACAATGTGTAAAGTTTAAAAAAAACAATGTGTACTGCCCCGATCGCCCGCTCCTTCCGTGTGCCACGCCCCCTCATTAACCCCGTGTGGAATCCCCGTGTGATCAGCTGTTTCTGGTTGTTGTCATTAGTCCTCTGTATTTAGTCCGTGTTTCAGTTTGTTTCCCCAGTCCCGTCATTGTATTGTCCGTCTGTCTGTTAATGAATAAGAAATGTTTATTTTTAAATGTATTTTATTATATAATAATAATTACTGTTACTGTCTATCATTGTCTAAATGTATTTTTATTGTCTAAATATATGTATTCAGCTAGTGCAAACATGCACGATGCTATCACAGCGAATGCAAGGCTGAGACTGAAGCTTTACCCTTTGTTTCCGCTGAGAGACGTGCCGCGTGACTCATTTCCACACGCGTACAACTTGTCTTAGGTCGGCGTTCACGGTTTGACTTCTGAGATTCAGATCGAGCTCTAGGCTATTTTTTTTCTAACCGGTTGGTTCGACTTCTAAGAAATTCGAGTTCTAATGAGTTCGAGAACTGAGGTACCACTGTATCTGTAAAAAACCCATAAAACAGGATGCACAAATTCCCAGCATTACCAACTGTAAATATCTGATCAGGACATTTTTAGTGAGGCAACAGTTTGTAACAGATAAGGAAGACACAGAGATTATTCATATATTCAGATTATATTATCAGCCATCAGTAAAGACAGTAAAACTTCAACATATAAACACCCATTTTCCACAGGGTACATAAATACATCCATCCATCTTCCCGCCACTTTTCCTGGTCAGGTTCACTGACCAGACCTGGGGTCTAACCCAGGTAACAACAGGCATAAATCTGAGATACACTTTGGACACAACACCAGTCTATCACAGGACACATACACACAATCACACACTGTGGTCAATTTAAAAATGGCAGTTAAGATTAAGATTAAGATTAAGATTAAGTTTAAGATTAAGATTAATATTAAGATTAATTTTATTAACCGCCAGAGAGAAATTGAGGTGCATCGAGCAGCTAGAATCTAGTGCACAGATTAACATCCATTCAGTGGCAAACAGACAAGACGCAAAGACAGTACACACAGTACAAACAAGTAAACATGGTGCAAACAAGTTTATAGAGTACCCAGTACACAAATGGAATGTCCTGAAAAACAGGATATTGTAATATTACAGACATAAACATTTAAAGAAAAAATAGGGATGCAGCAGCTATGCTGCTTGGATGCCTAATTAGCGGATGGCATATGTGCAATTAAAGTAAACTGCAAGTGATTGGCACAGCAGAGGGAAACTGGGGCTGCATGAGGTGAACAGAACACAGAAGCTCCTCCCACAGAGTGAAGGTGAGATTCAAGCCCCCAACACTGCAGAGCAAAACAAAATAAAGAAAACACCATTTGGAAAAGGACTTTAAAGTAATAAAAGCAAAATTACAAACACAGTTATCACAGTGAGACATACTACAGTGAATATCAATCAGCAGTAGCTATAACAGTGGTCTGGCAATCAGCATAGTAATGTGTGACTCTTCAAAGCACCAGGCAACTAACAGAGTTCTAAAGGGGCTATACATTTGGTGCCTGAAATGCAGGGCATTGGTCACAAAAAACTGCAAAACTATTCACTATTCACGTGTACTAAATACAGACAAACTGGCTTAGCAAAGAGGTACAGTGTATGCACGTCAAAGGTCACCAATATGCAAGGACATACCTAACATGACTCTCAATGTTTCTAAACCGCGAAAACTGAATCAGCACCCGTGTGAGCATCACAATGCTGGATTTTATGGCAAGACTGCTGTTTGGAACCAACTTACACACAAGGCCAGCACACAAACATATAAACATATAACCCTGTGCACAAAACCTGGACCCCAGAGCAATGCAAGAAAAACACATAATAGTAATCTTTCATGCTTTCCTGCATGCAAACAGGTTTATGTTTGGAATAAGTCAATGGATTCCCACAACCAAAAATGTCAGTTGGTAAGGGAAACCATCAGGAGTCATTTGGTCTAATCATTGCTCTGCATGGTCGAATAACAATTAAAAAATTTGAGTTTCCTCATGATGATCTCATATTCCAAAATGATAATGATTCCATACAGACAGCTAAACAACTTCAGGGGTGGTTATCTGAACACCAGCATGAAGTCAAATGCCTTCCCCGACCCTCCCAATCACCACATCCATACATCTGTGAACAATTAAGCACAGAGTGAGAAATAAGCTTCCATCTTCATTCCCCAAAAAACTAGAGTTCTTGCTCTTGAAAAATTGTCCGATACACAGTTCAGGACATGTCCGACAGCATTCCAATAAAAACTGAAGCTGTTCTGAACGCAACGGGTGATTAAGATATCATTAGCTGTTTCCGTTGTTCTGTCCACCCCCTATATATAGAGCGATGGTGGCCCAGTGAGAAGCCGCACTGCCACCCAACGTTGCAGGTTCACTTCCTGCCTCCAAGTATGTGGCATGTGGATGAACCTTACTCTAACACTGCCCATTGTGTGTGTCCTAAAATAGACCAGCATCCCATCCAGGGTGTGCCCTGCATTTCCCGGAACAGGCTCAAAGCATTGCTGATTGCAACCCAGTATAGTGTAAAGATTTATAGTAAATACATGGATGTATATGGACTAACATTTCAGCAGCAGGACGAAACTCCAATTCTCTGCATCATAAATGTTTCTAACTTGTTTTTTTTTTTCTTACTCTCAGAAAATATATTTGCTTATGTATCTTATTTGGTTTATGTGAATTCTTCTAACAGACCGTTTCACTTGCTTCATGAACATTTTGTGCCTCTTATAAAGGCAGATGTGCTTTGTACACCATCCCATATTTTATACAGGCAAAAAAGATCTACGCCCAGAAGAGAGACCATTATTCACACGAGTAGGGCAGTGAGCTCAGTGGTCACTCCCCATTACAGCCAGAGCTTCTTTCTACAGCTTATTCCAAGATAGGATCACCCTGTATAGCATGTTCTCTTCAGCTGCCTTTCTGATGTGCACATTTGGGCAAATAACAAAATGCTCATTCAGCTGCACTTAAGTGGTCTTTTTCAACAGCTGCTGGTAAATAACAGCACGCCGAGAGCCCAGCTAGTGAGTTAAAAAGGACATTCAACTGCAAACGTTAGCGAACCGACAACAAAAAAAAACAGTTTCTTTGTTAAACACACCACTGGCTGTAATTCTACCAAGGACCGGCTGCTGCTCTTTCAGAAAGGTCCCACATCTACCCAGATGCCGGGGGAGGGGGAACGAGAGTGCAGGCCGACAGGTGTAGCTCATCTCTAAACACCCACGATGCGGGTCCATGGTAGAGGCAGTGCCCCACCTAGGAGACATGGCACCAGGCATTACTGACACAAAACACGAGGGGCACTATGGGAGAACCGCCACAGGAGAAACTGACCCCTCCCACCACACACTGAGATATCAATGACAAAACCCACAGATGTAAAGGTACAAAAATCATCAAAAGCACTGACATCATCAATTTTAATCTTTAATCTGAAACAAGTCATGTCGTTCACAACATACATGAATGAGAATGTAGCTTTAAGACAATGTCCAGGTCTATGTCAAGCTACTCCTCCTACCGACCACAAAATGATCCAGACAAAGTCATAATAGCAGATTTTTATCACATCGTGGAGACAAAATGTCCCCACAATGTAATATATACATAAACCACACAACACTTGTTTATAATGTGCAGGTGGGCGCTGGACTAACTTCTACAGTGCACTGCTGTGTACTCTCTAGCAGGTATCACGTTGCAAGGAATGAAGGACTTGAGGACAGGCGTTGAGGAAAACAAAAGGCTCTTTATTATCAAAACAGGAGCAGGGAAACAAACAGGGCCGCGAGGGATCAAAACAGGAAGACTATCTTTGGGAGAGGCAAAGGCAACAGGACGACTGCCGTTAATAACTAGACTGGAGCTGAGAAGATAAACAGGTACTGAAGTACGAAAGACTAACAAGGGGCTAATGAGAGGTAGCTGGGAGTGATCTCCACATGAGGGTTAGGAACAAGAGACAAGAGGGGTACATGAGTAACAGGCGTGGCCTCTGAGGGCTATAACAGGGAGGAGATGGGCAGGGATATGACAGTACCCCCCCCAAAGTGTGCCTTGTGGGCACGAAGGACGAAGGGAGGGGACAAAGAGAACCAAATGCAAGGGTGGACACACAGGGCCAGGAACAGAAGGTACACCGGATTGGACAGAGCAGAACCAACAGGGCACACAGGGTAGGCAGAACGCAAGTCCCGAGGGACAGGACCACCAGACAGGTCAGGACAGGACACACGGCACAACCCAGATATGGAACAGGCAGGGGAACAATGGAGGGGATAATAAGGGATACAGGCCAGAGTAAAACAAAGGTAGGACAGGGCACTGGGACAGGGACTGAGGCATGGAAACGGGGGGTGTCTGAGGAGTGTTCTGGACCGTGGGGAGCTGGGCAACGACCCCGGGACGCAGACCCTAGTTCACTGGTGACGCAAAGCCTATCTGGACCTGAGGGCACCAAAGGGCCAACGAGGTCAGAACAGGAGGGCGCAAAGGGGACTGCGGTACAGGAGCAGGAGGGTGTCGTCGGTTCTTCCCTCTGGGCCTCAGCAGGAGAGGTTACCTGGGTGGGCAGGTAAACAGAAGTCTGGGAGGCCAGCATGGATGGTATGCTGCTCCCATTTTCTTCTCCAGGAGACGGCGACTTGGCCTCGCACTCAATTAGCTGCTGCATCACCTTTCTACAGCGCAGGACCTTCTCCGCTTCACATTCGTGCCTGGGGTGAGCCCTGCCAGGATCTCCCCCGCCTGCATGAAGAATGCTCTGGCTTCGGGGAACCATCCACATGGTGGGATTTCATCTCCACTTCAGGCAGGGTGGCTTCAGACGCATTCCTGGTGGACCCCTGGCTTCCTCAGGTCTCCTCCCCCAGGGTCATAACCCATACGGGGTTAGCACCGGCGGGGCAATCTGCATAGCGGGTGGCTCAGCGAGTTTGTTCGGCTTGTCAGGCTCCTCCAGGTTGCTGTTAATCAGCTGGTTCAGCAGCAGATCCACAAATCACCCAGGTGAGCAGACAAGAGGCTTGGGTGGAGAAAGGAGATTAGGTGCAGAGGAAATCATATAGGCAGAGATGTGGGGTGCAAGGGGCTCCTGGGGGGAACCTGCTAGGCAATTTGTGGAGTCAACATTCTGTCATGTTGCAAGGGATGAAAGACTCAAGGGCAGGCGTTCGGGAAAACAAAAAGGGACTTTATTATTAAAACAGAAGGAGGGAAACAAACAGGACTGCAAAAGGCTAACAGGCAGACTGACGTTAAAGACTAGACTGGGGCTGACAACATAAACAGGTACTAAAGTACAAAATATAAAGAAGGGGCTAACGAGAGGCAGCTGTGAGTGATTTCCACATGACGGTTAGGAACGAGAGGCAAGACAAGAGGGGTAAGTGAGTAACAGGTGTGGTTTGTTAGGGTTATGACAGAGATGAGACGGGCAGGGATATGACAGCAGGCTCTTGATCAGAGATGGGAGAGCACTTCACACACCCTGTCTTGATGGTGTGATATTTATAGTATCTTTCCAAAGAAACATAAATACTGTAAATATATGAATACATATATCCATTCATTTTCTATACATGCTTATCAAGCCCTTATGTTTGGATACATAGGAGCTAGTCACTAAAAGTTTTTAAAATAAAATGATTTTATTGTTGACTGAGATATTTCAAAATCAGAATATCCACCACACCACACCCGCAACAGTACAAATGCAGCGAAAATGTGAAAATAATCTGAGGACTAGTGCAGGGCAGTGGTGAGCCTGCAGCCCATCCCAGGGCACACTGGACGGGGTGCCAGTGAGCCAATATGAGTGTGAATAAATTATAAAAGCATTTTTCGATTATTCCCTGCTATTTGCCTGTTTAAATGCCTGTGACGACTTGAAGCTCGATATGATTATGGGTGGCCTGTGGTTAGGTTTGTTTTGCGTTCTGGGGATTTATGTCTACGACAGTATGCAGGAAACACAAAAGGCTTTGTTCTGAGACGCGCTTCTTCCCTGAATGTTATCGCGTCCGTGTCCGCACCGTGCTGCCCCCCCTGACCCCCCCTCCGCCTGCCCTCCCCCCGGCTCACGGCCGACCGCACGTCAGCCATTTAAATCACACTCAGCTCCATACAAATGTGCCTTTACAAACCACATGGCACGCAGCTCGTATTTCACAGCCTGCCCGCCCAGGCTGCACTCTCTGTCTGGGCGCGGGCCGTTCTTATTTGGCACACAATACCACGGGTCTGGACCCAACCCCCAGTCCAATGGCTCTGCCATTCACAATACGGCCAATGGGTTTTACAGCCATCCAGACAGGCAGCTGCATTTAATGTCCAGAGCATGAACAAAAGAACAATTTCCACTGTATTCTCTTATCTCTCCATTCGTCTTTATTTTCTGTTGTTTTCTGCACTGGCCCAAGTCCAGGTTTCAGGCAGGTGATACTAGGGCCGGGACTTGTCATTTCCCATGATGAGAGACACTGATCCCTGGCTCTGTTAATCAAACGCTACTAAAATACATCATCCATACAATGTGGGTGATATCATAACAAACTGGCACACTCTGCTGCCAACTGCCAACATCTGCATGTCCCCCAATGTCACAAGGGTTTCCTCCAGGTATAGTACTCCGGTTCCCTTTCAAACACATTTAGGTTAATTGGCATCTCTAAATTGCCTGTAGGGTATGATGATGATATATTACTTTATTTGAGAATCACACAGACAGCCGCCCCTAAATCATTACATCGTCATCCACGAGTGACATCACTGCAAGCTACAGAGGCTGCAGAGAACTCAGTCGCTGTCACTGCGCAGAAATCTAACACTGGGGACGTAAAAGTCATCCCTGGCCTCTCAGGTTTGTGTAATAGCCCACGAAACCGCATCCTACCACACGGGACATTTGCTTAGTTGGCCCTTGGAATTGCTTTCGCTTTGCATGCTCCCCATTTAAGCAGCGGCACCTGGGCATCCTCAGCACCTGGAGGACGGCACCTCTGTGCCCCCTCCCGAAACTCACGCCTGCGTCCTGCCCCACCCCCGCGGGCGGCTCGAAAGGATGCGCCGTGCTGCCATAGCAGAAACGTGGGGCTACGGACCGACTGTCACACAGATAAAGCTGAACGGCAGGGAGGGGAAAGCACACCCGTGCCGAGCGAAGGGTGGGGGGGGGGGGGTTTCCTGGTTTCCAGATTCCACCCACATTCCAAAAGCATGCTGAGGTTAATTAGAGTCACGGGTGCGAATGGTGTGAGAGTTCACACTCTGTGATGGGTTGGCACCCCATCCTGGGTTGTTCGTTGCCTCGCAGCCATGGTCCATGTAGACGCTGCAGATGTTTGCTCGCCGAGGCTGCACCTGTCCGCTCAAGCAAGAATGACCGAGAAGAAGAGGCGATAAATCTCTCCGTTTCCTCTGCAGCTTTTCCATGCTAGATAAACCCTGATTTGGTGTTTAGCTACCCTGATTTGGTGTTTAGCTACCCTGATTTGGTGTTTAGCTACCCTGATTTGGTGTTTAGCTACGCCTGGCCACACAGCTAACTCCGTACTAAAGAGGGTTCCGAAAAAGTGACACAAAGGTGCATCCCTTTTGTTTTTTACCTGAACCAAGTTTCCGAAATCAGACAGCTGAAACTGATGTTAAGAATAATACATTACATGAATGCTGCTAAGGATATTAATAGAAATACTGACTTTTAAAATAACACAAATTTGTGTCTGTGTATAGTTGACAAACAGTTAGGAAAAATCTAGCCCTGGCAGATTGCTGATTTGCTTATGCAAACGCCCCTGTGTGACTTACTGACCCCAGATCAGCACTGACCAGGCTGACTCCAGCGTGACACCGACCGCTGACACAAACTGAGCACTCACTGTACACTGACTTCTGTGACACACAGAACGCTCACACAGAAATTGTCCAAAATTGTCCTACAAAGCACATAAACTTATTGAGTAGTATCATACACACACACAAAACACTTTCATTGATACTAAACTAACCAATCAGTGTGTTGATAAAACAAAAGATGTCATAATTATTTGTATATGGTGTGTGCAGAAAACCACAACTATTGGGGCAAAATAAAACAAATGTAACTATCATGTCTGATCTTTCTTGCTTTCTATATCCAGTGGCTGCACCTCAGAAAACAATCATAAGAATACGGCTTTTTATAGAAGGAAATCCTGCAAAACATCACTGGATTTGACAACAGGGGGCAGGTAAATCATCAACCAAATCCTTACTACAGCCCAAAAAAGGCTGATCTAGTATACCTTTAAAAACAATAGCTCAGTATTTTATTTGGTGGTTGTAGGACTACTATAGATTATAATAAGTCACAGGAGCTCCACCACACCAATAGGAAGACATCAAATCTGAACCAACTCTTCTCCTTATCTCTGCTTCATATGATAGGCTTCATATGTCAGTAAAATGTGTTTATTGTGTGTGTGTCGGGGCGGGGGGGGAGGTGATCTATTCTATGCCAGATCTATTTTTTCCTAAACAGCAAGCTGCATTTAGACTTTGATCCTTTCTCTCTTTTTTATTTATTGTTCCTTTATTTTCCCTCTTTCCTACCCTGTTCCTTTCCTATCCCTGAAAAGGATCATTTAATTATCAGACCTCTGGGCGACTGCTGACTCCCTGCGATATCGCATGACTCGTAAGCATAGGAGCTACGCTTGGGGCTTTTCTGCAGTTCCCTCAAATTAAATTTATTACATCGGGAAATAAATACTGAAAACAACCATCTCTGCTATTCACGTTGCGTAGCTCAAAATGAGCTGGGCTTACGTCCACACATTACACTGCTAAGGTATTCATGGGAGATTAAATTAATTAAAATCTCTTATTACCCATTTGGGCCCAATGACATCAGACCACTGCAGCAATTCATTTAAAATATGATTTATTTTATATATTCCTGAATGTTACCTAACTTATATTTTCATAACTCTATTGGCTGTTTAGAAAACAGTTATTGAGTAAACTGGAAAATTATGTACACAAAGAACATACGACAAGTACAAGGGTTGGGCTTTTACGTAAAATGATGTCATCGCATTCCAGTCTGATTTATGTTAAGCTACTATGCATCAGCAAAAATGTGGCAGGTACATGCTCCCCGACACCGTGGGTGGAGTGTCACACCTGGATCATTGTAGGTATGATGGGTGTGATGCTTCCTGCATGTCGCCTTCGCTAGCTGCAAAGTGTTTTGTGCGGTTGGTGTGTCCCAGTGCTGGTATGGCGACGATCTAGTATTTCAGACGTGGCTTTAACCCGTAACTGAATACTAAGCAACATCACATGCAGTGTGCATGTTTTAAAGTAATTTGCAGACCAGCACTGCATTCAGCAGGATCTCCACTGCATTCATTTTCGACTAGCTGGTCCTGTCCAGTGTGAATCCAAAACCTGGATTCACACTGTGGAACATTAACTAGAGCCCAATTTGCACAGGACTGGAGACTGGCTTGTTGAGATATTCTTAGTACCAGTTAATTTACACATCCATTTTTACAAAATATTCTCTTGTTTTGAATGAAATTGTAAAGTTTACGTGCAGCATAATCTTTTAGTTTATCATGTATTTAGCTACTTTGGGTAACTGGATTATAGCGAAATATATAGAAACCTCACTGTAACCTCATGGTTACCTTGCTACTAACTGAGCTACCGTGTCATTTCTGAAGTGTTCCTTGAAGACATACACTAAGGAAATAGAAAATGACTTATAATGTTCTTCAACCAAGGTCAGCAGCCTGGGACTCCAGCTCAGTGGGTCCGATGGAAAATAGCTGAGAGCCATGGAAAAGCCCACCTGTGGAGATGAAGCGACAACCTGGAAAGAAGATTCCAGAAAGCCTAGCTTGGCTCCAGCCTTCAGCAGGCACAAGGTCTTATTGTCTATCCTCCTGCCCTGCCCATAGGGTGCAGTCGCAGTCCTGTCCAGTGTGCGCAGTCTGATGGGGGAACGCAGCCCCCGTGCCACTGAGCAGCAGCCAAATGCAGCAGGACTCACCCCTGCTGGCTCGCAGCAAAGCCATCTGCGAAGGTGCGTTCGTGGGGCTGCACGGCCTCCGACTGCGCATCTGCACAGGGGCGCCACGCGTTCGCAGACCTACAGAGGGGACGGCACATTCTACCAACACGGACGCGGCTTCGCGACTAACGAGTCAGCGGACCTTTCAGGAAATCCGCATGCAATGAAGACCAAACTCCGGGGACGACCCCATTCGAAATGCTGCACCTCCACAGCTATTTTCCCAAAGGGTCAAATTTCATCAGTAACACAAAGACAAGGGCCTATGCATCCGAAAGAGTTTGCCGACCTGTGCATTCCGATGCAAATATTGGCCAGGGAGTGGGAATCAATTGCAGCCTGGATTCAATAGTATTTCTGTCGACCAGTCAGCCGCCACTCCTCTAATGAACTTACGCACCACAATCTAAGCTCTATCGGGAGCTTACCTTAGCTTATATTTGCACAAAAATTGCCATTTTTATCTACAAACATTCATGTATATAATAAATACATTACCTGTCAATTAGCAATCTTCTCAATATATTTAAATTGTGTTACATAAAGAATATTGACTAATTTTGTGCATGTAGTGCCTGAGTGGACAGTGCAAGCGTACAATAAACATCTCCCTTAGGAATGGGGTCAGTCATACCTTAACTACTTGGTTTACTTTGCAAGTGTTCATTGCAGGTCAGTTCATATAAGCAGGGGTGGGTAAGTGCTGGAATAGTGACGACTCAGAAGAAATGAGGAAGCATCACAGCAGGTAAATGTCACAGGCAGCCCTCAGCCAATCCGCTACCTCCTGCCCCCTGGCTGCGGCTGTTCTAATTAATCCAGCTTATTATGGTACCTTGTTTTAAATGTCTGAACAACATATGAAACACTGGAGCCCATAAACTGACAGGCCGATGATGTCCTGCCAAGCCATGCTAGCCGACGCGAGACATACAGACTTCGTTCGAACAAGGTGCCCCTGTCCTTGGTGTCTGAGGTATGTCCGGCCCTTTTGTACGGCCACAGCCCGAACACGTCGGCCCCCTGCTGAGCTGGCGAATGAACACGTAGCTAGGGCAGATTTGGCACGCTTCTGCGGGTCATTCCATTCCTCCACCGTCACTTCCGTGACAGATTTTTGCGACAGTCATTAGTGAAAAGCAGGACTGACAGGCTAGCCAGCGCTGGAGGAATTACAGGCAATGCAGCCGTGCTGGGGCCCACAGAAAGAGGGGCCCCACAGTAACAGGGGGCCCACAGAAACAGGGGCCCCACAGTAACAGGGGGCCCACAGAAACAGGGGTCCCACAGTAACAGGGGGCCCACAGAAACAGGGGTCCCACAGAAACAGGGGCCCCACAGTAACAGGGGGCCCAAAGAGGGTCAGTGGGGTCCGTAACGTGGAGGATCAGGAGGCCATTGATCTATTAGTTTAAATTACCGAAGTACATTACATTACGTTATGAAACACCGGAAACCAAATGATATACAGTATATACCCTTTACCTGGCTGGCAAGTCTGTCTCGTTCAGTGTTAAAAACTATAAAAGTCCATATTGGATAGCTTCAGGATATTTCTCAAATATACATGGTACATCTATAACATTTAAACTTTAAGGGTCAGAGGCTTTGCTGGTTGTTTCTTTGTATGTCTGATTTTGGCTTTATATGAAGCATTTAAGAACATTTATAATGCAAGAAGAAAAAAAATCTTGCACTGGGGCCCTTAATAAGAAGCTTACTGCTAGACGTTTACCTGCAAGTGGGTCTATATGACATATACCTGTATGGCTTATTCTTAAATTTCATTCAAATTGTACTACTAGTGCAAGGGTAATAGTGCATGGGGCGCTGTGTACCTCAGACAGATGTATTGCTAATGGGTCAGTGTAAAAGTGTACGACAACTAACACGTTCTTTGGTGTTACTACCACAGCAACGAAGGTAATCATAAAGCATTTATAAAGGTTTAACACGCATCCCTACTATGCGTTTTTGTCGCTAGGGCACACAAGTTAGGATCCCCTCTGTGAGATATGGCCCAGGGAGTTGCGTTGTACGCTATAAGGCGGCCCATAAAAACATTCCTTATAGCAAGACGCTCATAGGGGTTTATCCAAAATCCAGCCCCCCGGTGAGAACACTGTTCAGCTGGACGTCCGGACACATGATCCGGGAGCCATGCAACTTTTACAGGCGGCTCAAGTGGCTTTGCTGTGGCACAAATGCATGGGGGGGGGGCTGTTTAAACCTAAACGCAGCAGCTTTGGGGACATATCGCTTTCGGTCTTCATACACTGATTAACTCGGGAGTATTTCACACTGTCATTGCTTAAGCATTATTTAATTAACCGGGCATATGGGGATTTACGTATTATTTGCCTGAACGGATCATATTTGCAGAAATAATTGTTTCTACCATCAGTGCGTTTCTATTCTGCCTCTTCTGGGTTTATTTTTTTTTAATTGCTGTATAATAATTCGTTTAAAAGCAGACGCTTTCCGGCGTTGTCGCCGTTTGGAAACGCCTTTAGATCAGGAAGAGTTATTATAGTACTGCGAGGCGCAGGCGGCGAAACCCGCCGGGGGTAATACTTACACTGATGAAAATGTGGAAGAACGAGTTTGCACGGAAAATTCTCATGCCACATGTTCAACTGGTCCCTGATTTACAGTATGAAGCTAAAAATTTAGCTTTACTTATCTCTGCCATATTTCGATGCTACGCAGTGTCGTCGTCAATAAAGAAACGCCACTTAATTTACGTTGTTAAGCTACTTTAACAGCTGTAAAACTACATAGGCTATTCAGTTTCTCTTACGAAGTTTAGGCTATTCGTTTGTGTTTGGTTCACCGTGAATTACTCACTGAGAATTACTACTTAAAGCCTTAGTAACTAGACTTTGAATCAGAGCGCACTCACCTGTCTGAGATCCAGAAACGGGATCCTGTCTTGAATAGCTGCTTGGATATCGATGTAAAAATATAAATGTGGGTATATACTTTGTCCCCAGTTTCTGAAGGCTGACAGGCGCCTCAACGTGTCATTTCAGCCCCCAGGCAACAAATGGTCTGTTTCCAGGCGTCAGTCTGAACTTTGTCACTTGAGTTGGGAATACTGGACTTCTAGTGACTTTTCCTCGAATGGGAGCGAATTCAAGTCACATCGGGGAACAATGTAAACACATTATAGGTGGAGCGCGTTGCTACAGACTTTTTGTTGTCGGATGGTGCTTGCCGACCGACTATTCAGGAGGGGGGGGGGGGGGGTGACAGGTGACTAGATAAATTTACCTGCGAAGCGAAAGGGGAGGAGCTTCGACTCGAGCTGACATACGGCACAGTTGAATGACGGCAATGACACGTTTAACTCCGAGTGGTTTACACCCATTTTGTGTTTAATTGTCGTTTGAAAAAACAGCAATCATCACAGGCATGCTTCAAGCATCTTGGGAACTTCGCCAAACTATTATGCTATTTAATGTGCAATGCGATAATGACGGTATATGTTTCCAGCGTTTCACCTTTGTGTAGTTGACACCGTGCTCTGCCAACTGGGTAGGAATGAACTGTGGGGGTCACAGTGCAGGGATTGAGGTGTGGAAATCATCAAATGCATGATCTTAATAAAATGCTGTCCCTAAGTGCAAATTCCAGCTTAATCTACAAGGGCCTCTTGTAAGACTGAGCAAAGGCCAGCAATAACTCTGAACAGGTTGGCATCTGATTAAATGCCATCAATATAATTATAGGCCTACTAAAAATTCTATTCAAGTCTAAATCAAAGAGCACCACAACACCCTCTGGATGGGTTGTGTAGTCAGACATTGTTTTAGGACAGTTAACAATAACAGAATTGTGCCAGTTTTGGTTGTTAATCTGTAACCCACATTTAACACAATATATGTCTTTTTGGATGTAGTATGTTATGGGGGACTCAAGGAGACAGCCTCAATATTCCTCCTGGTCTACGAATGGAGATCAGAATAGCCTAGCTACTGCTTTTTCAAGTTATAAAGTAGAGCCTGACTCATTGAATCTTAGCTTCTCTTAGGTTGAGTATGAGGGAGTATTAGGGAGTATTAGAAGAGCAGATTCTCAGTGGCTTGTGAGCTGCCGATGAACGCAAACACTCCAGAAAGCCTTGACCCAAGAACACAGAGCTGTGTGGGTCCACATCTGTCCCAGGACATTGTACCTATGCAACATTAATGTGTTTCAGGGAGACCTTGGAAACCTGCAATAACCAGGCCCCAATGGCTGATAATTAACCCAAGCTGTCACAGTACTGAGATGTGTTACATGAGCTTGGAATCTGGGGGTTTTGGAAAGAATGCAACTTTGTAAGAATGTGATAAGAGTATTGAACATGAACTTTACCAGCCTGAAGCACATAATCTTTGACACTATTTGATTTCCATTCTGAATATGCTTTGCTGCACAATTTAATAATAAACATTTAGCATGACTCTGTGAAGGAATATTATCTTCCATGACATTTACATTCCACAGTTCACCTCTTTCTCTGGCAATTATAGACAACAATTCAAGTGTCCAATTGTAATGTTGAATCAACTTAATGTCCTAATAGTGCTTAAGCCTAAAGCTATTTTGTTTCCTACCCTGTTAGCTCTAAAAAGTATCTATTGGGTATCTGTATCTATTTGGTACCTGTGTTGTTTCATATCAGTATTTCTAGTAATAAATGACCGAATTAGCCTATGTTGAAACTGTAACTGATCTCGTCTTACATGGCAGTGAGTATAGTCACAGTACGTCACCGAGTCATGCTATTACGCAATGGCCAAAAAAATCTAGATGATATGAAGTTAGTCTAGTTCATCTGGCCTGCTCCTCTGTTTCAGAATTCTCCGGTCTATTTCGAATAGAATGTCGCGATATTTTTGTAAGCACAACCGCAGAGATGCGTCATGGCACTGATTACATTAAGTTGTTATGGTACTCCTGGGACCCCCGCAACGCAGAAGGATAAGCGGTTTGGAAAATGGATGGATGGATGGAAAACAACTCTCAAATCAAGTGGTAACAACTACAAAAACTGAGTAAAGTCGGGTATAACTCTATTTAGGGTGACTCGTTGAATAATATTTCCCACCATGCAACTGCAACGTGTTTTCTGATTATATGGGTACTGTTTGGGTACTTGTCGGGTGGTTTTAGATCAATTTAACATGTAGTGAAGTGTCCTCCTTTTTAAGTAAAACCATTGTAAATGTTTTATTATTTTTTAATTCACTATATTTATTATGCACCGCGAAAATCATCTTAAAATCTAGGCCACTGAATTTGACCTGCAATATTGGGATTCGAATAGTGTTTTCATAACGTTAAAAAATAACTACGAAAAACATTACAGGAAATGAACACAAATACTAAAATCTTGATTGATTTACATTCCAAGTCTTCCCTCTAGTGGACAATACTGGCTAAGACAACAATTATACAAGCAATATCCTCTTCAAGTTGACCTGTGCTTAGCATTTTTGTTTCATGAAACTCAAAAAAGTAGAAAATGCAATGAAAGCTTCCAAATAAATATTTAACACAATAGCGTTCGTTTTAATGGGTTCGTTACTTAAAATAAAAAAAAAATCTCTGGGAAAGAGCACAAACAACAATAACTGCAGGATTTAACTAATTTTTTATCCAGCAGAACAGGCAGTCAGAGCACCAAAGAGAAATAGAGCCTTACTTCTGACATTGTATGATTCAAAGGGCCAGCAGTCGGATTTTTAATGACGCTTTTCTATTAATAAATGCACAGAAGTTCCCGACTCTATATCTAGTCTCTTGTCCCCCACAAAGGCTAAGGAAGGATCACAGAAGCCCTTATACAGAACGATACAAATACACATAGAGAACATGATCAATAAGAACTGACAAGGCCATTTGTTGTGCCACTAACAATATAAGGTATTTGAATGCTCAAAATGACAAAAGCCCTTAATTTCTGCATCTCTTCACACTCATGGTTCTACAGACTAACCGACCTGTCAGTGGTGCTTATGATCAGGGTCTATCCTGAGGTTAATGACCTCCTGGCACACAGCAGATCTCCTTCAGCTTGTTTTATGGATGGGAAGCCGGAGCAGACGTTCCATAGGCAGCGTTCAAAAGGCACAGGGGAAGAATGCAGACACAAACCTCTCATGAGTAGGAACTGTAAGACACAAGAGAGCATTGTGACATGCTGTAATACCAGACCAAAGAAAGTTCTTCACTGAGGGCTGCATTCATCTGTTGCGTCATACTGTAAAGTAATAAGGTTACACGCATTCTGATATCACTTTGCATGCATCACAGCACGTCGTCAGATTCATTATAATGATCTATCCATCCATCCATCCATGTATTTAATTTTAATTATTTATCCATGTGATGGTTTATTTTCTGTATGCTATGTTTTTCTGGGGGGCAGCGTGTTGCTCCTCTGTGCCTGTCACCAGCTGAAGCCCGGCCTTGGCACGTAGGCGGGTACTCGAGCATGGCCTTTAACCCCCACCTCCCTGGCAGATCACCCGGTGGCTGCATTTCACTGCCAGCTTGCTCTTACCTATAGAGAGCAAGTTGGGGGAGGCATGAAGAGAATTTCCCCATGGGGATCAACAGAAATATCAATTATTTATCATTTTATTATTACTAAAGAGTTAGTGCCAGCTGCTCATGCAAAACCACTGAATGTTTCATTAATAAAACACAGCGCCAGTTTGTCCCACAAACTTCTTTCTTTGGAATTTTGAAGTCCAGCCCTCTATATGGTGGTCTGACCTCATGAATCGGGCCAGGGTGACGAGCCCCAGGGCACCGGACAGCCCGTAGAGGACCAGCAGCACGGCGCCAATGATGATGTCTGCTTGCAAGACGTAAGCCTGCCACAGCAGGAAGTAGACGGCAAACAGTGTGGTGGCCAGAGTCAGGGCAAGACTGAACCCCACACAGCGCTCACTCTCCTGCAAGTTACCTCTCACACCTGCGAGGGTGAAGATGGGAAAAATGGCAAAGAGTGAAAATGCAGAACGCAGGAAAGTATGGAGGAACACCACAGAATCACAGTATGTTATTCCTGTAATAATATATAGCATAATTAACTGCTAGTAATGTACAGTTTTTCATATTTTGCTTATATTTGTTGATTTTGGATTTACTCTGATATACAGGTATCAGTCGACTTCCAGTCCAGTTGCATTTACATCCGAGGTTAACGTCCGAAAGTAAATAATATACACGGATCGAGAGACTCCTAAACACAGTAGGATATTAGAGGGTGTATCTTTTGTTTTTTATAAAGCATTGTGCTTTTATATTTACATCATTATGTGAAAATTATGTAAATATGGTGAGTATATTACAGTGTTTATATTACAGCACTGTACTTAATGTCTTGCCCTTTAACTATCAAGATATGCCCAAATTGACTCACGGATGCAAGTCGATGGATTCCTGCATTTGAGGTTGACAGGCTGATATTTCAGCACCAGAAACAGAGTCAGTGGATTCACCAATCAAATAAATCTTTGAAAGGTTTTAAAAATTGACAGCATTAAAATCTTAAAGGAGTCTCATTCTGGCCTGGTTCAGACAGCCCTCCCACGTCTCCCCCTCCCATGATGCCCCAGGCCTCACCCCAGTACAGTCGGAGGGTCTCCAGCACAGCCATGAGGAGCAGCAGACACACATCTAGAAGTAAAATCTTGCCTGGGTAGCTCAGTGCCTGGCCTGGGACAGATGACATGTTACTACAGTACACCCATCTGGCACACACGGAGTAGCAGAGTACCCCCTTCCCATCTTACTCACTCTTGTAGATAATCATGCTGAGCGTGCCCAGGAAGTAGAAGAGGGAGTAAACAGCTGAGAGGTAAAGGAGCAGTTGCAGGGACACTGAGGATAGCTGGGATAGTAGTAAAGACTCTTAACACTGGAGACATGGTGAAAATGTGCATAAGGCATGCACCTGTTTGTTTCCATACACATTTACACATCAAGCTGTTTACATAACACTGTCCAAATTAAAGCTGTTAAAGTTTACTGACTACATAAACAGCTTCCTGCAGCCCGTATCTTCTTTCCTGCTGTGCTCCAAAGTGGCTTCAGTGACTGCTATACTGCCACTGCAGTTAGCTTTAACTCTCCTCACAGCCAGAGCAGCCGTGACCACGTCCACTGCTGTCGGTATCCTATTTCCTACCTGGTTGGACTATTTTTCTATTAATCGTGCTGGGGAAAAATACTTCTTTGACTGAGTGTCTATACTGATCTTTTTTTTCCCGCGTATTCAACAAGTCTCTGCTTAGGCTTTTGAGATATAACTTCCATATTTTACTTTCAATATAATTCTTTAATAATCAGGTACTTATTTCGGACAATTATTTTTCTCAAATTGTGGGAGGCTTGATTCCATTTTCCATTGATTCGAATTAAATGACGTGAATAAAGAACTAAAAAGAATCCATGCGATTGACCTAAAGGATACTACAGTCGCAGTTCTTCCTGGAAAGGTAGGAGAAAACAGGTTGGCATGGTAAACGCTGCAATCCACAAACTAACAACTAAATGAATCACAAGAAGAATTTCCTGTGATGTTGACTGAATGCCCACGTTATTGATCAACTTCATTACGTCTGAAATAAATTATTAATGAAACAGTGGAGTTGTTACAGTGTTAGCATAGCGTTTTCGCAGCTAAACACTATAACGTTAGATAGCAAGTCATAATATCTGCGTTCGCATGAACATCAAATCTGCTTTATTTATATAAGCAGCGTGTTCCAACATCGACTCACAAAACAAAGGGTAAAATTAAGATTTATAGGAATATTGTTTGTACACCACATAGCAATGCATCCGCCAACTCTGGGCTATGTTGTTAGCCAAATAACTACTTCCAATTTTAATTAAATCGCGCACGGAATTTAATGCCTAGTTCTGAGTAACTGCATGTAATATTTCAAATGCACTTTGCAGCCGCTAAATCTGATACTGCATTTGATACTACACTGCATACATTTTAAGCTTTCTTTACAAAATATGGATTCGTATCTATAGCAACGCGTCCACGTACCAGACCTAATGGCCGCCATCTTGAAACAGACATTCTCAGTATCTGGATGAGGCATCCATTCACAAATACTCACACTGTCTTTCGACACAGAGAAGTATTAAAGCTATATTCCGCGGTATTAAATAATTCTCAACATAAATAGTTACGAATATCGTTTAGGTTGTTTTATTAGTTTTCAAATTTGTCAGCAAAAGTGAAGCTGAATTTCACTTGTTAACATAATACCAGGACTGTATTCAGAGTATTCAGAAGAGTGTCATCATTTATTACAAATATTAAACCTCTGACCTCTCGTAATATCGGATTCATATCTATTCGTGAGATAAAGAGAATATACAAAATGTTCATCCAGCCGTAACGTGTGGAACAGATGGTCATGTTTCTTCACCCAATATTTACATAAAATAAAAGATGAACAGGTTTGTTTTTTTTGTGTTGTTATTCATTTCATTTAAAGAATATTAAGATTTTGAAAATTTGGGAATATTGTAAAATATGTAGGCCTACCTGGGGAAAATAGCTAAATTCCTATTATGATGGAATGGCCTCCCTCTCAGGGCAATTGCCTAGGGCAGCATACTCTGAGGGGACACCAATTTAGCAAATCAACCACTTATGCTGGTGTCCCCCTCTTCCCACCCCTCAGGTCAAAGGTAATTTGTCACATAATCCAGTTACAGACACCAAAGTCCCTTCCCTTGTTCTCTGCTTTTGTGATCCCACAGATCAAAACCGTCATCTTCAAGGAAAATTCAGAAAACAAGGTGTCTTGTTACTGATATTCCAAACTGAAAGTGCATGAATGGAACAAAAACAAAATTAGCATCGTGAGTACCTTATTAATGTCAGATAGCAACATGTTTTTCAAAATGTTAATTCACAAACTAAAGGTAGTTAGAGGGTATTATTATGGCATTGAATGCATTGGCACTGGATTGAAATGCTTCATATAAGTCTCTTGCAGCCAAATGTCATTTCAGCCTCTGAGGCTATTGGCAATGAATTAGTGCTCACATGTGTATCAGGAACCCCGCCAAGTATGAGTAGACAGGAGAATTCCCTTGATCCCTGAAGCACTTTGTGCCTTCCTGTTGCTGGTGAAACTTTGCCTGCAATCAACATTGATCTGTCAGTGATCTATACACACCGCACTACAGTAACACTTATATTTTCTGATGCCTTGAGTTGAATGGGTTGTGTAATGAATCAGGTTTCACCAATAATCCATCAAACACTGTAATACTGGAATATAGCCTGTGTGTAGAGTGACACTATGAGCTACTTCAGGTTTTACACACAACTTTAAAACTAGTTTAGTTCTTCTTGTGCTTTTACTGGTTTGTTTCCTTGATTGAAAGTCTCATCCAGCTGTTTTACATTAACATTATTCACACATGCATGACTATAGGACATTGACCAATCATCATGGGTTAGGTGGCCACCCTACCTGTGTGTAATCAAAAACCATAACTCAGAAATACCTTGCACTTTGTTTTATTAAGCCCAGTCATCAAACCACATTGACCAAAAAAAATTAATCTATAACTAGAGTCGATACAACAAGGTAGTCAATGGATGTGAATGGGATCCTGAGGGCCAAACTCAGGGCTCCATAATATACAGAAACATCATTAATGACATCATCACTACACTTGCATTAGATGGTTTGTTCCAGACCAAGACATGTCCAGGCATAAGTGTGAATCAAATTTATGGCATCTGTGCATTTGCACCTCAGCCCAAAAGAGATTCAGACTGAAAAGGGCTTGTTTAAATAATTATATAATGGTCAGAGAGGAGCCTTTTTCTCCTCCTGACATGCCAGTAGTTGGCAGGAACATTTTAGCATGAGGGAAAGCCCATGGTATGGGGGGGGGGAGGACTGGTTATATTGGGAATAATAATAATCGTTATTTTCATTTTTATTATCATAACCATTATTGAGTCACAATAATGTGCTAAAACGTATATTCCTACTAGAATTATTGCATTTATACGCTCTGGAGAAGAATAAAAACAATAAAGTGAATAAAGCTAAACTTTTTTGTTACTTTCCATAGAGAATCAGTGTCAGAGTATGCTCTATGCACTGCGGCATATGGTCTGCTAAGGGACTGTATGCATTCACGGAGAGGATTATGACGGTGTTCTTTTTGTGGGTTTAATGTCAGTGCGCAGGAAGGTCATCTATTATTAATAATCAGTGCAATTAGATGTGAAAATGGTTCTGACGGAAAACCCGTAGAGTTCTGTTAAGTCAAAAGTGCAAGAGGAGATTCTGACAGACCCTAGGATCACTAGCATAGAAGTATGTACATTATACTTACAAGTAGTGCATCCATACATTGTACACATTCTAGCTACCAAAATATCACACTTTTGCTTGTTTCCAGAAACAGCAAAATTAGGTGCCAAAAATAGACAATTTGGAGCCAAAAGAGACAAATCTTAAAACACACTTCATGCCAAGTGTGTTTTGGATATTCTATATAGTTGCCACAGAGACCTATAATAGACATTTTGCTCCACCATATCCTGCCTGTGTAGCTTTAAATAAGAAAATAAATATACAAATCGGGTTTCCCTACCTATACAATTTACAAATTAAATCTACACAGACAATGAGACAAATACATATAATTTTTTATCAATTATGTAATTCACACTGAAGTGATGTTCTTTTAATGCCCAACAAACATACACATTCCCTAGTCACTTAGCAGTGGCAAAGGTTTACTTGAAAGTTAAATATATTTTCAGTAACATTCAAAGCATTATATTGCTTCCAGTGTCAACCAATGATGTGTGTTACAAGAAATTGTATTGGTATCATAATCACTGTGGATAGAGCGATGGGGTAGGTAGGGCAGTAGTATGATAGGGTACATCCTACATCTTCAACGGAGGACATGGCGTCAATTTAGCAAGCATTCTAAGTACACAGAGAGCTACTCAAATAAGGATACGCAGCTCACCCGGCAGAAGATCCTCCCTTTTGCAGACGATTCTTCACTCCACCCCCCACATCCTGATTCCCTACATCCTGTTGGAGTTACTAAGAAGACGATGCCTCATGCTTTCATCTTACGGACTCGCATTTAGACATTTATAACAATTTACAATTTTAAAACCATGGCCAATTACTTCAGAAGTAAATATTTCCTAGGTGGACCTATATGAGAGGTCTCAGTAGTTGGTTTCTTTTTGGCTAAGTCTCATAGAAAATGTCACAAATTTTATCACTACAACTAGAACAGAACAACTATTGCTGCTCTTGCCACAAATTAATTATGACTTTATATATGAGATGTTCTTGAATCATCAAAATGCTACAATCCACCACACTGAGCCCCCACACTGAAATGGATCAAAATAACAATAATTCTCTAGAATGTTTACTGTACCATTGAAATGTTGTTCTTAATGTTGCCATAGCAACATCATTTTGTTTCATTTTACAGAGACTCCGTACCAAATGGATTAACATATTTGAAAGTACAGCCACACATATGTTAGTATGCTGCCAAAATGGACTATCGGGTTTGGCATGTGATTCGTGGGTATACCTGTTTATATACATAGGTAAGTTTGCTCGGGAGTTGTGTAAATGGAATAATGGGCAGGGTGCCTTCCACACATTTTCTTCCTCAGTTAATCAATATAAGCCAGTAAATTAACCAATCAGCAAGCAATGCTTTTGCCGATTAACCAATAAACTAAGCAGGATGCTCTCAATGCCTCCGCGCCAACAACAGTGCCCCCACCAGGATGGCTGCAGCAGCAATGACTGCTCCCCCAATAAGGAAAGGCTTCAGGTTCTCCAGGGAGTCTGTGCTGGGCTCTCTTGCCTCACTGCCCTCTGGCGCCGCCTCCTGGTCAGTTGTTCCATCCACAGCGGGCTTCTCAGGAGCAGGGGCTGCTGGGGCGGGATCAGCAGGGGCGGGGTTGGCTTTGCGTGGTGTGGCTGAATCTTTCTTTTCCGCCTTTTCACCTTGTTTCTCTTTGGAAGCGGGGGCTGCTTTAGGAGCCCCTGCTCCGCTTTTCATTTTGGCCTCCATGGGATGCGAAAACAGAGGCGAGGGGGGCTATTTCCTAGACTGGAGGTTCTCTCTGAATGTCAAGTCCCAGGAGAAACAAACAGAAAGAAACAGATACTTTCTGTTAACATTAAAATAATTAGCAGGTTTAATTGCCAATATTCTGATAAGTAGCTTTTGTCAGGGTTAGTCTCTAGGTCAGTGTTTCCCAATCCGGTCCTTGGGGACTCACAGCTGGTACATGTTTTTGCTCCCTCCCAGCTTCCTGCCAGACAGTCCACATTTCTGCAATTTTGGTCAGGAACTGGGAGGGCGCAAAATCACGGACTGTCTGTGGGTCCCCTGAGGACTGGATTGGGAAACACTACTCTAGGTTTTAGATAGAAGGAACAAAACTAGAGGAAGAACATGACCTTGAAGGACACTGAACTCAGCGCAACTTTCCTAACACCTAGTTGATCTCACTCCTGCGCAGTAATAACTGGACTACAGTCACACCGACTAGACCAAATGTGACAACATGGAGGGTGGGCACCAAGCCAGAACACAGGGGTCCCATTTCAAGGTGCTACATCAACACCCTCTGTGGTCATCGTTGCAAAAGCGGCCCGATTTCCACCAAACATAACGCGTACCCAGGTACACCAAGGCCAGCCTGGAAATACAGGGTCAGTCTGAGACCTTATGTGGGACTGGCTGCGTTGGGCCTATTGCAGGCCTGGGACACCGGCACTGTGTGACTCACATGCCATGCTAATGGAGGACATTACAGGGAGAAAGAGGAGGGGGCAGGAGCAGTGACAGTATAGGGGAGGATAAGGTCTCAGCCCGAGAGCTGAAGGATAGAATGAGGATTTAATAAATAATGGAAGAAACAAGACATTTTGACTGTGCTTGTGTATAAGGAGCCCATCTCTCCATATGCATCCCCCCACTGCATGGTATTACACCTGCGTTTGGGCAGAGCATTGCAGTGGATGCAGCAGGGTGAGACGGCTCAGGCCCCCAGAGGTAGCGAGAGAGAGAGAGAGAGAGAGATGACGATGATAACAGGAATAAAACGATTCTCGCTTACCGTGTTTCCTCTGGCTGCCTCAGTCCTAGCTGTGCAGCTTCTCGGACCTGGATTTGGATGGAGAAATGATAACAGAGGGATAATGAGGCCTGCTGGGAGGGAGTGCGGGGCTGGGCTCAGCGCCTTCCTCAAGGAGAAATGTCAGAGAATGAGGGAGGGAGAAGAGATGGAGGACACTGGGAGAGGGGGAGAGAGAGCGGCTGGGATGTACCACTCTGACTGTGCAATGGGGGTGATGTACATTTGGATTACATATAGTTATTCTGAGTCAATCCTTTCTGATTGAGCTTTCCTGTAAAAAGGACTTTTATATGTTTTGACTACTTTTGTGTTTTTTCTATGTTTCTTTAAACTTGTGCATATTTTCTTTATCCCTCATAGTCTTTGTTGTTTTTCATATGTGCTGAATTTTAAATATTCTTCCATGCAAACCTCTTAACTGCAGAACAAATGAGTATAAAGCTAATGAAGATATACAAATATTTTAATACATTTGTGTGGTATGTTTTATATGCAGAATATTATAGCTATGTACCACATTACTGTACATGCGTAAAATTAACTGCTTTTCTACGATACACTGATGTCATTGGAATCAGAGTTTGATTGTGGTATTGATTTTTCCAATTTTATCGATTGTTTAATCACTGATGACATTTCTTTATACGGATAATAAATCAATTAGCATAAACAGTATGACAAATTTACAGGGATGGTCTGAGGACAATCTACCCTACACACATAATTATATCAGGACTCAAGTCAGTTTAACTCTGCAGCAAAACACACAAAATAGAAGATATAAATGGGGGAAAAATCAGTGTGTGTGTATGATTTCCACATTGTAACTCAGGATTACCAACTTTGCTCAGTTGGCTGAAGAAAAATTTCCAATTTGGGACAACTCAGTGCATGTATTTACATTTATGTGACAGTTTAATTACCTTGTAAATAGTCTGTAGGGTTTGCAAACCACCCAAATGTTTTTGATGTCGGTAATTTTGTAATTTAATGTTTATAATGGAATAATATAGATTTGCCATAAGATTTCTTACGTGAGATGTGAGAGTCTGAAAGCGTGAGTGTCACACCAGATGTGTTAGAGTTTGTGTAAGTATCACAACTATAGAAGTCAGGTAAGTGAACATAAGTGATGCAAGCACTTTCTGGACCACGCGGGCTTTTACCTGAAAACTCCAGCTGAGAACTATGCATGGATAGCTTTCAGGAAGTGAGGTAGAAGTTCTTGGGAAGAGACAAGCCAGTGCAGATGATACAAACACTTAGGTCCCCAGGGATGCATGCAGAGGGGCTGGGTTGCGGTTGGACATGACTGTGGCTTTGGTGACTATATCACTGACTAAACAATGTAGCTGATAGCCTTTCCAACCCGCAAAGAGTGAAAGAGTGCATTTTAAGCATATAATAGTAGTACATTTACTTATTTTTAAAGACGTGCAATTAACTTTCAGCATCAATATGACATGGCATACAGCACATGCTGCTGTTTTAATAGTGCCCTAGGATGAATTTATATTTTACAAACACACCCTTATTTAATGAAAGTCCATAAGGAGCAGGAAATGACGCAACCAAGACGCACTTATTCAAGGAGACTCCTTGCTGTCCGCAAGGCCGCCCCTGCGCTCCGTAGCGCAGTAGTCCCAGCGGTTTTAAAGCGAACTGGATACCGCGCAGGCTTACGTAAACGCAGCCCAAACCAAGCCGAGCCTCGGGTATTTAGGGCATAGTGGAAAGGGCGACGCTCGCGACGTTTATGGCGCACTTCCAGCTCGCGCTCTGAGGCTGCGGAGGTCTAACAGCGGCGGGAGAGTGGGACGGGAATAACGGGGAAAAGGGAGCGAAAAACAGCTGCCACTCTCCGGAGAGCTGTCGCGGTCAGAGCCGTTGGCACTGGCACTGGTACTCTGCCACGTTACAGATAATATTACAGCAAAATAGCACAAGGAAAAAAATATATATACAACAATTGTTACCGCTGGGCTGAGTTCAGTTAACCCGCTAATCTGTCAGGTAGTCCTTACTCTAATTTCGGGTTTCACGATGGATGAAAGACTGGATGAGAGCCGCGGAGATTAAAACCGGACCGGTCATGGAGAGAGCGACTCGCCGTGAAAAATATCGATAAACTCCAAGACGACACCATTAACGACGGAGCATGACAGTATCTAGCTGGATGGCAATATAGATTAATAGAAATCGTGACGGCGTTGGATGGTCTGGTCATCGTACAGCCTGCGAAAGCCTTTATTATTATTTTTTAAAAAGATTTTTCCGGTTTGCATCTGTTCGGCGGACGGCCGAAGGCGTGGCGTTTATGGACATTTTATCGGTTGAATAATTCACTAGGCGGCCGGGTGTTTCACAGCTTCAGAAGTCCCGTCGCGGGCGACAGGCTGTTTTATCGCCCCCTCCCCTAATAAAAGCTCAGCTGGGGTGGGATCGGGCAGGGACTGGTGCCCCTCTACGGGCCGGCTCGGGAGAGGGACGGGGCTGGACATCGGAGGATGGGAGAGCGAACGGACCCGGAGCAGTGGGACACAAGAAGACACAGACGCTATAAAGGTTGGTGCGGATGGAGAGGCTGTTTTAGCGTGATCTCTAAGTGTGTGTGAGTGTGTGAGAAAGCACATTTTTCCCCCGATTTGGGACACGGCCTCCGATGTTTTATGAGTTTTCTGCGTTTTTATGCATTAACCTGTCAGCCTTTGATATATTTGTCATTCCTGTGTGTTGCATTTCGGCCGCGCAGTCTCCAACAACCAGCGTTGTCGCTTCTGTATTCTTTACACCCGTGCTATCTATTTTCTCAAGTACTGCCTCCCGTGTTGCTTGTCTCCATTACATAAGATCTCTATAAATAATGGATACCTCTTATATACAAGGATCTCTTTCCTCAGCTACGCTCGCGATTGCGCTCCCTATATCTCCGTGGCGCTACTTTTCTCCTCCTTTTCGCGTTAAAAGTTGCACGTAGCAGGTCGTCTTTCGCCTCTTGTCATCTCCCCGTGTCTGGTTCTCGCTGTGTGCGGTATCCCTCCCAGATACAGACTGGGTTTGGCTACAGACTGATGCTCACGTACGTGGCGATCTTGGGAATCTGGTCCCAGACGGTGCAGCATGACTGGTTCCCTGAGCCGCTCACCCCAGCCAGTCCGTCCGGTTGCAAGGCGGTTTCTGATCGCAGCCAGTGGCTGCAGTGTCAAACCGAGACAAACGGGGATTTGTTTGACTTTTTGTCACCTATTCATCAGGGCGTTTCTGTCGGCATGAACTGGTTTTAGTTGACAGGACACGGTCTGTGTAGGATTTCAGAGTGCTGTCTGGGTCAGGATGCCCTGACTTGGTTTTTTTGCATCCTGCCGGAATCTTAATAGATGAGTTTGGTTGGGACACTGAGATCTGACACTGAGCTCTGAGTAAGAGATTATGGGAGATGTTTGTACTGATAAAATGAGAAGAGGTCTATTTTTGCTTTCAATCCATTATTAATTTTATTAGGTATTTTTATTAGTGACTGATTACTTCCCCTGCCCATGGACAATTGAGCAACTGAATGGTTCATTAAATTAAGTCAAAAAGTAATTTATCCAGATGCGCTGCATCAACAATACTTTTAAGCAACCTGTAGTTGGTAATGTTTAACAGCGATGTTTTTAGATGCAACAGGCAAATGTAGCTTAATAAAGGGGTTATATGGAGGACGAATCGGCCAGCCTAGCAGGCTTCTGTGTGCTGTTATTTGCCTTGATTGGGGAGGGAGGTATGTTACACCACCCACAACAGCTGCTGTTTATAGAAATGGATCCTGCTCAGGTGTATTTGCAGGCGCTCGTTCGTAAATTTACGTTGGATTAGGGCCTTCACTGGTGTTATGTTACATGTTAGCATTTTGTGGTCGGTTGGACAAACTCTGAAAGAGAGTAATGCGAAGGTTTAAGCTCAGATTCCTGACAATGAATCTAAGCTTATATCACTGGACATTGTGGATGCTTAAAAAGCTGATATTGTGCTTTTTGAGAAGCCATGCATTGGAGTTCTGGTCAGTCATTAGATGTGTAGAATGTGATCTGTTGGAATCATCAGAGCCAAAGAGTGTTTGTTTGTTTTTCTTCTCCCCAACACAGTCCTTAATTGAGTAATTCTCTTAAAGTTCACTGCACACCTGTCACCTGCTGTGAATCGGATACCTTTTTGAAAGTCATGCATAGCACATAGCCCCTGGGGGCTGGAGTTAGTCAGCTAAAGAATTAAAGGCCTGTGAGATGTCTGATTGGGCTGGGGGTGTGTGTTTACCTGTTGGGGAGCCTGCTTATTGGATGGAGGAGTTCAGCCAGGCGGTCCACCAGTTGACCGAATGTCATGTGACTTTCGGGGCAGCCTGAGTGATGCAATTACAAGCGCTTGTGTTGAAATAAAAAAAAATGTTCCCTCCGTCAGCGTGTTTGAGCGGCGGTACCCACTCGTGCTCGAACGCATGGCGGGTCTGAGTCATGGGCAGGAGGGTGATGGCGCGGGGGGCTGGCAGAGGGTGGGGGGGACAGTCTCTTTAAGAAGGCAGGAGCAGGCAGCCGCAGAACAGAGGCTGCTCCCTTGGGATGCGTCGGTCTCCCTGCCGCGCATCGGCTGCTGCGGTTGATTGACTCCTGCAGCCCTTTGCGATGTTGAACCATGTTCCGTGTTGAGTCTCCTGCTCCTCCTCCTCGCCCCGACGCTTGATGTATGCGCTCTGCATCAGGGGCGCCGGGTCAGCCAATGGGAACGGCGTGGCCCAGCGCCGCCTCGAACCATGTGGCGTGGAGCAGGTGGTGGGAGGGGCACTTCCCTGACAGGTGCGTGCCCATCTGGTGGACCTCGCTTCAGGGTCTTCCTGACATGGGAGTTCATGTGATGCGTGTCCTACCAAGATGTCCAGCTTTCTTTGTCCTCGCCGGTTCCGGGAGTAAAAGTAGCTCATCCCACCTGTATTACCGGCCCTGCCGCTGAGAGATGAAAATACAGAACCAACTGTGTTAAATCCTGTTAAAAAAAGCCACACCCGCAGCCACTCAGGGGAGCCTGGTGCCAGATTAGCTCTGATTGTGACCTGCTTTCTACTTTTTCTGCTACTTTCTCCATTTTTTGCTACTTTTCCTTTAAGAACAATAATTGAAAATGGGAACTGAAATGAAGGCAGCCTTGCAAAACATTACATGAGTAATTCCAACCCCGTGCCCATGATTTGCTCGATTTGGTTCCCCTGTCAGTTTCTCCAGTTCAGTTCAGCTGGCTCGGTATATGTAGGTCTGTCGGCCATCGCTAAGAGGCATCGTTACAGGCCTCACGCTAAAAATAAGACTCCCTCCAGCTTTCATTGTTCTCTTTGGCGTTCGTCTCATGCAGTTTGCGGTACATGGAGTTGGGGAGACCCGTAACAGGCATGCCGTGAGATATTGTTTGACTACTGTTTCTGTTCTGTTCTCCAACTGTAAATGGTTTTTTCCCGTGGTTACACTGTTCTTCATGGATGGGCCAACGTCACCGTTTGAAGTCTGTGTCTCTTAGTTGTCCGAAACCACAAGGCAACACAAACGTGATGCAACGTTTGATCCTGGCCGGCAGCGATCGGCGCTTGGTGCATCCTGGGGACTAGCCTGAGTGGGATTTGAAGCCATTGCGACAGCCCAGCACTCGTGCCAGTGTAACGATGGACATCTCTCCCTCCTGTTCCCTGGCATCCAAAGCAGTTATATGCATCCTCTGTAAATGTATGTGTGCCTCTGTTTCTGTCAGGGTCTGTTGGTGTCACGCTAAACATAGTCCAGCCTTACCTCCCCCTCCCTCGCGTTCTTTCAATCTCTCTTCTCTTGCAGTCTCTCTTTCTTTTTCTCTCTGTCTATTTCTCCATCATTGGTCCTTAATCCTTCCCTCTTGATGTTTGGTTCATCTTTGGCTTAGCAGCCATGATGAGCGGTCACATTCTGCACAGCCTACTCCCCACCCCCCCCCCCCTCCCCGCCCCCTATTATTTCCTGGGGGGGCAGATTTGCTCCCATTCTCTCTGGTCTTCATTTGCTCACATTCTCCTCCTCAGGTCCCTCCTCACCTTTTCCTCTAATCTGTGCCGGGTTGATCAAACGAGTAGGCAGCTAGTGTGTGAGGGTGTGTGTGTGTGCACGCGTGTGTGTGTGTCTGTGTGTGTGCTCGCTCGCGCACACACGCGCGTGTATGTGTATGTGTGTATGCTTGTGCGTAAAATGGTGTTACTGGTTACTGTGCCGACAAACTGGGACATCACCGCCACCACCATCTCCTCCTCATTTGACCTGATGAGCTTGTGGGAAAAAAAACGCCGTGGTCTTAAAACGTCTTTAGATTGGCGATGTTGCGTGCTGCAAATCAACACTGCCTCTAATCATGATGGAGGGGGAAACGGAGTTGAAAACGTAGCACACCCTCCGTAATGATGTAAGTTGATAGTATCCTACGTAGGGATGTTTTTTCTATACATTTTGATATTCACAAGCTATTTTTAATCTAGCGGTCATAACCCCTTATTGTTGCGTTTCATCAACCTGTCATTGAATGCCATTGAAGGGGGGTAGGATGAGAATGACATCGTTGGTGGGGGTCAATTGAGGGTCGTGTTGCTCAGAAGCAGTAGGTTGTGGGTCATTGCTTTGGGGTCCTAATCCCCATCTGCTGTAAATGGTTTACGCATGGTTAGCAGGAGCTCAGTACTCTGGTATACCCAGAGGGCTCTAGGATTTTGCAGCATTAAATGGGGGGGGGGGGATAGGAGATGTTAGCTAGAAGCAGTAAATCCTGTCTGCCTCTACAACAGACCAATCTCCTCATGCTGGAGAGACAAGGTCACCCTTCCATCCCCGGACAGACTGTGCTGTGTGGTGAATCCCTTGGTGACGTAGCAGGAGTCATCAGGGCTGATGACATCATGTTGGGGGGGAGGGGGGTCTTTGCGGTCATAAAATCATGCAGCAGGGGGAGGTTTTGCACTGGATCCTTCTGGAATGTCTTTGGACATGAGATCGCCGGCGCTGCATTTCATACCGTTGATGTTTCACAGTTAATGCACACGAGGTAGCAGCAGCAGTAGTAGCTGGAACTCCAGCTGTTCTGTGAGCAGCAGCAGCAGCAGTAGTAGCTGGAACTCCAGCTGTTCTGTGAGCAGCAGCAGCAGTAGAGGAATATTAGTAAGGAGCTGCATAAGCTAATGAGCGTTAGCGTGTAAGGAGCTGTAGGAATGCCGTGGAGCTGAAGTGGGGAGTGTTTCTGTGGGGAGCATTGGGAACTGTATGGAGCCCATAGCGTGAGCAGGTTCCCAGGGAAGCTATAGAAAAGGTCTGGAGCTGTTGTAGCAGCGGTGGCTCCGGAAGCTGTAGTACCAGCAATTTCTCTGTGGGCCTGAATGAGCAGTATGGTGCTGCAGCATCAACAGCATCTGGAGGTGCAGCATCAACACCGTCTGAAGCCACAGTAGAATCACAATCAGGATTGGGAAATAAGAGCCGGCAGGGAGAGAAAAGGCCCCTTTCGGCATGTCAGAAGCTGGCTTTGTGGGAGGGAAGCTGGGCCTTTTCGAGCGGCAGAGAGCAGTTTTATTCATTTTCTGTAAATGTCGTCTGCAATTTATTTTTGGACATACAATTCTTCTGTATTTATGACATCAGTGCACTATTTGATGCCTTTTGTTTGCATTTGACATTTATCTTGAATTTAATGTGACAGAGGTCTTTGGGGTGGGGCATGGGGGGGGGGGGGGCGGGCATTCTATCCTGTATTTGAAATAGCCCGTCAGATGTCATGCAAGAAAATGCAGGGGCAGTCCACTCCATTCTCTGTCATCTTAACAGGTGGGGATGATGATGATGATGATGATGGCCTACCACTGCAATTTTTGAGGAAGGGCAGCCTATTTGTGACAGGTATGCAGGCCTCACCTCCGGAACTGGCCTTTGATTGTTCCTGAGATCTTCTGTCTCTTTATGCATGGTGCTGTTTTTCGGGAGGGTGGTGTTCTGAGGAATGTCAGCTGGGTCCTAGTGCCAAGGCTTTCTTTCCATGGGCGGGGTCTTGGCTCAGCACCATTTCCTGTTTTTAGGGTTTTTCCGCTGACCCAATTCTGTTGAGCCTGTCTGCAGTCACTCATGGTGAACGTGCTGGGAAATTGAAATGGGCGTGCCTGCCTGGCCTTATGCTGGTGGAAGCATGCTGTCCCATTTTGCCCTCACCAGCATATCACTTGTGTACATCCCTTTGTTCCTTTCCGCAGGGCAGTGATGCCGGGAATGGTGATGTTTCGCCGGCGCTGGTCAGTTGGGAGCGATGACCTGGTGCTGCCGGCATTCTTCCTTTTCCTGCTCCACAGCGCCTGGTGAGTGCCGTTTCTATGTTAAGGAGTGCGCCACCTTGTGCCTGGGAGGTGTGAGGCGTCGCCATGGACTTTATCAAGAAAGCTGTTACTGAAGTGCGCATCTGAATGTCAGGAAGGCTGTGAGTCATCAGGATGCAGTGCGGTCCCCAGGAGAGTAGCTGCCCTTTCCTGGGCTAAGTGTGTCTAGCTGTACGCATTTGATTGCAAACGTGTACAGCTACACATTTTTGAGGGATGACTTAATTTCCTAAAAATCCGTGACCGCAATAATAAAAAAACTAAAAATGCAAAAAAACTCCTGCATTTTGTTTGGTTACTTGTGGTTATGTTGGGTAGGGGTTAAGGTTGCCATAGTTAGCGTTAGCATTTTTCCCATAGAAATGAATGAACGGTCCCCATAAAGATATGATTACAGGTGTGTGTGTGTGTGTGTGTGTGTGTGTGTGTGTGTGAGGTGTCGACAGTGCGTCAGCTGTGCCTCTCTGCTGGCACCCTACAGGCTGGTAGTGCTCTCCGTGGTGCTCTTCGGCCTGCCCTTTGGCTCTGGCCAGTCGTGCACAGTGACCCTGGTGGACCATGGCCGGGGCTACCTGGGCATCCTGGTTAGCTGCCTGATCTGCGAGAGCGCCATCATGTGGCTGAGCATGAGGGGCAGCATCCTGTACACCCAGCCCAGGGACGCCGTGCAGTACGTCCTGTACATCCGCCTGGGTGAGCCATGCATCTTCCGCGCGCACATGCATCTCGACATGGACTTGCGTGTTGCTCGTCCGGCCCCACCTGCACATCCGGGAAATGCATGCGTTCGCTCGCACTCATTCTCTCACGCTCACCCTCTCCTGCTTCCTGACATCCTGCCTGTCCCCCGTCTCTCTCCCCCCCCCCCCCCCCGTCCGCTCAGCCATACTGCTTGTGGAGCTGGTGTACGCTGTGGTGGGAATCGCCTGGCTGGTCCAGTACTACCAACCCTGCTCTGACATCACGGCGAAGAACCTGACTTTGGGTGAGAAATCAAGCTGGGGGGGGGGTGTGTGTGGGGGTGGGGGGGGGGATATCTCAGCTCGGAGAGGATTGGAGGACACAGGAACACACTTATATTAGCCAATTATGTAAGTGAGTAGCTGAGTGTTCAGGCATTTCTGTCAGTCATCGCACCCCCTTCTCACTGTGTGTGGGTCCAGAATTCCTTTGGAAATAACACGCTTTTGTTTGAACCACCCCGTGGAAACAGTGACCAGTCTGTTGTTACTCCGAGCGGCGTCCGATTGCCGCTGTGTCAAAGGGAAAGTGCGTCAAGTGGAAGTGAGAGTTAAAGGGCAGCGTGAATCTGAAAATGGCTGCTTGGTCTTGTGGCTTTTTGCCTCTCTATCCCGAACGGCTCCCCTGTGTGCCGCCAGTCTGATCACAACTCCCCCCCCCCCCCCCCCCCCCCAGGGATCGTGGTGTGTAACTGGCTAGTGATATTCAGCATGTGCATCACGCTCATGTGCACGTTTGACCCCACGGGCCGGACCTTCGTCAAGCTGAAGGCAACACGGAGGCGCCAGCGGAACCTCACAACGTACACGCTGAGGTGAGGAATCGCGCGGCCGCTGCTCAGTGACAGGCCTGCGCGCCGCTGCTCAGTGACAGGCCTGCGCGCCGCTGCTCAGTGACAGGCCTGCGCGCCGCTGCTCAGTGACAGGCCTGCGCGCCGCTGCTCAGTGACAGGCCTGCGCGCCGCTGCTCAGTGACAGGCCTGCGGTCCGTTCCTCGACAGGTCCGCATTTGATACCTTGACACCAATACCTTGCGCACGTATACCTTGACGCCAGCCTTCCATTCATTCTGGCCGTCACCGAATATGTCAGAAATGCTGCACTAGGGTATTTATGGGACGTGGCTGTGAACCGGAGATATGCTGTTTGGCCTCAGTGCTGTCAGGGTGAACAGACTGTCTCCCCTCTCAGACACCGGTTAGAGGAAGGGCAGGCCAGCAGCTGGAGCCGGAGGCTCAAGTTCTTCATGTGCTGCACGAGAGCACAGGACTCCCAGGCCGTGAGTGTCTCCCCCTACTGGCCAGAATGTGGAACTCCCATGCTAATTGGGTTAGCTGCTGCTAACTAAAATGATGCGTTCCTATAAGCCTGTTACTACTCTTGCCCCTTGGCTCATTTTCTCGTAAGAACTCAAAGATCTGTTGTAAGATGTCCCTCTCCTTAGAGTTAGGGCCCAAATGTAGTCATGTCTTGCCTGCTCTCCAGGACGCATACTCAGAAGTAGCCAGCCTGTTTGCTGAGTTCTTCAGGGACCTGGACATTGTGCCAAGTGACATCATTGCTGGTCTGGTGCTGCTGAGGCAGAGACAGAGGGCCAAGCGATCTGCCATCTTGGAACAGGTATGGGGGAGGGAGAGGGTGGAGAATAGGAGAGCTGTTTAGGTGGGATTGTGTGTTTAAAAAAAACAACCTGAAGTTGGTGCTGTGTGTTTCTCACCAGGCCAACAATGACATTATTGCCTTCCTATCTGGAATTCCAGTCACCCGGAGCACCAGATATCTGGACCTGAAGAACTCTGTGAGTTCTGTACTGCATGGGGGGGAGGGCTGGGTGGGCAGGGGGGGGCAGCCTTGCTTTGACAGGCATGAGCAGAGCTTGTTAGCAGGGGTGTCAATTTTCTGTTTACAGTGGACACAAACTATCTCCAAGTTAAAATGTATGAAGAGCCCAAGCCAGGCATGCAAGGGAGTAATTAAAAACACATTTTCTAAGAGTACAGAGAGCTGTACGGTCAGTGTTACTCTGTCATCTGAGAGTAAGAATTGCCACAGGATTACTTTCTTTGATCAAGATTCTATTCCCTTAAGACCATACTAAATTCTTAGCCAAAATGCTCAGTTTGATATCGTCATAATATCTGAAGATGGCTGAATTAGATCATTTGTGTTAATTATGGGATTTCTGTGGTTTGAATAGAGATTTCAGCCCTGCATACAGGGTAGCTCAATACAGCGTGTTAAGCTATTTTTTGCCAGACCAGTTTCTGATTCATCGCGTCACTTCGGATTGAATCATTTCAAATCTCAGCTCCTGTCCTGCATCTGACACCGAGCGAATCTCGCCTGGTCTTTCCTGTGCGATCAGTCCCTCCGTCTTGGCCAGTACATTTGATGTCTGGCCAAAGTGCTGCCCCGTTTAAATTAGCATTTTCTTTTCTGCTTATGCAGGGAAGCGCATGTACGGCATGCAGAAGCAGTTTGTTTCTGGTTATGAAATGTAATGTGTGGTTATTCGCGGCGCCCCGCGCTATTCGAGGGCAGTCTGCCGTGGGTCTTGAGTGGATGCTGGTCCCCCTGGGTTACATGCCTTGGTGCCTTGGTGGTGTTGGGGCAACAGTGAGACAGAATGTGAGTAATTTGAAATCCCCTGTGTGTGTGTCTGCTCCTCCAGGCTGAGATGGCCATGTACAGAGACGTGTGCTACTACATGCTGTTTGCCCTAGCGGCGTACGGCTGGCCCATGTACCTGATGAGAAGGCCTGCCTGCGGCCTGTGCCACCTAGCCAGCTCCTGTTCGTGAGTCCGCCTCCCGTCCCGCACGACCAACACCCGCCGGAGACCTTCGCACGTGCTGCGGCGTGGCTGGAGTGACTCAGCGGAGGGTGCAGCCCGGCTGTCCTCGTATATCCAGCCAGTACTGGCACACGTGCGCAGGCACATACTCACCCTTGGGGCTCCGCCCGGCTCGCATTAACCCGAAATAAACCCCCGTCGGTCGTGGATAAATGCAGCCTCCTGCCGTGTTTGCGGCGGGACTCCACCACAGTCTAACCCTGCCGGTAATAGCACCACCCCCCCCCCCGGCCCGTTTTTTCCAGCTGCGTTCCAGTCTCTGGCTCCCGCATGTACCAGTCCGTAACCGTGGAGGAAGACAACTGCTGTGGCTGTAACGTGCTGGCTATCCGCAGACACTTCCTGGACCAGGACCTGAAGCAGGTCCACATCGTCTACACGTCCTGCCATGATGCCGTGAGTGGGGGAGGGGTTAAGGGTCAGCCTTTGGGGTCACAGGTACCTAGGGTCAGCATGTCTGTTCGAGTCGGCTCGCTTTCCCTCCTGCTGACTTATCCTCTTGCACAAGGTTAAATTTTTAATGAGCTTTGCCGGCAGGACCGAAGCCAGTTCTGTTGCCAAAACCCAAATAAACAAACAAACAAATGAAGCAGCCTATATGTCTGTCCTTTGTCACCTCTGCTCGGGCAGGTGTACGAGACTCCGTTCTTCGTGGCAGTAGACCATGAAAAGAAGAAGGTCGTCATCAGTATTCGGGGAACTCTGTCACCCAAGGTAGGGGACCGACACCCAGTCCCGCCGGCCCTTTTTACGCAGACCATAGGCACTCGCTCGCTCTCCCACACTGCAGTCGAACCCGTGCCGTCAGCATGCAGACTTGGGCTTCCCTCCACCCTCCATAACCATTTATCCAGTACCGGGTCCTGTCGAGCCTGGAGCCTATCCCAGGAAGCATTTGGACTTGCTGGGCCCGATTAGCCGGTCCATTGCCTTGGATGGTACTGCTATCCAGCTTCCACATAGGATGATAAGGGTCTTTTTGTTTTAGCTTTTTTCTTTGCTTTTCTTTCCACTTCTCTTAAATGAGGGAGGTTTCAGTTCAACCATCTGTAGTGTGAATTTTGACCTGTTCTCTGGGGTTGAAAGAAGGAGCATTTTAAATTCAAACATAAGAACATAAGATATTTACAAACGAGAGGAGGCCATTCGGCCCATCAAGCTCGTTTGGGGAGAACTTAACTAATAGCTCAGAGTTGTTAAAATCTTATCTGGCTCTGATTTAAAGGAACCCAGGGTTTTAGCTTGCGCTACACTAGCAGGAAGACTATTCCATACTCTAACTACACGCTGTGTAAAGAAGTGCTTTCTCAAATTCATTTTAAAACGTTCTCCCGCTAATTTACACTTATGGTCAGCTATTATTTCTGGATAATAGCTGGTCGGGCTGCAATTCAGTAAACCTCCGAAATAATCCTCCCAAAGAATGTTTTTGATTTATTCACGTTCATTCAGCAATGAAATTCATCTAAAGGCAAGGCGCAGTAACATCAAACGGCACTTTCTTGTTCAAATATTCTCAAGGCTGACTGTAATATAGCACACAAATAACAGCATGTTGACTCCCCGGCCTTATAAAGGCCTGCCACTAAAGTTCCACACACACACGTTCACTGTGAGGCTGCCTCCGCCCAAAACACTGTCACATCCATTCAGTTTCAGTGAAAACCTGTTCAGTTCTCAAACAAAAAAGGACACATTTAAAATGAAATGATGCTTAATCTACTACTTGCTACAGTACATTGGATTTCACATATACCATCTTACTCTCCTTTGAGACACACACATGAGTCTGAAAATGAATCTTGGGGTATGATGGCAGGGTTACGCCGTTTGTCCGGTGCCCTTGAAACTTTTCGGGGGGTTATGGACTTGTTCAAGGGCCCAACACAGATGTGACTGACGAGGATTGGATTTGAACATGTGACTAGACCCGGAGGCCTTTAACCTGCTGAGTCGCACACAGCATACTCGTATTAAATGGTAACATGGCTGATTTAATGGCTAAAACAGATATGTAGGAAGTGAAATATTCAGATAGACACACACACACGCATACTTAGTTACTTGTTTTTCTGTCCCCATGTGTAATCGCAAGGCATTTCATCCTAGCTTCAGAGATTCACCAGCAGGCATACTCATACACATCACAGCATTAGAGGCACCAACAGGCATACTCATACACATACCCATACACATCACAGCGTTAGAGGCACCAGCAGGCATACTTATACACATCACAGCATTAGAGGAACCAGCAGGCATACTCATACACATCACAGCATTAGAGGCACCAGCAGGCATACTTATACACATCACAGCATTAGAGGCACCAGCAGGCATACTTATACACATCACAGCATTAGAGGAACCAGCAGGCATACTTATACACATCACAGCATTAGAGGAACCAGCAGGCATACTTATACACATCACAGCATTAGAGGCACCAGCAGGCATACTTATACACATCACAGCATTAGAGGCACCAGCAGGCATACTCATACACATCACAGCATTAGAGGCACCAGCAGGCATACTTATACACATCACAGCATTAGAGGCACCAGCAGGCATACTTATACACATCACAGCATTAGAGGCACCAGCAGGCATACTCATACACATCACAGCATTAGAGGCACCAGCAGGCATACTTATACACATCACAGCATTAGAGGCACCAGCAGGCATACTTATACACATCACAGCATTAGAGGAACCAGCAGGCATACTCATACACATCACAGCATTAGAGGCACCAACAGGCATACTCATACACATACCCATACACATCACAGCATTAGAGGCACCAACAGGCATACTTATACACATCACAGCATTAGAGGCACCAGCAGGCATACTTATACACACACCCCCTACACATTCCTCACACTTTGCAACAAATTAGGTTGACCAGATTCCATTTGGATGGATATGGAGTAGTGGTTTGGAGGAACACTAAAACACTTTGGTGTTTTACACTTTTTTATTTAGTTAGAGATTAAATGTAGTTACTGGGAGGTGCTGCTAGTACCACTTTGGACAGCTCTGGTTGCCAGATTCTCAGAAGTGTCCTCCATTATGCTCTGGGTTATGAAAACGTTTGATGACCCACATCCATTAATTTCCCGTGGAATATGACTTTCCTTTCCGGAACTTACCGTGTATATGTGTATATACACATGCGTGCATCTGTATGTTGGGTCCAATCTGTGCCCCCTCTCTGGCAGGATGCCCTGACGGACCTAACGGGAGACTCAGAGCGCCTCCCTGTGGAGGAGCAGCATGGCACCTGGCTGGGGCATAAGGTGAGCTCTGCAAGCTCCGCCCCCTTCCTCACCCACGCTCGCACACCCCAACTGGATAGTAGTTGATGCTTCTCGCATCTGGCTTCGCCTCTTCTGCTGAGGGTCATTCTCATGTTCTCGCACGCTCTCTCCAGGGCATGGTGTTCTCAGCTGAGTATATCAAGAAGAAGCTGGAACAGGAGATGATTTTATCACAGGCGTTCGGGAGAGATCTGGTATGTGACAAAGCGCTTCGCCCCGAGTCTGCGTCAGTCTTCTCATGCCCAGCAGTGTGTAGGACTTGGGGGAGGAGGGGGGGGGGGGGTGCAAAGTCCAGACACTGGCCAGCATTTGCGTTGTTCCAGCCTTCGAGGGGCTCGGCCGGATTTCCGATAGCTATCGGCGTCATAGGCCCGTACTGAGGGCGGTGATGGGTTGTCATGTGATTTAAAATATTGGCGATTTCTTACCAAGTGTCTAAACCCCCCCCCCCCACTCAGGGAAAAGGCACCAAACACTACGGCCTGGTCATCGTGGGTCACTCGCTGGGGGCGGGTACCGCCACCATCCTGTCTTTCCTGCTGCGCCATCAGTATCCCACGCTGCACTGCTACGCCTACTCCCCTCCCGGCGGCCTCCTCAGGTGAGAGTGCATTTCTAAATCAGACCGTGGTGGATTGTGGGTAAATAGCCAGCCATTTGTTTGCTGGATGTCTAGTTGTATGGCTTTATTAGTCTGAGGTTTTTTTTTGAGCATCTGGATAAGAACAGGGGTGCTCCTGTGCAGTGAGACCTGCCTTGTGTTCTCCTGATGCCCTCTCGGTCTCCCTCTGTGTCGCCCCCGCAACCCTGCCAGTGAGGATGCCATGGAGTACTCCAAAGAGTTTGTCACCTCAGTGGTTCTGGGGAAGGATCTGGTCCCAAGGTTGGTGTGCCTCTGTCTGTGCCTGAGAATAGACTGCAGTCTGCAGCTGCGGTAGCGTGTGTGTGTGTGTGTGTGTGTGTGTGTGAGGTGACTGTTTGGTTGCTATGGAGCCTTCACCTGTTCTGTCACCTGCCTGTCAGGATCGGCCTATCTCAACTGGAAGGGTTCCGACGCCACCTGCTGGAAGTTTTACGGAAGAGTGACAAGCCAAAAGTAAGAGATCAGTTTTGCTTCTCATCCTCCAAACACTGCTTAACAGCTGCTCGCTGTGAATTATAAGAGTTCCATGTTTTTCTGTACGGTATTGTGCTCTTTAAAAACAAAAAACGAAGCTTTGATGATGTGTGTGTCTCTCTCCCCCAGTGGCGGATAATAATGGGGGGCACCAGGTGCATCCCAAAATCTGAGCTCCCCTTGGACGACGATCCCCAGCCACAGTCTGCGGCGCCCCCTAGTGACCTCAGCATTGCCCTGTCTGCCTCCACTCCTCTGTACCCACCTGGCAAAGTCATCCACGTGGTGCACAACCATCCACCAGAGAAATGGTGAGACATCGCGGAGGACAGGTAAACAGGGGAAGGTGGCACACTGCGGCTGGGACAGGCCGAGCCCCGCGGAGTGTGACAGTGAGGCTGCGATGCAGTGTGACCCCCCTGTGACTGTCATGCACTGACGCACTCTGACTAACATACTGTGGCGGTAACACGCCGCACCGTGCTGATGAGAAATGGTGTGGCCTACGTGATTTTGCAGTGTAGATGGACCGCTCTGATTTGCATTCTGAAGGTTTTACAAACCTCCCCCCCCCTCTCCATTTATCCATACACAGCTGTGGTCAGGAAGAGCCCACCTACTTTGCCCTATGGGGGGACAACAAGACTTTTGATGAGGTCATCATCTCCCCCGCAATGCTGAATGAACACCTACCGCACATGGTGATGGAGGGCCTCAATAAGGTTGGTGTGTGTGTGTGTGGTGTGGTCTGTCTGTCTCTGTCTGTCTGTCTGTCTGTCTGTCTGTCTGTCTGTGCGATTCGCATAAGTTGCAGCTAAAACACCGTCGCTTAACGGAACACCCTAGGTCTGGCTTTATTCTGTTCATCCTGCTAATCCAGTACCTCCCAGGCACCCTGGAGCACAAGGCAGGGGGTTACATTGTTTGTTAATCATTTAAAATCTCTTCCATGCCCTTTGGATGAAATTGCAGGCGAAATAAGATGTGGCTTGGAGGTTTCAGGGGAGACAGTTTGGGCGTGGCTGTTTGTCGGTTCGCAGAGTTAAGCGTGACTGACAAGCTGCTTCTCCACATGAACCTGCCACACACACAACGTAGACCCATGCAGGTGTGTAGACAGCCAGCCTGTCTCAGCATTTAGGATCATTAGCTCAGGCTGGGAAAAACGGAAGGGTGGAAATCATAAATGCATGAACCGCATAATAGGACTGGACGGATTTAGCAGATATGCAACGTAGATCTTATGCAACACCCTGCATTGTTTTGTATGTGGACTTCTCTGTTTTTGCAGTCATGCTTTGCAAAAGTAACCAGCTTACAGTGCTTAGTTGGCTGACCAGCATGGATGTTGTTTTTTTCTGTATTATGTCCCATACATGTACTGCAATATGCTTAATTTCTTCTAATGGGAGGAGTTTGCGTGGAAACCCCATGGTGTGTGTGACTGTGACCTCAAAGTTGATTTTTTTTTTTCCTAATCCTAATTTGATGCCATCTCTGGCTTTGAAGGCGTGATTCTCTAGTTTTTTTTGTTTTTTTTTGCTCAGGTGTTCGTTTTTGGTATATTGCATGGAGGGAGAACATTCCAGAGCACTCCTGTTTGGGGGGGGGGTGTATTTTGGATGCATACTGTGTATATGTATCAGGTCAAAGAGATTTGGGTGCAAGCTGCAGGCAACGGAATGCCTGTTGTGATTGATTGTTGGAGCATTAGGAGCGTGAGGGTGTAGTTAGGTTTGTGTAATTAGGATCAGATGCTGCTCAGATGGAGGTGAAATATAATAATTTTAGTCCTCCTAGCAGCCTTGAGGAGCTCATTAATGGCACCATCCAGGATGGTCTTGCCACATATTTCTAATTGTTGCACTAGTCCACTGTGTTCAAGGTTCACGAGGTTTGGGAGGCTGATGATTGACAGATATGATTTATGTTTTTCATAAAAAAAAAACTGCTTTTTTTTTTAAAAAGAATGACTGGAATTTTGACATTTTGTGTTGGTGGAGATTTTAACATAAATATGGACTATTTACTGTTAAGCCAGAATAAATCCTGGAATCTTAATTATTTCAAGCATATTCTGATATTAAAATTTTGGGAAGAACTTTCATTAAAATCAAGTGAACTTCATGCAGACTTAAGATAAGGGATAATGAGGCCCCATAGGAGTTCAGGTCGTGATGCTAATCATTTTTTTTTAGTTGTCTGAGCTTCATGCTGCTAGGGGTTACTGTACTTAAACTGTGTTTCTATTCCATTAAATGTCCCCATAACGAGATGTCTAATTTGGTTTTTGATATGGGCCAATTAAACAGAATTCCTTGCTAGCAAACCTGGCTAGTGTCACACCTATCTGAAGTATGTACGTTAAACACTTACCATTTTGACACATTAGTATGACTTGCTGTTGATGGCGGGAGCAACATAGTTATCGTGCAAATTGTTTTGTACATATATGCCTCAGTTATTTCTATCCCTCGTATGATATTGGTGTTTTGTACTACTGGAATGTATAGCTCACAAGGTTTTATTGACGTGGCACTTTCATTATTACTGTAATACCGGTGTCTCCAGTGAAAGGTCATTACTGGCTTTTCCTTTGACCTAGATTTCATGCGTCTTATATATGAACCAGCGGACCACCAATGGAGACACTCAAATTTCAAAAGAAAAATAACTGAATTATCACAAAAATGTATAGTTTCGCTTGATGTGGAATTTATTGGCAATTTGCAAAACTGCAATTGCAACAGAAATCGTAAAGTAGAAGAGCTATGTACAGTAATTCTGTGCAGTTCTACTTTAAAAACAGTGACAACTGAATTTATATTACTGATGGGACTTAATTTATTGATATAAAAAAATAATAATTTCAAAACTACCCTTCTGCGCTGAGTAAACACGGTGTTTCTTGATGATTTACGTTTGGGTAATTATTCGCAAGCGGCCTACTCTATGCAGTATCAGCAATGTGCACCTCAACAACCCCACCTCCCATTTCACATCCTATAAATTTCCCCATCGCAGTTTTCAACTCAAGTATCACAAGAACAGAACGCGTTTTCGCTGCCGACATACACGGTGTTCTTTGTAACATCCTCCATGCTGAATTATGAGAAATGAATTTAAATCTTGTGGTATGATAAATGGCAAGTATTAACCGTGTGTCATGGAAAGTGTATTTGCAATTTAATTTTGTCAAACCATTCAAAATGAGCTTATTTGCCAAAAAAGTTTATGGAAACAGCTGTTGTATGCACTGTATGCACTTTAGCCATCGGTACCAAATTTGGTAGACTGTTCATTCGGGCTTAAGCTTCTTGAAAGGGAAGAAGCATTGACTGATTGGAATGCTTCTATGAGGTCAGAGCCAAGGATGTTTATTGGAATGATTCTGGTGGGTCAAGAAAGATCAACTACATGACCCTGGGGAATGATGGATGGGAAAATGTATAAACTGTTGGAATGATACTGTCCAGGTGTGTGGATCTCCGCTGAAGAAGCACGGCAGTGACCATGAATGCTAAAGACACCTGCTGCCTTAATACTGGCATATGTGGATGGTTAGCAGTTCCCAAGGTTTAGAAAAGAACAAAGTGGAACATTCTGGAAAGGACATTAAATCATACATTCCTAAAAACACAGAGTCGTTGTAATGGAATCTCTTGCCAGACTGTCAAAATAGGCTGTAACCCTAATTGTTTTATGGGAAGGTCACATGCAGGACTTTTAAAGTAGAAACCAAACCCCCTAAGTGTACGTTTACGATGTAGATGACAAATAGACCTTTGCTGGGGTCCTTGAGTCTATTTTCTACGTCTTGTGTCTGCATCGTAACTTCTGCTGGTGTCTCGACAGGTGCTGGAAAGCAGTTTTCACAGAGCAGAGTGGAGAGAAGATGAGCAGGAGGATTCGGAGGCTGGAGGCCCACCAGCTACACCCCTTTAACCCCATCGCAAACACCCTCTTTCCCCCACACTCAGTCCTGCCTGGCCTGCTGGAACCACCACTGCTCCACACTGATTAACATGCACTTTTCTCTTCAGATACATGAAGATCGTTGTAGTTATTAGTATCTCCATCCCGCCCCTCTTTAAAGACCTTGCTATGCCTTGAAGCAGCTTCATTACTGATTGCATCATCTATGTCAGGCATGGATGACGTCCTGATGTTCAGGTTTAGTTTTGGGGTTTTAATGTAGTAAATGATTGAGTCGTACCAGGGGGGCTGAATATGCACTAGTCGCTACTCAGACCAGTAGCGCTGAAATTCACTATTCAAGTGATTTTGGAAGCCACAGAAAGCCCTCCTCGTGTCAGGTTCCTGAGCCAAAGTCTTGGATCGCACGATTATGCTCACAGATTCCTTCCTAGTGCTACTGATTGCCATATAAATCAAAGAAACCCATTTTTTTTTTGCGCCTTTGCTGAAATTGTATACAGTACTCAATATACAATTTGTGATTGTTATGTGATCAGCAGCTTTCATATGAACTGACTTGGCTCATAATCAGTTGAAGTAGAATATGAATCTAGCCAGTGTGCTAACGGAAGCAGCTCAAGGGTGGAAAGGCTCTTTGGAGGCTTGGTGCATCTGTCTTCCAGCTCTCGTAATACTGTGTGGTAGCTTGTCTTCTAACACCTCAGTTTTCCTGACCTTGGTATGCGTGAGTGACTAATAATCTAGTCCGGATACTGGTGCTGTATATTTTTGCTGGGGCGGAGAGGGGGTTATGTATGCGGAGCATTTTATAATAAACAGCCCTCCAGCCTCTTGCTGTTAAGAAATATTTGCACTTTTAGCAGTCCAGTTAATCAGCGCTTAGTTAAT